>NC_049235.1:22353703-22677989 GCF_011100685.1 Canis lupus familiaris | reverse complement strand
AGCTGGAGTTGAGAGTAGGGTTACGTGCCAGGTGACGCTAAGCATTTTCTGAAACGGGATAGATTAGATGATGAGAAGATTGCAAATAGTCCGTGCATTACCACAACTGAAGTTACTTCTTGCTCAAACTGTATGTTCATCTGGGCCTATGAAGCTCTGCTCATCATTGAAGGGGCTATAATCATTCTGAGACCCAGGCTGAAGGAAACATAAACCTGACACAAGCTTCCATGACCAGCAAGGCAGAGGACCAAGAAAATGATGAATCATGTACCGAAACTCAAGAGCTTCCACCCTGAAGTGACCTATTACTTTTTCTTACATTTTTGGGACCAAAGCAAGTCATGTGGCCATCCCTAATTTTGAAGACACACTACCAGAGAGTGGTACTAATGACTCAGAACCACCCTCAGTCATCAACTATTCAGCTCACTTTCTTGCCTACATCCAAATACACACATCCCCTTTTCAAGAGTGACAACCCCCACATGCCACTTTGTCACGGCAATAAGCCCAGAGTTTAAGATTCTAGGTGTTGTACCAATATGGGAGTCTGCTTCAGGTGGCATCTTTTTGTGAACTAAGAATAAAAGTTATCTTCTATAACTAAACTTTTATATATCTTTGTTCAATATATAATAGGGCAGGAGTAGAATAACAACAAAATGTACTACTTTTCAAAAAAGGATAGAATGGGAGACATACAGCAAACTAAGTTGTAGCAATTCTGCTACCTGCTTGGCAGATGTTTTCAGAGCCCTCACCCTGGGTCTCCAGCAAAACATGGGCCCTCAAAGTTCAGGTAGGAGTGAAAGAGCTGGGAAAATCAGGGCTTGTGCATAAGGTGAGAAACAGGGAGCCCTTTGGAGGGGGAAAGCTAATGAATATAAAACTATTGGACTCATAGCATGGTAGTTATGGTTACCCAGAATATTGATCACCCTTCGTGATCTGACCACTACTGCACTAAAAGCTACAATCAATCTTCACAACTGTGAGGTATGTACTATTGAGCTTATCCACATTTTATGGAGGAGTAAAGTGATAACACAGGCATTCTATCATATGCCTAAGTTCATGTAACTAATAAGTAATCAAAGTGGGATATTTGATCCAGGTCCCAGGGTTGTACTTAACCCCTACTCTGTTACCTTTCAAAAGGTTACAGAATTATTTGCATGGAAAAATATAATTCCAAATTTTTTCTCAAATTGTGTATTTTAATGGGATTATATATTCCATTTTATGAGTAGTTTATAAGTTATTTAGCACATCTAATTTTTTTAAAAATTATTTTTAAGATTTTATTTATTCATGAGAGGCAGAGACACAGGCAGAGGGAGAAGCAGGCTCCATGCGGGGAGCCTGACGTGGGACTTGATCCTGAGACTCTGGAATCACGACCCGAACTGATGGCAGATGCCCAACTGCTGAGCCACCCAGGCATCCCTAGCACATCTAATTTAAGAAGAAGGATTTTTTTTAATTTTAAAAATGTTTAATGTACACACCTAAGCACATATCATTTGTGTAACTGAGATCTTATGTGATCGAGAGCTAATATGACTGAGATATTATGTGAATTCTTACCTGATTTCCACTCTACCTAGCCAATAAAAGGATGTCAAGAAATCAGTTCATAGTTCTTTGTGCAACTTGGAGAATTTTTAATAATGTTAGGAAAAACTATACTTAAATTGTTGGTATATATTAGAAACTGGTTGTTTCGGTGTAAAATATGTGTTTGATTTCTGAGGATTAATGTAATACATAAAACCACAAGGTGGCAGCCACTACACACTGATTTTTCTCTCCAGGCAACTTAATGCATTTCTCCAACATAGTGGTGGGGACAAATTATTTTATGCCAAATTGGAGATATAAAGTTGATTTCATACAATAAATCCCAGCACGGAAGCTCCACAGTTTGTTAGAGTTAATTAGTGAGCAGTTTTAACTTGCTAACGGCATATGACTGTTGTACAGGCCAGTAGGAACTTATATGTATATTTTTTTCTGAACTTTAAAAAAAATATTTTATTTAAGAGAGAGAACAAGAAAGGGAGAAGCAGAAGGAGAGGGAGGAGGAGCAACCCCCCACCTGCACTGCCACTGAGCAGGGAACCTGACACAAGGCTTGAACCCAGGATCTCAGGATAGTGATGAGCTGAAAGCAGAGGTTTAACCAACTAAGCCACCCAGGACTGTTTTCTGAGCCTTTCCTGTTCTTCCTTTGATCCACCATCCTAAACACACTTGTAAAAAGTGTGTCCTGACAAGAAAAGATCTTTTATGTTCTGAAAGGTAAGAAGGAATGTGGACAACCTCAAATCTGTTTTTATTTGCCTTTTGAATATAATCAATCTACACATGAACTATCATTTTCAAGACTACCTGCTGCAGCTAGCCCTGTTTATTCTAGCTAGACAAAAGACGAAACCTTGTACTGAACACTTTACTCACTGATGACTGTCAACCTAATGTTAATCTAAGATCATACCAGGTCTCTAAAATAATCCTGAGAGGTACCCATTGTGTTGTCATCCCCATTTAATGCACCAAAAAAAATGGACTGTGCAGGCAGCCTAGATCTTGAGAGGTCAACTCATGGTCAATGGAATTATCTATTGATTATAATGAATACCACAGTTCTAGATTAGCAAAGTGATTTGTATTTGTGGACAGATGACTTATAGAAAATTGGTGAGCCTTCATACAATGACCACTATGCTATGCAAGAAGTGCCTTCTTTAGTTCTTACTAACATAAGTAGTAACTTCTTATTTAACTTTATCCTTTGAGGTTGAGCTCACCAATAGAGGTTTTCGTGATATTGGAAATTCTGGAGCAGAGGTTTTAAAAGTGGAAAGTGAGGAAAGAACCTTGGGTTTGTGTTTGTTTATTTCAGGGAGTGAGAAGAAAACAGTTAAAAAGGATGATTCAGGGATCCCTGGGTGGCACAGCGGTTTAGCGCCTGCCTTTGGCCCAGGGCGCGATCCTGGAGACCCGGGATCGAATCCCACTTCGGGCTCCCGGTGCATGGAGCCTGCTTCTCCCTCTGCCTGTGTCTCTGCCTCTCTCTCTCTCTCTGTGTGTGACTATCATAAATAAATAAAAATAAAAAAATAATTTTTTTCTTTGTAACCATATAAGGTGATGGATGTTAACTAACCTTATTGTGGTAGTCATTTTCAATACATGTATGTCAAGTTATTATGCTATACAGAGCTAAAGTTATACAATGTTGGATGCCAATTATATCTCAATACAAGTGAAAAAAATAGCTAAGAGGAGCCAGGCAGATATTAATGGTGAAACTAGCCTGGGCCGGGACTGGATTGCTGTATCAATGGCAAAGAAAGATCAGGACTGTGTATATAGGGCAGAGCTGCTCATTGGGCAATATTGCTGTATTTATCTGTAAGAGAATCCAGAAATCTAGATTTTTAGATATTAGTTTTTAAACCTCTTGATTTTGGCAGTTTCAATCTTAGATGGTGACATAGAAGGCCCTGAACTCACCTCCCACAGAGTCTACAGCTACACAAGGAACAATTCCCTCTGAAAGAAATCCAGAAACTAGCTGCGTGACTCCTACATGTCAGTCAAACAAAGAAAAAAAAAAAAACCCACATCGAAATGAGTAGGAAAGGCTGACAGGCATGATCATCATAAGCCCCCTTCCCCCAGCACAGTGACATGCAATTGGGAGGGAACTCACAACTCAGTTTATTCCTGAGAAGTACAGGCTTTGAGACCAACACCAAAAGTTGAGGGGCTTCTCAACTTTTACAACTTCCACCTCAGGGATGGGCCCCCAAAAAACCAAGCTCTGAAAGTCAATGAGGCTTGTGTCTATGAGACCCACAAGATTATAGCAAATGAAGAAGCAGTTTTTAAATGGCTCATTAAGACTCATCAAGGCTATCCACACAGGGTCGAGCACAGAAATAGCATACAAAACACTCATCTCTCAGTCTTTTCCTAAAAGAGATACATTTGCATATCTTTAAAAAAAGCTGCTGCCTGAGGGTCAGGCTCCTAATTTAACACAGATCTAGTGGGGAAGGCCATCTCCACATTCTCCCTCTACTCTGCTCAGGATGGCCAGTGCTCCTTGGAAAGAGCTTGTGCACATGTATGGCGCCCAGGCTTTTACCTGTTACCCAGATGATGCATCCTTCGATTGCCTGTTTCTGGTGGCCAGTGTGGCTTATATGCACAGATTCAGTGGAACTGTAACAAAGAAATGTCTTAACCCAGCTATCTACCTGCCCTCAACATAGAGGTTGTAGACGGAAACTCATTTCCCCATCTTCCCCTGAAAGAGGTATATATGTATTTTTTAAACTGCTGCCTGAGGACCTAACTTCTAATTAGCCTACATCTAAGCACTGACTAAGATCCTCCTCTTTTTAGCACTCCCTCAGCTGTGCACCACTAAGAACAAAGGTGGTTGCTTGGACAATCACAAAGGTTTGAGAGACAACCAAGAGCTCAATGTGGGCTGGTGGATAAGATTCATCTCCTACATAAGAATGCTCGTCAAGACCGGGAGAAGGGGATGTTCTATCTAATGCATAGAAATCAACACAGAAAGCCAAGAAAAATGAAGAAACAGAGAAATATCTCAACAAAAGAACAAGATAAAACTCCAGAAACAGACCTTAACTAATGAACAGTTCAAAATAATTGTCATAAAGATAGTCACTGAGGTGAGAACAATACATTAAGAATTTTATATCTCAACAAAGAGAGAAAAATATAAATACCAAACAGAAATTACAGAGCTGAAGAGTACAATAAGTGAAGTGAAAAATTTAATAGAGGGGTATAATAACAGACTAGATGAAGTGGAAGAAAGAATTAGCAAACTGGAAGACAGGGTTGTAGAGTTTATACAGAGGAGGAAAAAGGAAATAAAGTTGAAAAAGAGTGGAAATAGCTTGAGACACCATAAAGTGGACCAATATTTGCATTATAAGGGATCCCAAAAGGAGAAGAGTTAGAAAGGGGCCAAAAGATTATTTGAAGAAATAATGTCTGAAAATTCTTCCAATCTGGGGAAAGAAACAGACATCCAGATCCAGGAAGCCCTGAGAGTTTCAAATAAGATGAACTGAAAAAGACCCACATCAAGACATATTATAATTAAACTGTCAGTGGTTAAAGACAAGGAGATGACATCAGGAAGATGGAAGGCTAAGAGGTTCCAGTGATTGCCTTCCCTCACACACACGTGTGTGTGCATGTACCCATCACACACACATACACACACACACATACACAGACATACACATACACATACACATACACATACACACACACACAGAAACAATAAGTAAACCAAAGAAAATAGTTCAGGGAAAGCTCTGGACTACAAAGCAGTAGCAAAATCTTTGCAGAGATTAAAAAAAAATAGTGGCTGTATAGAAAAGTACAAGAAGCATATTACTTGTGTCACAGTCAAGAGCAGCTTGACATCCTTCCAGAAGAATTTTATCCCACTGGAAAGAGGAGATCAGGAGAACCCCAGCAGCCTCATCACTGTGCTACAAAGGTCTCCGAGAGTCTTTACCTATGCTGATCCCAGCTGACAGAGCTGCCTCAGAATCCCCCCTCCAATTCCACCATGTTTACTCCCAAAGGCTGGAGCTGCCCCTGCTGTGAGATCTGCCCCCCACCCCAGTTGCTGCTGTTCCCCAGCCCCCAGGACTGGGAAGCCATGGCATTTCACCCATATAGAAGAGCAGAACTGCTACTGCTTTGCATCTCACTCCTGACCCCAGGCTGTGGTTCTGTCCCATCATTATCAGGGCAGCCTCTGCTGTTGTAAGGCCCATAACCTGGATTCCAAGTCATACTTTGACCTACATTATTGGGGTCATCCTGTCTGCCCTGAGCCCAGCCCTCCCAGGTCATGGCTCTGAACCCTCATTCCTAGAAATGGGCTGCCACTGCTATGAAGCCCATTTGGGTTGCAAATTGCAAACTGACAGTGCCAGCTGGTGGTGCTGCTGTGGCTTGTGTCCTGTGCCCCATCCCACTTCACGGCTCCAAACTCTCCTTGTTGAGACTGGGCTGCTGCCCCCCTGGGTCCCAGGTCATGGCTATGACCCATAATTTTCAGAGGTCCTTCTGTTGCCCTGAACCCCACCCCCCAGGTTCTGGCTCTGAATTCTCATTGCCAGAGTTGTGCTGCCATTGCTCGGAGCTCAGCTTCCCAGGTCCCAATATGTGGCTTCAGTAAATAACCACCAGGGTTCCGCTGCTGCTGTCTTCGGCTGCCCCTGGGGCCAGAGTTGAGACTTTGACCCACTATCTCCAGGCTGTGCTGCTGCATCCTATCCTTCAAACCCCAGCCACTGTGTTACCTTGTCATCCCAGGACCCATGCTACTGTGGCATGCCGTGTTCCTTTGGCCAGAGTCACTTCAGTGAATCCCTGAGTCCCAAGTCCTGGTTTCACAGGAGATCTGCGCTTGCCCGAATACTGCAAGTGCACCTGTACTCCAGGTGCTGTGGTAGTTCCATGTTGCCTGATCCCAGGACTCTGGCTCTGATACTACTCTGAGTGCCAACATGCTAGCCAGCTCCTGAGAAGGATCCCCTTGACTAGAATGTCTTTCCAGAGGCAAGAAAAAGAGAACAGAAAGACCCCAGGAGTTTTTGTTTCTGAGGATCCCACAGCTCTCCTTGCCACAGACACCTGTAGGACCTCTACAGCATTGGCCACAGAAGATTCCTGTAGTCTGGCCAATGCTATTCTCAGCTGATGGAGCTGCATTAAAACTACGCCATTGTATCTTTTCAGGAATCAAAGATGCTGCATCCCACTGAATCAACACCCTCATAGCCACTTCCAGGCGAAAGTCTTTTCCCACCAAAGGCAGTGTGAAAAGGCTTGAAGAGGTGACTACATCGTCAAATGCACAGATATCAACGCAAAACCATCAGAAAGATTAAAAGAAAACAGAACACTACCAAAGGAACACAATTTTTCCAATTACAGACCTAATCTTCCCAAAATGGAGATCTGTGAGTAATCTGGAAAAGAATTCAAAATAATTATTTTAAGAAAGCTCAGTGAGATTCATGAAAACATAATAAGTCATAATAAGTCTCCCAGTGAGCTGGGGAAAATAATACTCGAACAAAATGAGATAGAAACAGGGAAGAATCATTTAAAAAACTCAACAAATACTGGAGCTGAATAATACAATGAATACAATGAAAAAAAAATGCAATGGAGAAGTTCAACAGCAGGCACAATTAGGCAGAAAAAAGGATCTGTGAGTTTGAAGACAGATCTCTTGATATTATCCAGTTGGAAATTCAAAAAATTAGAAGGAAAATAGTGAAGAAAACCTGTGTTAAGAGAAACCAACAAATAAGAGAATATTCATATTATGAGAATTTTAGGAGGAGGAGAGAGGGACAAAGAGACAGAAATATGATTTAAAGAAAAAAAAATAGCTGAATTTCCCAAATATAGAAAGCAATATGGCCATCTAGGTACATGAAGGTCAATGTCCCCTAAACAGACTAAACACAAAGAGATCTTCACCAAAACACGTTATAATCAGGCTCTCAAATATCAAGAACAGATGTGGGGGTGGGAGCACTGGATAACTGATGATAGACATTAAGGAGGGCATGGGATGCAATGAGCACTGGGTGTTATATGCAACTGATGAATCACTGACCTCTACCTCTGAAACCAATAATACATTATATGTTAGTTAATTGAATTTAAATAAAATTAAAAAAATAAAATAAATAGAAAAATATCAAGGACAGAGTTTTGCAAACTGCAAGAGATAAAAGAAGTATCAAATACAAAGGAATCCCGATAAGGCAACAAGCAGATTTATGTGCAGAAAACTTACAGGCTAGGAAAGAGTGGAAGGATATATCCAAAATGCTCAAAGGAAAAAACTTATCAAAGATCCAGCAAAATTGTCATTCAGAGATAAGGAAGGGGGTTTAAAGACATTTCCAAACAAATGAAAGTGGAGGGAATTTCTTACCAATAGATCTGCTCTACAAAAAAATGCTAATGAGAGTTAAAGCTAAGATGAAAGGACACTAAATAGCAACATGAAAACATATAAAACTATAAAAGTCACTGGCAAAGGTACATATATAGTCAGGTTTAACTTTAATACTGCAATGGTGGTGGGTAAATCACCTCAAACTAACATACAGGTAAGACACAAAAGTGTTAAAATAATTATTACTACAATATTACATTAATGAATACACATATAAAAAGATATAAATTGTTACATAACATAAATTGTGGGGGGCATGTAAATAGGTATTACATTTTTATTTTTTTAAGATTTTATTTATTTATTCATGATAGACACAGAGAGAAAGGCAGACACATGGGCAGAGGGAGCAGCAGGCTCCCTGCAGGGAGACCAATATGGGACTTGATCCCAGGACCCCAGGATCATGACCTGAGCCAAAGATGTTCAACAACTGAGCCACCCAGGCATCCCATGAGTAGAAATTTTTAATGCAATTGAAGTTAAGTTGTTATTAGCTTAAAATAAAAGGTTGTTACTATAAGATGTATTATAAAGCCTCATGGTAACCATAGAGCAAAAAAATCTATGAGACACAAATGACAAAGAAAAAGAGCCAAAGTACAGTAGTGCAAATAATCATCGACTCACAAAGAAAAAAAAGCAAGATAGGAAGAAAGGAACAAAGTAACTTCGAAATGATCAGAAAGCAATTAACAAAATGGAAATAGTAACCCCTCACCTATCAAAAATTATTCTAACTATAAATGGCTTGAATTCTCCAGTTAAAAGACACAGTGACTGAATGAATTATATGGTGTCTATAAGAGACTCACTTAAGCTTTATGAATATACACTGGCTGAAAATGAAAGGAATGAAAAAGATATTCCATGCAAATGGAAACCAAAAGAGAGCAAGATAACACACTTAAAAAAGATGGTAGGTCAAAAACTGTAACAGATGTCAAAAAAGGTCATTATAGGGTGCTGGGTGGCTCAGTAGGTTATGGATCTTCCTTCAACTCAGGTCATGATCCCAGATCCTGGAATCAAGCCCAGCTTTGGGCTTCCTTCTCAGCACGGAGCCTGCTTTTCCCTCTCCCTCTGCTACCCAATTCATTCATTCTCTCTCTCTCAAATAAAGAAATAAAAACTTTTTATTAAAAAAGGTCATTACATAATATAAAGAAGTCAATTCATCAGGAAGATATAACAATTATAAACACATAGGCACTCAATATTAGAGCACCAAATTACATAAAATGACTCTTACTAGATCTGAAGGATAAAACAGACAGCAATGCAATAATAATAGGGCATTTCAATACCCTATTTTCAACAATGGATAGATTATCCATAGTGAAAATAAGGAACTAATGGATTTGAATGACACTTTAGACCATATGGACCTATCATATATATATACCAGAACAGTCTATCCAACAGCAGCAGAAGACACATTCTTCTGAAGTGTATTTCCAGGATAGATTACATGATATTTCACAAAACAAATCTTAATAAAATTAAGAGGATTGAAACCATACTAAGTATCTTTTCCTATGACAATGGTATAAAAGTAAAAGTCAACAATAGGACGAAAGCTGGAAAGTTCACAAATGTGTGAGATTAAACAACATGTTACTGAAAAGCTAATGAATCAAAGAATAAATGAAAAGGGAAATCAACAAAAATCTAAAAACAAATGAATATGGAAGTACAATATGTCAAAACCTACAGGGTACTACAAAAGTACTTCTAAGAGGGAAGTTTATAGCAATGAATGCCTACATGAAGAAACAAAAAAGATCTCAATCTTACATCTCAAGGAATTGAAAAAAGAAGAATAAATTAAACATAAACAAAATGAAGAAAAACAAAAATCAGAGCATAAAGACATGGACACCAGAAAATTGCAATGAGATCATGAGCTGCTTTTTTTGAAAGATTTGAAAAAAATTGCCAAGCCTTTAGCTACATTAACTGAGACAAAAAGAGGACTCAAATAAAATCAGAAATGAAAGAGGAGACATTACAACTGATATCGCAAAAACACAAAGAATTATGAGAGATTACTGTGAATAATTATACACTACCAAACCAGATATCCTAGAAAAAGTGGATTACTTCTTAGAAACACACCCTATCAAGACTGTATTATAAAGAAATATAAAGTCTAAACAAATGACTAGTAAGGAGATTGAATCAGAACTTCCCAACAAAGAAAAGCCCAGGCTTGGATGGTTTTAGTGGTGAATTCTACCAAACATTTAAAGATAATTAACAACAATCCATTTCAAACTCTTTCAAAAAATTGAAGAAAAAGAAACCTCCCAAACTCAGTTTACAAGGCCAGTTTAGCCTGATACCACAGCCAGATAAGGATGCTACAAGAAAAGACGATGACTGGCTGATATCACTGATGAACCCACATGCAAAAGTTCTCAAGAAAACATTAGCGCACTGCATTCAACACCACAGTAGGGGGCAGCCCGGGTGGCTCAGCAGTTCCGCCCAGGGTGTGATCCTGGAGACCCGGAATCGAGTTTGAGTCGGGCTCCCTACATGGAGCCTGCTTCTCCCTCTGCCTGTGTCTCTGCCTCTCTCTGTGTGTGTCTCTATGAATAAATAAATAAAATCTTAAAAAAGAAAAAAAAACACAGTAGGGTGATCATTCACCATGATTAAGTGGGTATTATCCCTGGGGTGCAAGGAGAAGTCAGCCTCAAGTTAATCCATGTGATTGAGACCACATTAGAAACCAAAGGATAAAAGCCATATGAGCATCTCAATAAATGCAGAAAAGTGTGTGACAAAATATGACATAATTTTATGATAAAAATACTCAGCAAATTGAGTAAGAAGTAATGTTCCTCAGCATCACAGTAATAATGAAGGTGGCAGGACCGGCAACCCCTCAAAATAGGTCACTCTGGGATAAGGATTATTTTGAGCTAGAGGTACTTCAAAAACAGCAAGTGCCAGAGGAACATAGTGACCTCCCCTTTTTCTTCCTGAAAGCAGATGATACTCCAGGGTAAAAGCTGCCCTCCTTATATCAGGAGGAAGAAAAGATTCTTATCATGAGAAACAGAGTTGAGGTTGAGAAAAATATGTACAAACAGACTTTGTCAAAATGATTCTTATCTTCCTTTAGTCTCCTCATTTCATCTTTGTTCCTTTTTCACCATTACCACTCTCTGCTCAACCTAGTGTACAGAAGCTTTTTTGCCTTTCTGCTTTTTGCAGCATGTGGAAACTGCTATGGACAGGCAACATAAAATTTTTATGTCTTCCTCTTGATCATTTGTCTTATGTTGGTTTGTTTCCTAAGCCAGCCACAGAATCTGTGGGTAGAAGAAAGGGTAGAAGAGTAGAAGGAAGTTTTTCCTCCTCTACGGTTTTTGTGGACAAGGACAGGGTGGCATTGGTCGGGCTGCTGGGACTCTGGGGGCTATGGCTGGTAGAGATCCTAGGACCAAAATAAATTGGCAGAAGGTAAGAATTCTTACCATGTCAGGCTCCTGTATCTACAAAAGAGGAAGTTAAAATTTCTCCTTGTCTCTTCATTTTTAAATTCAGACTGGCAGGAGAAAAACATTTTTGAGAATTCGTTCTTTGGGGGATCCCTGGGTGGCTCAGCCTGCCTTCTGCCCAGGATCAAGTCCCGCACCGGGCTCCCTGCATGGAGTCTGCTTCTCCCTCTGCCTCTCTGCCTCTCTCTCTGTGTGTCCTCATGAATAAATAAATAAAATCTTTTTTTTTTTTTTTGCATTTCTTTTTTTTTTTTTTTTCTTTTTTTTTTTCATTTATTTATGATAGTCACACACAGAGAGAGAGAGAGGCAGAGACACAGGCAGAGGGAGAAGCAGGCTCCATGCACCAGGAGCCTGACATGGGATTCGATCCCGGGTCTCCAGGATCACGCCCTGGGCCAAAGGCAGGCGCTAAACCGCTGCGCCACCCAGGGATCCCTAAATAAATAAAATCTTAAAAAAAAAAAAAGAGAAAGAATTTGTTCTTTGGATTATGATTCTTGGGAATTTGGTTTTGGTTTTGGTTCCTATCCATTGATTATTGATCTTCCACCTTCCAGAAATAGTCATTATTTTCCTTTGCTTCTGGCTTTTGAGTCATTTTTCATAAAGAAGAATATATATATATATATATTTAAAGATTTTATTTATTTATTCATGAGAGAGAGAGAGAGAGAGAGAGAGGCAGAGACATAGGCAGAGGGAGAAGAAGGCTCCATGCAGGAAGCCCAATGTGGGACTTGATCCCGGGACTCCAGGATCAGGCCCTGGGCCGAAGGCAGGCTGTAAACCACTGAGCCACCCAAATGTCCCAAGAAGAAAATATTAAGATGAAATTCTCCTTTGCCTTGTTCTTATGTCTGTGATAATGTGATTTATAATAAATATATATTTGGTCTTTGACCCTGTTTCTGGAACAGATCTCCTAAAACCCTTAAAATTTCCTAGTAAGAACAATAAACGTGTCTTGATATTTATAATAAACTTCTTTCAAGCACACCTGAGTTTATGTTGAACTGACTTTTAGAAATTATCTGAGGATGGAGGCTGGTTACCAGGGGAACTGACCCTGTAATTAGAGGATTAAAACTTTCCCACTCCACCCCCACCAAGGGAGGGAAACACTGGAGATTGAATCAATTGCCAATGGTCAATGATTCAATCAATTGTGCTTGTGTAATGCTGCCTCTATAAAAATCCAAATAGACAGGGTTCAGACAGTTTCTAGGTTGGTGAGCCAGAACACATTCATATATTATGCCCCAAACTCCATGGGGACAGAGGCTTTGGAGTTTGGGACCTTGCCATATGTATTTCTTCATCTACCTGTTGATTCATATCCTTTAGTATCCTGTGCAATAAACTGGTGATCTAGAAAAATAAACTGGTTTCCTTGGTTCTCTGAGCCATTCTAGCAAGTCAATCAAATGCAAGGAGGGGATCATGGGGCCTGATTGATAGCTGATCAAAGTACAGGTAACAAACTGAATTTGGGACTGGCATCCAAAGTGGGGGGCAGTCTTGTGGGACTGAGCACTTAACCTGGGGGATCTGATGCCAACTTCAGATAGAAAGTGTCAGAATTGAGTTAAATTTGTGGGATGCCTCATTAGTGTCTATAAAGAATTAGAGAACTGCTTGGTTGTATGGAGAGAAAGCCCTCATGCTGGAATTGATGTCAGAATTGATATATCCTTCTTTGGAGCTTGGTTTTGTGACTAATGAAAATGTTCTCTCTGGTTTCCACAGCTGGGGGGCACAGATTATTGGACTTGTATCAGGTGGTTAGTCAACTGGCTAGAAACCGGAACACAAAATGAAAAACAGAATTCTCTTTGCCTGACCATGCCAGTTCTCAGGGAAGTTTGTCTTAATAAAGGAGTCTCAGTCCATAAGGGGCCTTTGTCATCTTTACCTTAGGTGTCTCTGTAGCTTTTACAAAATCTCATCCTCGTATTGCCTACCCAGTATAACAGATGAGCAGGTCTGTGACTGGACCATCACAATTCATGGGAGAACCAGAGGTAAGTTTTCACAAACACAAACTATTGTTACTGTCTATGACAATGAAGGTCTTTACTTTCTTAAGCTATTTTTAGGAGTAACTCTGGATCTTGAATGGGGCTGCATCTCTTGCCTCTTCTTTAGGGAAGCCTCTTATGTCCACAGTTAAGTCATAGAAAGGCTTATTGCTTTGGAGTCACATTGAAATAGACATGTCTTTGGGGTGCCTGGGTGACACGGTTGAGTCTCTGTCTTTGGCTTTAGCTCAGGTCGTGATCTCAGGATTGTGATTTCAGTGTCCTGAGATTGAGCACCATGTCTGGCTCCGTGTTCAGCATGGGGTCTGGTTAAGACTTTCTCTACCTCCGCCCCTCTGTCCCCCCTGCTTCCCTCTACCCTGCTCATTCTTGCTCTCTCTCTTGCTCTATCTCCCATTCTCTCTCTAAAATAAATAAATATTTTTTAAAAAAGAGAAATATATATACCTTTGAAGACTTTGGTGTTTACATCTAAAAGGAATTTTAGAGAGCTCTCATCCTAAACAAATATCCTATTAATACCTATGGGAAAATCAGAGTGAAAAGAAGGAAAAAAGAAAAGGACACAAGAGAATAAAAAGATACAAGAGAATGCCTTGGCTGATTTAAGACTCCCTTGACAAGATTAGGTGGCAGAGATCAGATTTAGAACAAAAATTAAGAAATGCAAAAGACACTCAAGCAAGCTTGAAACCTACATAAACACGGATAGCTCCCCATCCCTCCAAAAGGTTTTGACAAGGTCACAGAAAACATGCAGAAGGACTCAATTTTTTATGTTCTTTATTCTAACCAAATCCCAGCAACTTGAGGCCTTTCCATATTTTGTCCATCCCCCATGACACACACATTCCTTGGACTATCCTACATTTGAAGAAAAAAAATGGTGATAACCCTAGATATCTGATAATAGGCAAATGTACCCCTGAATTCCTTCTTAGAGAAACCCTATATCATTTCTCAAACCCTTGCAGATATAAATATTGCAGAAAATATTCCAGAAGTAATTCTTGGCTAATATAACCTCTGAGACAATAAAGGGGGAAAAAAGAAAAAGGGGAAAAGAGTCTTAAAACCCCCCCCAAATTTCTATTTGGTATTTCCACAGGGTCCCCCACCCCATATTTAGTCTACAGCTTCCATAAAGTTACCTATCAAAGGCAAATAAAAATCTTAAAAGTCTTTCCCATAAAGCCTGGTAAGAAACTTTAGCCATTACTTTACTTGTTCCATTTGCCTAAATGATAGAATTCAGATTAAGTAAGAGTTGTCGTCGTCGTCATCATCATCATCATCATAACAATATTAATGCAAAGATGACATCAACTCATAGAAGTCAGGTATAAATACAGAAGCAGAATTTACTAACTGATGTGTGAGATTTAAAATGAAAACTGTAAGATCTCTATTTGTATCTGTCTTTATGTTTATCTCTATATATGTATGTGTGTATATGTATTTACTACCTCTGGTTATTATTGCCAAAATTAATTCATAAAGGAGCTCTGCTTTAATTGGCTTTAAAAATAAGGGCTTATACAAATTTTTAAAAAACTGTCAGAAATACAGAAACTAACTCAAATGGTTTTCAAACTCGTGGTCTAGGATAATCTTCAGGAAATAAAAGCTAGTTTAAGTTTGTTGGTTTAATAAAAACAGATGTTTTTAGAGTTGTCATTGTGAAATATAATGCAGATTTACAACTTTTTCTATTGGGGTTTACCAGTCAAATAAACTTATGTTATCTCTACTAGATGATTAAGTTACGGAAGTTTAAATTTTCAACCTAGGAACAAAATGTACAATAAAAATAAATTGTTTGAAGTATGTCAAGCACAGCAGTAAAAAAAAAAAAAATAGAAAGAAAGGTTGGGGACAGCTATGTATTTTAACTTCTAGGCTCTTTGCTTCTCTAAATTTTGTCTGATACTTGCTTCATTTGTCAACAAGAAAAATAAGATCATGACTAGCTTTGTTTAATGTCTCATGAAATTTTCATGAGTAATTCAAGCTTTTGCTTGATTAAAAACAAGTAAATTAAATAAATGTAAATGGGATAAGGTTTATAAATGAATTTTTCAACGATAATCTTTCATAATGTGTCTCATTAAAAATATTTTCCAATACTTTTAATAACTTTAAACCTTACAATTATACTGTTAAAAGATGGATATGTACTGAATGTCTAGATCATTTCCGATTAAGATAAAATATTGAAATATTCATTGCTAAATATAAGTTTATCTACCTTTGGCTTCTTATTTGAGAGAGGAAAGATATTTGGGTCTGTCAGTAGACATGTTTTTCATCACATTGAAGAATTATGCTATGGGGAAGCATATACCTCTAGAAATTATGAATGGCTTATTCATAAATTTGATAATCTACTATAGAATGTTTGTAACAGTTCATGACTACTTAATTCCTGGTTTTCACTGGAGATTGGGGCTACTAAGGGTTAAGAATTCAAATAAATATATGTAAATAAAACTACTAGGAATGATGAAGATAAAAACTGTATGCAAAGTTTCAAGAAAAAGAAGATGTCTTTGTGGTAAGGGAAGGTATGAGGTGTAAAGAATGGGTTTTGTTAGGGAAGAGTAATTTTTTTCCTAGGTAAGGATATTTAAAGGTTGTTTAAAAATTTTAAAAGAGGAAAATAAAGGACAAAAATCTAACTGGATATAAAAAGAGAGAGAAGAGAGTCTTGTGTGGTCAAGTTGGCTAAAATTTAGTGAATTTTTCATAAGTTTTTAAAAAACGAGCTTCAATATCAATACTGTGCCTATGCAACACTAGAACTTAATTTCCTTTCTCTGTTAAAAGAACAAAATTTTCCTGGATTGTTATAAAAGACTTTCTTTATCTGTTGAATAATCTTCTTAGAAAACACAAAGTCTGTGTTTTATTAAAATAATTTCCTGTGCTTCATGTTGTCTTTATCAGGTCCTTGATAATTTAAGAAAACAGTTTTCTCAATATTAAAAGAGTTAAGATTTTCTTTACAATCATGTAATCTTCTATATTTATCTTTGAAATCTTTTATTAAAACTTTGGCTAAATAGATAGCTAAGAATTCTTTCACAATAATCTGTGATCTTACTCGATCAAGTGTTTAAACCTTTTGACTTTTTTGACAAACTCTCTAAGTCAAATTGTAAGTAATTTTTTTTTTTTTTTTTTTTAATTCAAACTGACTTTGAGATTGCTGAGAGAGCCCTGGAAAATCTAAAAAGAATGTGTTCTCTGACCTTGTAAAAAAGATATTAAATAAACCTAATTAGTGTAACATGTTAAAATACATGAGAAACATTGTCAAATAAGAAGTAATGTTGGGCAGCCCCGGGTGGCTCAGCAGTTTAGCGCCACCTTCGGTCCAGGGCGTGGTCCTGGGGACCCGGGATCGAGTCCCACGTCGGGCTCCCTGCATGGAGCCTGCTTCTCCCTCTGCCTGTGTCTCTGCCTCTCTCTCTCTCCCTCTCTCTCTCTCTTTGTGTGTCTCTCATGAATAAATAAATAAAATATTAAAAAAAGAAGTAATGCTAAATCTTTAGATTATATTTACATGGGTATATGTTACCAATTTAAAGGTTTCAGAATTTATATTGTATGCAAATAGAATTATATTCAAATTCATAAAAATATGTCAAAGTCTTTATACTGTGTAATCAGTCATAATTATGATTATTATCCAAGAATGTTGTATGCCAAAGAAATAACTAAATTTCTTTGTCAATTGCATTATAATGAACTCTCACTAGATCTTTAACCATGACTATTTTTTTTAGTCTTGTCATTCTAAGTTTTTGTTTTACTCCAATGCTTTTCTGAAAGCATTTGCAATCAACTACAGGCAAAAGGTGCTTCACCTTCAAAGAAATTCATGGAAAGGACTCTGACAAGTACTGTAGTATCCAGGTTTCTGATAACTTCAAAATCATACCAATGAACTGGATAAGAATTTCCAGAATTCTAATAAAGAAACTGCTGAATTCAGAAAACTGCTAACCCAAGATCAAGCAGAGCAAGAGTTGAATACATGGGACTGAGTGAACTGAGGAAGATGATCATAACTTCTAGGACTTTTCTACTTATTTATTTATTTAAACTTGTTTATTTATTTAAATTTATTTATTCATAAAAGACACAGAAAGAGGCAGAGACACAGGTAGAGAGAGAGAAGCAGGCTCCATGCAGGGAGCCCAATGTGGGACTTGATCCCGGGACTCCAGGATCACACCCTGGGCCAAAGGCAGATGTATAACTGCTGAGCCATCCAGGCATCCCTCTTTTTTTCTTTTTTAAAAGATTTTATTTATTTATTCATGAGAGACGCAGAGAGGCAGAGACATAGGCAGAGGGAGAAGCAGTTTTCCTATGGGGAGCCTGTTGTAGGACTCAATCCCAGGACCCTGGGATCATGACCTGAGCTGAAGGCAGATGTTCAACCATTGAGCCACCCAGGTGCCCACTTCTAGGACTTTTTGTTTTGAAACACTACTGGTTCTTTTAGTGTTTTGTGGAAACTTTTCACTTAAACTATATCTAACTTGCAATAATTTAGTAGATTATACCTTAATAAACAAAATGAAACATTTATTTTTATCCCTAGCTGATTCCTCTTGAATTCAGAACCTCTTATTGAATACTCTTATTTTCATGGAAATATAGTGATTTGCATAAGTTCAAGAAGAATCTGTTTCTTATGAAAGGACACAATTGGAAACATCATTTATATTACCAAGGCTTTGACAGGAATGTCATATTTGAAAATGATGTACATAGAATCCAATATGGCCAGACAGATTTAAGAGACTAATTTTGATGTTGTGAAGCCAATGCTTATAAAAACTCTTGGACTACTGGTCTGGTACTTAGCTTACATGGTTCTCAGCCTTATGGGTTTGTAAAGAAGGTTACTTTCTGGCAGACTCAGGAACCTCAAGATACCTTGCAAATCTCGAGAGGAATTCACCCTAATGTATAAGTAATGAAAGTAAAGTCTGGTGGCATGTTCCTGGTGGAGCTTCTTAGCCTCAAAATTCCATCTGAGATTCTTCATTAAAAGTCCCAGTAAAGCAGGCTTAAAAAGAAGCTATATGATAGTTAAATCACTATTGTTGCTGTTACATAAATCACTTTTGTAAATCATCAGACCAACTTTAAGGAGACTAGATTTATTTTGCTAACAAATTAGTCTTATTTAGATTATCTTTGATAAAAATGAGAGTGATCATAGGGCAAAAATTCCTTTTTTTTTTTTTTTTAAAGAATTTATTTATTTGAGAGAGAGACCGAAAGAGAGTGAGCATGAGCTGGGGGTAGGGAAGTGCCAAGGGGCAGAGAGAGCCTTATGCGGGACTCAATTCCAGGACCCTGGGATCATGGACCTTAGCTGAAGGCAGACACAACTGACTGAGCCACCCTGGTGCCCCAAAATGCTATGTTTCAGTAAACTATAGCATACCATTGTGGGTTGTTGAATAGTGTCAAGGTCACTGACTTTGAGCTTTTCTTCCTCTTTGTAGACTGTCTCCTGCCATTTTGTGCATTTCGTCAGTAGGTAACATTTCCAGTTTTCCTTCTGTCCTCCTGACTTGACATCACTGAGAAATACCACTCTCTTTATGTTAAAGTTGGGCAAATTGAAGCTGAATAATGGGATATGAAATCATCACAACAGATCGTATATGAACAACCTTTGTACCTGCTGCTTCCTAGGACACTCAGAAAGTTCATCAGAACACCTGATGCTGCCACAAGAAACATTCAAACTGCAAACCAAAGAAAATTCACCAGATTGCCACTGCCTGTCCTCAATTTTATCATCTAAAGAGGTTTTGAGCCCAAGATTTAAAAATCTTCCCAACTGACTGCCCTCTGAAATAAAAACTGAGTTTGTAGTTTCTTCTAATCACTAACCTTTGCTTTTCTTGTTTCCATAGAAATGCCACTCATAAAATGCCTGATTACTCACACCATATACAGGCCTAATTTAGATGGGCCCTCTGAAATAAGACACAGCTGTTTGACTGAACAGACTTATTCTCAGGACTAAGAGAGCAGTTCAATGAGGTATGAAACATTTACCAACTCAGCTTCTGGAATGGGATACTCCTTGGGGAAGTGTCAAAGGGAGGGAATGAAGGGTATCAGAATATCCACCCCAAAATATGCCGTTTTAATGTAAGGATTATTTCGATCTATATCCACTTGAAAAACAGCAGGTTCAAAAACACACTGACCTTCCCTGTTTCTGAAAGCAGGGCATAAAACTCCCATAAATCTGCCCTCTTTATGCCAGGTGGAAAGAAACATTCTTATCACCAGAGACAGAGAAGTGAGGTCAAGAGAAATCTATACAAACAGATTTTGCTAAAATAACTCTTATCTTTTTTTAGTCTCCCCATTACATCTTTGTTCCTTTTTTTTTTTTTTTTTAAACAATTACTACTCTTTGTTCAAGCTAGATTATGAGCACTTGAAAAAGCACAGAGCTTTTCTGCTCTTTGGGTCTTCATTTTCCAGTAGAGACTTCCTTGTACATGTAGAGTAAAATCAGTATGTTTTTCTCCATTTATAGGTCTTCTATCGGTGTAACTCTTAGGCCAGCCACAGAACCTGGAAGGGTAGAAAGAAGTTTTTCTTCCCCTACTCTACTCAGTAGAGAATAAAGGTTGTGTGAGTATATGACCTGCCATATACAGGAGTCTTGTTTCTGTTGTTCTACCTGTGAATTTTAGATTACCAGTTGTCAGACACTATAGTTCTTTAATTTTAAACATGGTATAGAGCCTGATTTGGGATTGTGGAAACAGTAGGCTCTTCATACACTGTTGATTGATTTATTTATCATTTTGTGCTCATTCATAAGACATCTACCATGTCTATCTCATGCAAAGACATGAAAACTTTTTTATTCTGCAGAATAACTGGCTAGAGTAAAAGAAGGGTCAATCTCATTCTTTAATCCATTCTTGTTTGCCACTAGAATTATAGCCTCAGCAGGTGGTATGACTTAATGTCATGATGCTAAAAAGTGACATCTCAGACTCCCATCTAATTCTTGGGCATCTCCACACATCCTCTGATGCCCAAACTTTGGGGCACCACAAATTTTGCTGCCCAAAACAGAACTCATGTTCTGCCCACCCACTTTCTTTCTTAATTCCCTATCTCAGCTGTGGGTCTGAGTTGGGAAGATCTCCTTCCTTCACCAGCAACCCAGGCAAGTCACAGAATTAGGAAGCAGCAACCCGCATGACATATGTCAGTGTCAGGCTGATGGAAGAAAGCTGGCTTTCCAGTATAACCTAAGGTGTGAGAAAACACACAGCTCCACCTAAGACCATAACGACTTCCAGGCACATACAAGTTACTCCATTTTTCAATTCTGACCTTATGATGGTGTATTTGTCAAGGTAGGTGAGTAGAACATATTGTATTCCAGCTTTGTATTTATTTGAATTATAGCTTCTAATCCTTTAGATATACGAGGGACTCCATTTGGACTCTCATCCCAATTCCCATAAATTTTAGTAAGGTCAAAGAGATGCTACTTGTGGAGGTGGCAATTTCCTCCTTGAACCCTGTGACACGTGGAGAAGAGATTCATGCCTGTGAGAGACGTCTGGGGCTTTCTTTTCCAGAATCTAGGGGATAACTAGAGAAAAACAGCAGCAGACAATAATGGGAGTAGGACTGCCCAATCTTCCTCTCTGCTCCCTCTTAGGTTCAAAAGCTTCCCATAACCCTTTGCTTAGTGGCAAAATTGAGCAGAGGAGGATGGCTGGAATAGAATCACACACAGAACAGGAGACTGTGAAAATGCACATGACCCAGGAGAAGTTTTGAGATTTGCTTACCTTTTGAGAAAAGAGTAGCAGTTTAACAAAATAGAGGCATGGGGAGGCAAGATCTGGAGGTGGTGGGGAGAAGAGAGGAACATGAGGCACAGGAAGTGAATGCAAACGGTGTTTTTCAGTGGCCTAGGGGATGTCCCCATGGTCACATCCAGGAGATTTAGGCAGTAAGATCAGTGTTTTATCAAGATGGAAGGGATGAAAAAGTTAAGAAAGCACATGTGTGTATGTATTTTGGGCAGGTGGGAGGCAGGGAGGTTGATTTTTCCATCCCTATCTTCTACATCCCTATTTAGATTTTATCTCTGGAAATTCTGGTAACAAGCTGCTTGACTCTTGTGTGTGTGTGTTTCTTAGGCAAGATGACCATCAGAAGAGGAAATAGAGTATTTCTGTAATCTCTGCTCCCTCCTTCCTCAAGAGCAGGCATTAGAGACCCATTCCAGCAAAGAGCTACACATCACTGGCCTGGAGAGGAGAAGCCTAATGGGATCATAGGTCTGAAATGCAAAGTTGACCAACCTTCCTGTCTTCCTGCATGGTCCCCAAAGCAGTGAATGCCATCTAAATTGAGGTGCAGGATATGTTCTGTTGGGGTGCAAGAAAAGTAGGACTTCTATTTAAAAATTTTCTCTTGAAAATTTCAGTTCTTCTACATCGTTTACAAATGTATGACATGTCAGTACACTAACAAACACATCCATATAGCATGCTCTAAATTTCTTTACTGATGCTCTAAACAATCAACCATTTCAGATCATGGTTCTAATAGATAACTTCAAATTCCCTTTGCACAGCACACAAGATGTGCTGGCATGAATAGGCTAACACATGCCTTACTTTTGATGCTTAAGCAGTTTCAAACTTCTACAGTTCTGGCATATATTAAGAAGCAAGGACAGCTAAAGATAGGACAAGAGGAAAACTAAGCAAAGACAAAGTTTTTCCTACTGTCTATTTTCACATTATTCCCATGGGGAAATGAATGGCACCACAAACGTATCCTACCTTTAGGCAAGGGGGGCAGGCTTTTGTCTGCCTTTATCAATCAGTCCTTGGCTCCTGATGCCCTTGAAGGAGGGCAAAACCTTCCAGGCACTTCCAGGTGAGGGAGCTCCCATCAGCTGAAGGTAATCTCTGGATAGGCTGCAAACCATGAGCTGTTAGTGGCTAGCTTTCACAGAAACTGGGGAATTTGGTGTGCCCATCTGATTAAGGAGATGGGGTAGATGAAGTGCCAACAGCATTGTTGTAAATGTGTAATGAGCTTTACAGAAATGATACTCGTGAGAAAACTGCCATTTTATTCTCTATCAACACACTAATTGTAAACTTGGTAATTTACAGTCTTGTGTTGTTGACTTTTCTTTAAACATGGTTCTATTTTGCTTAGTCTTTCCAGAACCTGGCTTTTTTTCTAAATACTTTAGTCTCTAAGTCTTCCTTTGTACCTGGATAATTTTTTTTTCACCTTTAAGACTTATCTCAATGCTAATTTCTCTGGGAAGCCTTCCCTGATCCTTCTAAAGCTGAGATGCTTTTCTACTACTCAGTTCTCATAAACACCTCATATATTCCTGCATCATTATGTTATAGGATTATCTCACTATGTGACTGAATCAGTCAGGGCTTGGTCAGGAAAACAGAAACCACTCCATGTTTCCTGGGCATACAGGATTTGCTACAGGAATGAGGAGCTTCCTAGGCCACTGGAAGAGCTGAGGAATTAATGAAGGCAGGGGAATCCAGGGGAGGGACGCCAACACTGAAGAAAATCTGGCATGAAAAAAAAAAAAAAAAAGAAAATCTGGCATGAAGCAATACTGCTGATGGCTCTCAAAAAACTCACCAGGAAGATGCTGTACTCCAATAAGTACTCTCCTGGGCTCTGGGGATCACAGTGACACAGGAGGTCCCCAAGAGCTCACCAGGGAGGTGCTCTGAATCCCTTATCTGCTCCTGAGTCTGGCTGCAGTTGCCTCTAAAGTACACAGCTTCTTTTTCTCTTACCTCCCAAATCTCCAGCAACTTCTTTTCTGGGAAGCTCCAAACCCAGGAAAGGGGATTTTGAGAGCACAGTGGTGGTGCTGAGCTCACAACAAATCATCCAGTGCAGTTGTCACATGATAGATTATGAACTCCTCCTCAGCTCGAGAATGTACCTCAACCATCCTTACATTTTCTGTGCTTAATTTCAGTTCCTGGGAATTAGAGGTGCTATATAAATATTCATGAAGTGATTGAATATATGAATGAGAGGACAATGGCTCCCTGAAACCCGATGATTTGGGTTGTATTAAAATAATATGCTATGGGGGCTCCTGGGTGCCTCAGTCAATTAAGCAGGAGACCATTGATTTTGGCTTAGGTCATGATATCAAGGATTATGAGATCAAGCCCTGCCTGGGCTCCAGATTGGGTTGTGGAGCCTGCTTAAAGATTTTCTCTCTCCTTCTTCCTCTGCTCCTCTCCTACTCTCAATCTCTAAAGAGAGAGAGAGAGAAAAAAAAAAAGATGCTATGAAATATCAATCTCCAAAGAACATTTAATTTTTAAATTATTTTTATTTTTAATTGAAGTATGGCATATAATATTATATTAGTTCCAGGTGTACAACATAGTAATTCCACAATTATATACATTATGAACTGCTTACCACACTTAGTTACCATCTATCACCATACTAAGTTTTTAAAAAAAATTTATTTATTTATTCATGACAGACACACACAGAGAGAAGCAGAGACACAGGCAGAGGGAGAAGCAGGCTCCATGCAGGGAGCCCGACGTGGGACTCAATCCCGGGTCTCCAGGATCACACCCCAGGCTGAAGGCAGCGCTAAACCGCTGGGCCACCAGGACTGCCCACCATACAAAGTTATAATATTATTGACCATATTCACTATGCTGTGCTTTTCATCCCTGTGACTAGTTTATTTTATAATTAGAAGTTTGTACCTCTTGATCCCCTTCACCTATTTCACCCATCCCTACACTCCCTCCCTCCCCTCTGGCAACCACTAGTTTTTTCTCCATATTTATGAGTCCATTTGTTTTTGTTTACTCATTTGTTTTGTTTTTTAGATTCCATATGTGAATTCATATGGTATTTGTATTTCTCTGACTTATTTCACTAAGCATAATACCCTCTAGATCTATCCATGTGTCTCAAATGGCAAGATTTCATTCTTCTTTATGGCTGAGTAATATTCCATTGTGTATATATACCATATCTTCCCATATATAAAGAAGAGCTTTATATTTGGTAACATATGGTAGTGATAGTTTCAGGATTATATGTTTCCTGAGCTGACAGAACTGTCATATTTCTGGAATCTAAAATCCTAGGTAGAATGGAGCCCTTACAATCAGTGTACTGGAGCTGGTAAGGCACGTTAGGTCAGAGAGCCCAATGAGGACAATATTATGTCTTCTGGACTCCAATTCCTTCCAGTGCCCAAGAACTATGTGCATATGAAGTGAGCCGCCACTAGGTGGGACTCTTGCTTGTCTGTTGTAGGAGATCATTGCCTGTTTCTGTTGGGGCTTTGACTGTAATGGAGACGGAAATGTTACAACTTCATTAAAGCAATTAAACTGTCCCTCAAATTATAACTGTAAAATTGATGTCAGGTGATGTAAGATACACACCACTTCAAAGAAGAACCACTGCAAACAAACATCAAAGAGCCTGACACAATTTTTATAAGGCTTTCACCATTTCAGAATTACAATACAACTGCACAAGCATCTTGTTCTCTTAAGTGTTCCCAGGAGCTCTTTTACCCAGTTACCCTGTTCTTGCTCTCTATGAAGGTGGGATGATTCAGAGGGTTATTGTTGTCTAAGGTACCAGAAGAGGGTAGGGAAACACTTTTTTCCTCAGCAGGTGAGTAGGCACTTATAGTAGTTCCAATTATGGCCAAGAAACAGCTGATCATGATAAATAAAGGCAAAATTGCTACAACATACATAAAAAAACCTTTCCCTTTAAGATCTAAAAATTTCTAATGAAATTAAAGCTATCCCTATGACTTCCTACAGTTTAAAAAAAAAAGTAATTACAAAAGTATTACATATTTGTAATATGTAATGTAATTATATATTTGTACATAAAAAGTATAAAAGTGATAGATATTTATTGAATAAAACCCAGAGAATAAAGATAAGCAAAGAGAAAAAAGAAGAAAAATCATTACTTTCAGCTCCAATAAGCAATAAATATTTTAGTAAATGTTTTCATGATCCTTTATTAATCATTAACTTATATGTGATTGACTTGGTACACTCTTAATACACACTTTATGTGCCAGGCACCATGCTAGGTAGGAGTTTGCAAAGAAATACAAGATACACAGGCTATAAGAGATCTATAATACCTCTCTTTCTCTGTATCTTTCTTATAATATGTATATATAACTATATATATATATTACTATATAAATACATATACACATATGCACACTCATATATATGTTTTACAGAAAGGGTATTATATTAAACATATTATTTTGTATCCTGCTCTTTTTCCCTCAATAATATATTAAAAATACTTTCCATGCCATTAATATTTTTTGAAGCCATTATTTTTAGTTCACAATATTTTATTTTCTATTAATAGTTTTATTTTTAAAAAATATTTTATGTATTTATTCATGAGAGACATAGAGAGAGAGAGAGGGACAGAGACATAGGCAGAGGGAGAAGCAGGCTTCATGCAGGAAGCCCCACGTGGGTCTCGATTCCAGGTCCCCAGGATCAGGCCCTGGGCTGAAGGCGGTGCTAAACTGCTGAGCCACCCTGGCTGCCCTCTATTAATAGTTTAAATCTAATTTTCCTGTTCTTAAAAATGTAACTTGTATGTACTTTGTTACTACAAAAAATGATTCAATGAGCAACCTTGTAGCCAAATCTTTGCTCACAACCATGATTATATTCCCAGTCTAAATTCCCAAAGGTAGGGTTGATGGATTAAATGAATTGCAAAATTTGACGACTTTGATTGCTATGGTTAAATTTCCTCCATTCGGATTACATGAATTTTGGTCTCTTTACACTCATTTCTTTGAACCCCCACCAATACTGAGCTTTTTCACTTAAATAAAGTTTTCAACTCCATGCCTCTATGTTGTTTTAATTTATATGATTTATGCTCACTGGATTATTAATGAGGTAGAATATATTCTCTTGTGTTATTAACCATTGTTCTTATTTTTTAATTGCTTACTGTTTTCCTCTGTCCAGTGTTCTATTGGGCATTAGTTTTTTTTTTACTTATATGTAGGGATTCTTTAAATTTATTAATCCCTGTTATATGTTTCTAATCTGTCATTTGTTTTTATTATTGTTATATTTTAGTCATATAGAATTTAACTTTTTGAAGTTTCTAAGTTCAGATCCTCCATTAGGCATTATTTAGCAAGAGGTAGGAGTAGAGATGAATATTTTTATGGTTCTTTTTTTTTCCCCTATTTTCTTTTTTTTTTTTAATTGGAGTTCAATTTGCCAACATATAGCATAACACTCAGTGCTCATCCCATCAAGGGCCCCCCTCAGTGCCCATCACCCAGTCACCCTAA
Organism: Canis lupus familiaris; assembly: GCF_011100685.1. Classification (NCBI taxonomy): domain Eukaryota; kingdom Metazoa; phylum Chordata; class Mammalia; order Carnivora; family Canidae; genus Canis; species Canis lupus. Next base: position 22,650,941 of record NC_049235.1, on the reverse strand, counting down.
CCCCCTGCCCACCTCCCTTTCCACTACCCTTTATTCATTTCCCAGAGTTAGGAGTCTCATGTTTTGTCACCCTCACTGATATTTTCACTCATTTTCTCTCCTTTCCCCTTTATTTCCTTTCACTAATTTTTATATTCCCCAAATGAATGAGACCATATAATGTTTGTCCTTCTCCAACTGACTTACTTCACTCAGCATAATACCCTGCAGCTCCAACCATGTTGAAGCAAATGGTGGGTATTTGTCTTTTATGGTTCTTTACAAATCATTCTCTAGATTCAGCTCCCCATAGCATCTCTGGTTTAAAATGTCTCCAAATCACTTCGGTGTCCATTGACAGATGAATGGATACAGAAGCTGTGGTCTATGTATACAATGGAATATTATTCAGCCATTAGAAAGGACAAATACCCACCATTTGCTTCAATGTGGATAGAACTGGAGGGCATTATGCTGAGTGAAGTAAGTCAATTGGAGAAGGACAATCATTATATGGTTCCATTTATTCGGGGGAATATAAAAAGTAGTAAAAGGGATTAAAGGCCAAAGAGGGAAAATGAGTGGGAAAAATCAGAGAGGGTGACAAAACATGAGAGACTCCTAACTCTGGGAAATGAACAAGGGGTGGTGGAAGGGGAGGTGGGCGGGGGGGAGGGGGTGACTGGGTGATGGGCACTGAGGGGGGCACTTGACAGGATGAGGACTGGGTGTTATACCATATGTTGGCAAATCGAATTCCAATAAAAAAGTATACAAAAAAAATTAAAAAAAATAAAATGTCTCCAATCATTGACCATATAATAGAGAAATTATTTATTGCTTATTGAGGGAGATAGCAGGATGGTTGCCCTGGGGATCATTTTGAAATATATGGGGAACATTTTTTTTTTGAAATACAAATGATTTTATTATTTTTTTCTTTTTCAATTTTCTTTTTTTAAATTATTTTTCATTTTTTTTATTTTTATAAAATGGGGAACATTTTTGATTGTCACCAGCATTTTGATTGTCACATTTTTTATTCTACTGACACTCAGTGGGTGGAGTCCAGGATATGTCTTAAAAAATATATTTTCTTGAAAACATGCCAAAACATGTTTCCTGTTGATATGATAATATTTTCTCCATACTGTATTTACATATGCAAACAATAAATTGGAACACATCCATTTCCTGTCCTAATAATGGGTAACATAAGCTTGAGGTGAGTGTGGGCACCAGACAGATACTCAGCAGAGAGTGTCGAAATACATGAAATGGATTTGTCAACTAAGAGTAGTAATGATCCAAAAGAATTCTATTGGGGAACATAGCTATTCTCATCCTCATTTTGCTTTCCATTCTATATTCTCTAGTAAAGATTGTGACCTCATGGTAGCCAGTGGAATTGTTTTTGCTCAATATTATTCCGTTTGCTCTGGGTGCTGTTTGTTCCAATGTAAATGTGGAGGGCAGGAAATAACCAAGTCTGTTTTTATCTATGAGTGCATTGTTCCCTGGAAATATAATTATTTTGTTCATTTGAAATTGCCTTTGATCAAGCAAGTTGGTAGAAGCCAGAAGTTTTGTTTTTGTTGCCTGCAGATGGCAGTGATTATTAACTTGTCATTCTGAACACAAGATGTTGGTTTTACCCAGCTTCTATCTAAAGTGCTATATTAATGGGAAGGTTTATTGTGTTCTAATATAAATTAGTTAAGAGTCGCACACTACCTTGCAAGGAGGGAGCTGAATTTATATGCTTAACATTATGCATTTTAAATATTAGGCAACCAGACATGGAACACAAAAGGCTTATTGAATTAACATATGTAAAACATCAAATAGTGACAAAAAGCTTAAGAGCAGAGTTTATTATCGTGTCCACACTTAAGTAATGCATCCTAGAAAACGAGATCGCAAAATAAAAGTTACGATAAATTTTGTACTTTAAATTTTAGCTCCAGAGCAGGATGTGGCAGTAATGGGTGATTGTTCCTTGAAGACATTGGCAAGATACATTCTGGAATGCAGACAACAATGCCATTCAAATGGAAGGAATCATGAAAGGCAATGGGACTCAAACTGCAAGCACCATCTACCTTTTATATAAGCTCTTGGATGATATATGCAATTTTAAAGTCATAAGGAAGATATAATGGAGCTGCAGAAATCTGGGAAGAGTCCACTAACATAGTCAAGAGAAATAAGTAGGAATCATGTGCTTGTTGATTCAAAAGGTGATTGTTCATCATAAAGGAGTGGGAATGTGATGAGAATCATTTTTTCAGGGTCACCTTACCTTAAAGGGTCACCTTACCTTAAATGGGGTTAATATAGGATATATAAAGAGCAGTGTTGCTTTCAATTGTGTATATGCACGGAGGCTGCATAAGAAAAGAGTGTAGAAAATGGAAACACAAACATGTTTAAGGTGATATACCCAGACATGTTATTTTCTAACATGTTACAAAAGGATAAAAATGGAAGTTTTGGGGATACATCTTTGCTCCTCTGAGGCTAAAGTAACTGAGTGAAAACAGTTCTTTTCTACAAATGACTCTTGGTTATAGGACAAACCACTTGAACAGGAAGGACTTCAAGTTAAACTCAGTGCCCATACATTCCTATTTTGATCGGAATTACAGATTAGTTTAGAAAGGTAAATCCAAAGCATTGTACTATCACGAAAATGCAGATATATTGGATAATCTTACTGAAGGTACTTAGAGGAGGGTGGATAAGATCTTTTTGTAGATATCAGAGAGCTGTGCATTAAATGCAATGACATTAGATTTGTAATTCTATAACTGCCTCTTTTAAAAAGGAGAGAAATGAAGATCAAGATGATGGGTGGAAAAAATAAAGATTATAAGTGGGATGAACCTGAATATGAAATGTTTTTATTTAGCAAAACTCTCTGGGCAATGGAGCTGCCAACTCTCTTCATTTCCTTTGTTTCTTTCTCTCCAAGCCAAAATTTTCTCATTTTTGATTCAGCAATTATTTATCAAGCTCCTACTCTAAACCAGTATTACAGGCCAACAGTAGTCTCTTAACACATGTTTATTTAGTGGGTAAATTATGATAGTGGTAAGACAAAGAAGATCAAATCGTAGTTTCCATCTTCAGATGGACAGAAAGGAAATAACGGGCAAGAGAAGAACAGAATTGAAGAGATGGGATACTGATTTACTAGAGAAATAACTATAATGTACTGTGCCCTGAATCTCCCTAAGTACCACTTTAACATCATTCTACAAATTTTGAAATTGGGTTTTATTTTCATTCTGTTCAAAATTCATATTTCCGTTTTGACTTCTTCAACCCATGAGTTTCTTAGATCTGTTTCAGTTTTAAAATATCTGGGGATTTTCCAGATTTCTTTCTATTGTTGATTTCCTAATTTAAATCCATTCTGGTCAGAAATCATTTTGCATGATTTGAACATTTTAAAATTTATTGAGGACTTTTTGGGGGTCTGTTTTTAAATTTAAAAATTTTTTCTTGGCAAGTAATTGTACAAAATGGGAATCTTTGGATTTGGATAGTCACTTCGTATATTGTCAAGTAAAACTAGCTGCTGTAACAAAGAACCCCCAAATCTCAGTTGCTTAACATAATACATATTTTTATCTTTTTCATAGTCCAAAGTGTGTTTGGTGGGCAGCTTTTCCCGTAATGATTTGGGTAGCCAGGCTCTTTTATTTAGTGGTTCCATCATCCTTTATGGTAGTCTCAAATTTTCACACTGGAACAAACCTCTGCATTCTGTTGCCTAATGAGTAAAGAGAAAGAACATGGAGAATCATAATAAAAGTTCTAGAGGTCAAGCCTGAAGATGCTTTAAATTACTTCTGCTCTATTTCCACTAGCTGGAATTCAATCACATGGCCCAACTTCATAGTAAAGGGGGATGGAAATGTTGCTTAGAGGTGTTCTCAGGAAGAAGAGAAAAAATATGGATGTTGAGAATTCTCTACTGTAGTACATTTAGAATTATCTGGAACTAGGCTTCTTCCTACAGAGGCACATATTCCTCAATTTCTTAAACTTTCTAAAGTCATCTATTCCATTCATGTCTAAATAGCGCATCTCAGGATATGTTCCTGTATAACTGCAGAAAATTACATTGAAGTCCTTATAGGATTTCAGTTTGTCACCCATAATTCAAGAGCTTTTCCCCTTGCTTTTGATGTTTTATTTCTGCTACTTCAGGTTGTCTCACTTCATTATAAACATGACCAGAACTTGCTTTTTTGGTTCTTTAAGACCTCACGAACACAAGATAGACAACGAATAGTACTTTATTACTTTGCTAATAATTTAGCAAAGCATTATTGAAGACCTGGGTAGACAATCAAGAAGGAATTCCAACATGGAAAAGAAAGGTACTTGATATTGCTGTTTCAAACCTCTAGCAACCAAACCCTGCCGCTGAAGCCTCTCACTGGCAATTTCTTTCCAGATTTTAGGACCTGGCCTATTGGCATGCATATGGAGGCTATTCTAAGCCCATCTCTCAATTTCTTCCCTCTCATCCCAAAGTCCTCCCTGAAGCCAACAACCAACCAACTAACCAACCAACCAACCAACCAGCAGCTTCTCAGCTGCCAGAATAATCAGCAAAATACTCACTTTAAGAAAATCAAAACTATTGGCCAGCCAATCAGATAATAACAAAGCCAGTAGGAAATAGCTTCTCTGCTGAAGGGAGACTTCTTTTACCTAATTATGCTGAACAATTTCGACTTCCTTTAGACTCAACATTTCTGACACAGAGCAGTCTTTGGTGTTGGCTTTGTCCATTTAAGGAGTTTAAGTAATCTTCTCCCTATTGTGATTCCCTACTTCCTAGAAAAACTATTTTTTGGTCTTCGCATTGTGTTTTTGTTTATTTTATTCCTTCACCATTTTTTCCTCATTTTAGTGGTGGTATATTCTATTAAAGTTTTCATAATTTCAGCAAATTGTGAAAAAAATGAAAAGCCAGTCTTTCAAAGAATCATTAAAAGTAGACATTCTCAAATAGAACCACCAGAGGATCATCTAAAACTCTTGATCCTCAAACTATCCTCAAGAGCCAATTAGATTAGAATGGAGGGGAAGTGGGGATAATTATGGATGCTTTTTTTTTTTTTTTTCAGTTCTTCCTGTGATTTCATGGGTAGCCAAGATTGAAAACTACTGGATATCAGAGAGATCCATTCTCAATTTCAAGGTGTTAACTTTTAGATGATGGTCAAATTGGAACAAGATATATGTGTTTACAAAATTAGAGAGCTAGGTGTACCTTTAGAGCCATTTCTCTTGGGAAATAGCCTGCAATTCGCTCATATTATCACTGTTTGCAGATCCTGACACTGGGTTATAATACATTGACTTCCCGATGAAATTAGATTGCTGTTTTCTCTGCAAGCAAAAGTATCAACCGTGGTAATCACTTGACTCAGATTTGTACATTTCAAACCTAGGAATGATTCTCACTGCCAGTTGAATTTTATCCATGGGTACTTAAAACATTTTACACTAAATATCGTTTAAAGTAAAAAACACTTTACTTAATTTCCCATGATCAAGATCATTAGACTGATGGTAAAACTTTTAGAATCAGTGGTGTGAAAAAAAATGTGAGAATGATTAAATAACTTTGTAAGATATCCTAAACTCCCAGCCCACCAGGTGTATAACTGTGACAAAAATAAATTAATTTTAAGATTATTTTGGCCCAATGTTAGCTTCTCAAAATAGTGAAAATTGTTTGAATATCCTGAATCCTACTCTTTTCACAATTCAACAGATGTTTATAAGGGAATTGGAGAATTTTGTACACATATGTGATATGTAAAGAGTTATTGCCTTTAAGACATCTTTTTACCCAATTCTCACTAATTAGAGGCTGGTTGAGTAGCTACCTTTTCTCCATTGAGGTTCCTATTCTTATTCCATAACTGTCTGGGGTAGCATTACATTTTAGTCAGATGCTTTTCAAGTCATCTTTGACTATATTCTCCTTATCCCCTAACTCCAGGGTCAAAATAAATAATTTCTTACTTTGGAATATCTTTCAGATATTTTGCATTCTCTACATTACCACTGTTGCCTTTTGTAGATCAGGGCTTTATTATTGAACTTCCTAGGTGGCACCCCACCTTTCATAGGCCTTTCTCTTTTTAATTTGCCCATTCTTTTATGAGCCCTCCCTCTTGGTCACCACTTTCAGCATAAAAGTCATAAATCTATACTCCTGTTTCTTCAGGAATTTCTTTTCTTTTCTTTTCTTTTTTAAAGATTGTATTTACTCATTTGAAAGAGAGCATGAGCAGAGAGAGATGCAGAGGGAGAAGCAGACTCCCTGGGAGCCTGAGGTGGGGCTTGATCCCAAGACACCTGGGATCATAACTTGAGTGAAAGACAGATGCTTAACCTACTGAGCCACCCAGGCGCGCTTCAGATCTTTCATCAACGGGATATTCTTTGACTCTCCAACATATTTCCAGCTCCCATCAGTGTTGGCAATGCAGATCTTCCATAGGATAGTCTTTTTTTTTTTTAATTTTTATTTATTTATGATAGTCACACACAGAGAGAGAGAGGCAGAGACATAGGCAGAGGGAGAAGCAGGCTCCATGCACCGGGAGCCCGACGTGGGAATCGATCCCGGGTCTCCAGGATCACGCCCTGGGCCAAAGGCAGGCGCTAAACCGCTGTGCCACCCAGGGATCCCCATAGGATAGTCTTAACTTCTAAAAGGTGGGGAGGCGTGGTTGGTACCTAAGATTAATTATAAGTTATTTTGAATATTGCTTTTAATGCAACACAATTCTCTGAAGATGAAGTCTAGTTCATTTACAAAAATACAATTCATCTATTTCCCCCAGAACCAACTACTCTGTGCTTTGGTTATGTCACTCTGCCCCTTGCCTCAGCTATAAAGGTAGGAGAGTAACTCCTGATGCCCATCCACTCCTTGTAAGCAATGAGCAGTCAAAGGAGACAGTAGCCAAATAGATGTCTCTGAAAAGGGGGAATGTGTGTCAACATTTTGTTCATTGTTTTTCATCCAACTCCCACCTCCTTCTCTTACGTTTGTATAGCAAATCTCAGACATAATGTCTTTTCACCTCTAAATACTTCATTATACATCTTTAACACATAAGGATTTCTTTTTTTTTCTTTCTTTTTTTAACATTTTAACAGATTTAATAGTATAAGGGAGAAAAATAATTTTCCCTCTACCCCTCTGAGTTCTTAGCTGAAACCCATGTATTAAAGGACAGATTAATAAGAGAAAAACAAATAGAAATTTATTAATATGTTTACTTCATGTTTACATGGGAGAGCCCCAAGGAAAAATGAATAATTCCCCTAGGTGGCTTAGAATTCAGACTTGAATATCACCTTAATTGGGGAAAGAGGGAAGGAGTATAGGCCTTTTGGGGAAAGTAAAAGGATTTTAGGAAAGATGAATGGGTCATTGGAAAAACAGGTGGGAAGTATAAGTTTGTGACAGTTTGTCAGAATGTGGCATGGACTTCCAGTCTCCTCTCCTATAAGAGTCAATCCTCCCTGTTTGATGAAACTCCCAAGATGGAATCTATGACATATGAGTTCCTTTGGGAAGATCTGTACTGAGGCAGATAAGGGGAATTCAGAGAAAGGCCCTCCCAGTATTTGTCATTTTTTTAAGCCCTATGTTTCAAAATAATCAATATACCAAAGCAGTATATTTGGGGGTGGCATGTCCTGAACTCCTCCAGTCATATTCTGGAGTGGCTCATTCTGTCACCTTTCATCTCATACCCAGTCCATATTCAAGTTTCTGCAATTGTCTCAAAGATGTCTTTTTACAGTTCAGTTTATTTGAATCAGAATCCAAACAAAACCTTCATATTCCTTTTAGTTATTCTCTAACAGTCCCACTGTGGTTATTTGTTTTATAGAAGGTCCCGTATTCTGTGCTGTATAACTTTTTCTTCTATCCATGAAATGGTCAGAAACTGGCGAGTGAGAATCTTGGATATAGTTTCTAAGACAAGATTTCTTTATTGTTACTCTTGTATACTTTTTATTACATCACCTTAAGAAACGCATAATGTCAGGTTGTCCCTCTTTCAGAAACAGAGTGGCAGACTAAAACTGGCCACAGGCTCTTTGTCACATCCCCCAAGGAGAGGAGGGAGCCCTTTCCCTCCCTTGAATCTGGGTTGACTCCTGTACCCTGCTTGGCCAATAGATGCCACTCTGCCAGTTACAGCCTGGGCTCCAGCAAGCCTGGCAAAGCTATAAAATAAGTTACACTTAGGGAAACTTGCTTTGCTCTCTGGCTCCTCCACCCTCTTTTCGTTTTTCTCCTCACGCTGCAGGGAAGTGTTTTTATTACTTTTTAGTTTTTATCCTTCCATTGTTTATGAAAATAGAGATACAAATGTATATTTTATATATTTATATGTGCCTTTTTTCATACTCAAAAAGGCAGCACACCATAATTAGTATACTATACATAGCTTTTTTCACTTTACAGTATAATCTGGAGGTTACTGCATATCAGAATGCAGAAACTGGTCTCATCTTGAAGGGAGCTGTGTTGTGAAAATAAAATGGAAAAGCTTTGCCCTAGTACAAGTGATTCTACTATTCTTGTTTAGATACAATTTTGTATTTTTGCCAGCACACCTTTGAGGTGGATTTTTAGGAGTGAGATTGATGAGTCAAAGGGTAAATGCATATGGAACTTTACTAGATGTGGCAAGCTGAAACTTAAGATAATTAAGGAAGTCCATTGGAGACTTGAGAAGGCAGTGGAGAGTGGAGACCCAGAGAGAGTTGTGAGATAGACTCTCGCAGGGCCACAGTGAGAGCAAACAGTTCTTAGAGCCAGCTGAGTGCCTATGAGTGTTGGATTCCAATCTTAGGTCCAGTCCACCTGCATCCTTGAGAATTGTTTTCTCCAGGTAACTAAGGTGGGTCTTTGATCCTTGGAACCAAAAGAATGTAACTAAAGTAGTTAGAAAAGTTCTGTTATTACTATTGTAGGGATCCCTGGGTGGCTCAGTGGTTTAGCATCTGCCTTTGGCCCAGGGTGTGATCCTGGAGTCCTAGGATCAAGTCCCACATCAGGCTCCCTGCATGAAGCCTGCTTCTCCTCCCTCTGCCTGTGTCTCTACCTTTCTCTCTGTCTGTGTCTCTCATGAATAAATAAATAAAATCTTTAAAAAAAAGTTCTGTTATTACTATTTTAATAAATTTCATCTAATCTCCAACAGAGAAAAATTTCAAACAGAAAAGCTGAGAGAATAGTGCAATGGACATCACTATGTCCACCACCAAAACTCAACAATTGTTAGCATTTTTCATATATACTTTTTCTATGTAAAATAATTTGGAACTAAGTTTCAAAATCATGATACCTCACTCCTTAAAAACTTCAATATGCATCTTCTTAGATATTCTCCTAGATAACCACAACATTGTTATTAGAATAAAGATAATTAACAATAACTTCTTAATAACACCTGATATCTCATCCATCTTCAAATTTCATTATTTGTAAAATGATATTTTCTTTTTTTTTTCTTTTTTTTTTTTTTGTAAAATGATATTTTCATTCTCCTTTCTCTCAAAGGAGACTCAACAAAGATATGTATATATATATATATATATATATATATATATATATATATATATATGAAGTCATGTTAAGGAAGTATTTTTCACTGTGTCATTTATTAAATTTTATTAGAAAGGGTTTTAGCTTTTTGTTGAATAAATTTTAGCATTTATAGAGAAGATCAATTGTCTTTTCTCCCCCAATCCCTTAATATAATTTTATATGAATGGATTTTCCAATAATAATATTTCCTTTAATTTCTTAAATAACTCAAATTAATTTTGACATGTTTTTAAAAAGTTGCTGTTGGATTTTGTTTGCTAACATCCTATTTAATATTTTTGCATTGCTAGAGGAGGGAGTGGTCCATAGCTTTGTCCCTTGTGATGACTTGTGCTTTCATGGGGGCAGGAATAGTTCTTCAGTTATTTTTGCTATTTCTTCTGGAGAAGTGATATGCTTAAACATATATTTAAAAAACTTTTTTGAGGTTAGCTTTGCTAAATTAAATTTTCCTAGAAAATTATCTATTTCATCAAGATTTTCAATGTGTTTATTGTTTGTTGGCATAAAATTGTAATCTCCTAAGATTTTTAATTTCCCCTGTTTTTTGATGGTTACTTCCATCTTGCAATTTCTTATTTTAGGTATATGTGCTTGATGTCTCCCCTTTTCCTTGATGAAGTTAGCTAGTGGTTTGTCAATTTATTTGATCTTTTCAAATATCTTTTTCTTCATTTTAAGTGTTCTTTTTAATGACATTAATTTATGCTTTTATTAATTTATTCCTTGTGATTTCTTGTTTTTTTCCTATTTTTTGAGTTGGATGTATTAATTTTCATTATTTCATTTTATTGGTATTTAATGTTATCCATTTCCTTTTCATTGCTGCCTTAATTGAAGCCCATAGATTTTGATAGGTGGTATTTTTCATCAGCATTTCATAAGGATTCTGCAATTTCAGTTTGTACTTTTACCTTGGCCCAAGAATTGTGTCATATTGAATTTTTTATTTCCATGTAGAAGGATCTTTAAAAACTTTATTATGAACTTCTGGTTTATTGCACCATGATTAAATAATATTTTTATTATTTTTACTTGATGAGACTTGATGAAATTTTCTTTGGGAGTTAACATATGGTCCATTTTTATGAGCGTTCCCTGTTTACTTGGGAAACAACATGATATCATTAAGTTTTTGTTTATTCTGCTTCTCCTTGTGGTTTCTGGGTTTTGAAGTTGGCTGCTCTTTTATTTAAGTACATAGATATATTATGGCTTTGGTAGATGTGGCCTTTAGCATGAAAACTTGCCCATCTTTGTCTTGTTTAATGCTTTTTGGCCTCAATTCTACATTGTCAGGTGTCTCGATCTCAAGTTGTGGTTTGCACTCTCCTGGTGTCTGTTTGCTCACCTTTTTATTGTCAGCCTTTAGGAATCACTCTAAGTTTGTTTTATATTCTGCTGTTATGTTTTGCTTTTTTGTGAATTACCTTGAACATTTAAACAAGTCTTTTCCTGATTATAAAAGACATATCTGTTTACCATAAAACAACTGGGAACTAGAGAAAATATTGAGAAGCAAGCAAGCAAGCACTTTAATCCTCTACTCCAAGGACAACTGCTTTTAGCATTGTGCTGCATTTCACTTAGTTGTTTTTGGTTCCTTACAAAACATCTCTTATGCAATATTTCTATTTTATATGTTGCCTATTTTTAAAATAGCATTACTCTTCAATATATGAACTACATTTTCCACTTGTTTTCAGAACTACCAAGTGCAATGTATTCACTTTTTCTGTGCTCCCACATTCAAATATTCAGAATATCCAAGAGGTAGTCATACCTCTGTACATATAGGAGTTTTAAAAAGCTTTCATAGGATTTCTCATTACAAATTTGAATCCTACAAATTTTGTGATTATGTAGAATCTGCTTTTTGCTCTCTGGTCTGACTAGCCTCTTCAATGGTGGGTCACAATGAGTAGTGAGTATGTAAATTATCTACCCTAAGGATGCTTCTAGTCACTCCCCCTGGTAAGCTGCCTACATTCTGATACAGTTGAGAATGATGGGGTTTCAGATCATCTCTGTCTCCTTTTATGCACATATGCTTTCTTCTCAGCAGTTTGATTCTTGCCTAGCTAACTGCTTTTGTTACACTATTTGAGAATTATCTATTTGTCATCATTATTGATCTTGCCTTGATGTTCTTCAACTTCTATGTTGGTCTTCATGATGAATGCAAAGATTTAAAGAAGTTCTTGGGGGAACAACCTGTCGCTTCATTCATCTTCCTGGACTATCTGCTCAATATCTTCCTTGCTCCAACGGCCGTTGTCATAATCCTGGCCTCTTTTTTTACATATTCTTGTGTACAGCAGATATAATGAAGGTGCTGGAGAGACCTATATCAGATGTATTTTCATTCTGAGAAGCATCTGTGAGCTCAAACTTCTCTAGCATATTCTTATTCTTGGTTATTGCCCACTCAGCTTCATAGACCTGAATGAGAATGACAGGCTGATCATTAAATTTAGGTAATAACATTTGTGCCTACTTCATAGAATGAAGGGATCATCAGGGAACAGTGAGGGCTGCAATGAGCACCAAAACCTAGACTTAGATTTTTCTTCAACCATGATGGCTGCCTGGACATCTACCATAAGCAATGGCCTCATGAATGTTTAAGGTCCACCTTAAGTTCTTACTTCTTTTAAAAAGATTTTTATTTATTTATTAACTAGAGACAGAATGAGAGAGGCAGAGACAAGTAGAGGGAGTTGATCCTGGGACTCCAGGATCATGCCTTGTGCTAAAGGCAGATGCACAACCACTGAGCCACCCAGGCATCCCAAGTTCTTACTTTTGAGACAGTTGTGAAAGAGCTTCTGAGTCTTGGAGATATGGGCTGAGCCAGGGACCAAAATGATCATGGACCTGTGACTTGTCTTCATTCTACTTCATGAAGGGTTTTCTCTACATAGTCCAGCAAGCTACAACACAGGCAGGCATTTAGACATCAAAATGAAAATATGTAAGGTAGATGTAGATGAAATTAATCTAAATGTTGTCTAGAGTGCTGAAAGAGTATGTGTTTAAAGTTCCACAAGCATTAGAGAAGCATCAGATGGCCCTCTTGTTTTCTCTAATGTCCTTCTTATGTTTCTCTTGACATTAACATTGAAAAGGTTGACCTTTGGTTAAGGAAGGTTTTCTTCACCCTCTCAGATGTCCCTACTCCCTAGCTGAAGACTAGAAATTATGAATTTACTCTTCAAAAGGGAGGATTAATACAGCGAAAATAGCATCTCCTGTGTCCAAGATTAATACATTTCATTTGACAACAACTATCTTCTCTAAGCCATAATCAGTGGCAGTGGCACTTGGCAGTGGCTCACTGACAATACTATGACCAGTGATGTTTCTAGAAGTGTTTGTACCCTAGCACTGGGAGTCGTTAAAGCTCTGCGTGATGTGCCAGCTTGCCAAAGTAATACCCTGCAATTCTGTTAATTTTGTTCAAACCATACTTTAAATAAATAGTTTTTAATCTCCTTATACTCTAGATTTTTGGCCTGTTTGTCTTACTGGAAAATTAAGTAATTAAATCTATGTCCAATTGTACATTTGACACTAAAGATCATGTGGTGGAGTTGGTTCTAACTTGATTACTTGCGGTATCTGGGATCGATCATTCTGTCTATAAAAGTGACATAGCTATGATAATCTTCTTTCCCTGAGCACTGGCAATGAACTCAGCCATGTCTTCCTGGAAGATACTGTCTTAGGAATCTGTGTTATTTTTGTTTTTGTTTTTGTTTTAATTTTTTTTTTAATTTTTATTTATTTATGATAGTTACAGAGAGAAAGAGAGGCAGAGACACAGGCAGAGGGAGAAGCAGGCTCCATGCACCGGGAGCCCGATGTGGGATTCGATCCTGGGTCTCCAGGATCATGCCCTGGGCCAAAGGCAGGCGCCAAACCGCTGCGCCACCCAGGGATCCCTTTTTTTTTTAATTTTTATTTATTTATGATAGTTACAGAGAGAAAGAGAGGCAGAGACACAGGCAGAGGGAGAAGCAGGCTCCATGCACCGGGAGCCCGTGTTTTTGTTTTTTTTTTTAGGAATCTGTGTTAGAGGAGCAGTGCCCACTGTGTGTTTCTTCAACATAGCTTCTGGGGATGATTGACCTGGCTTGACAAAGAAAGACATAGACACCAGTGCTGCTTATGCATAAACTTACAATTTCAAAGATAAAAACATGAAAATATATAAGAACTATATGATAAGCCTGATTTGAGAATTTGTTCATGTATGTCTTTCTGCTTTACATTCAATAATTTAAAATTTTTAAAGGTTTATATGTATTTTTATTGCTTATGGTCTTCAACCTGTTTTTCTCACTCAATGTTTTATCTGTAAGATCTATCTATGCTGATGTGTATACTTCCAATTCTTTCCCTGTTGCATAGCATTTCATTATTTGAATATAGAATATATCTAAATTTATTTGTTCATTTTTCTATTTTCCTGGTGATGTATTAAGTTGTTTTGATTTTTCCCATTATTACAAATAATGCTGCTGTGATTAAGAAAGGATCAATGGATTGAATTATGTTAAACACTGCATCAAAAACATTTGAAGAAAGTGGAAGAGACAACCCATTAAATATATTTCCAGTGCATATAGCCAACAGAGGGTTAGTATTCAGGATGCATAAGAACTTTACAAATCAATAAGAAGAAGATTAAAAAACTCAATTGAAAAATGGGAAAAGTTAAGAGACAATTTTCAGAGGAGCAAAAGAGTAAACCTGAGTAACCAAGAGAACATTAAAAGATATTCTGCCTCAGCACAAATCAACAAAAATGTAAAAAAAAAAAAAATAACACCCAACACACTACAAAAATATTAAAAGCGAGAAGAAGCCCAAGTGCTAATAAAGATGTGGATTAGTGAAATCCTTTTCACTCAGGTTGAGGAAATTTGAATTGGTATCCTCATTTTGGGGAGCAAATTGGCAATATCTAGTAAACTTCTAGATAGAAAACCCCTGACCAGGTACCTCCAAGACTGAGAATATAGCCCGGAGAAACTCTTTCCTGAGTATCCAGGGAAATGTATGCAAATGCTCTTTATAGTTTTTCAGTGAGCACAATTTAGGTCATGATGGCCATACTATTTTTTTTTTAAGATTTTCTTTATTTATTCATGAGAGACACAGAGAGAGAGGCAGAGACACAGGAAGAGGGAGAAGCAGGCTCCCTGCAGGGGAGTGTCCCAGCCATACTAATTTCTAAAAAATTAGAATGACTTAGCTATCTCAATATTTAATTCAGCAGTGTATGTTAATATGAAATAAAATAAACTTTGATGGTTAACAAGAATACCCAATGATTCCAAGGCTACTCATTCATTTTCCTTTATTTTTTAATTTTTTGAAAATATTTTATTTATTTATGGGAGAGACAGAGAGTACGAGCAGGGGGAAAGGCAGAATGAAAGGGAGAAGGAGAAGCAAGCTCCCCACTGAGCAGGGCACCTGACATGGGCTTCCATCCCGGGACCCTGGGATCATGACCTGAGCCAAAGGCAGTCACTTAACAATGTAGCCACCCAGGCACTAAGTGGCATATTAATCCTTAGGTGAATAAAACATAATAGCTACTGGTTATTAATGTAAGTTAAAAAAATTACTCAAACATCCCATCTCTGCTCTTCTAAGTCTTTCTGTCTCAGAAGGCAAGTTGGAACTTGGCGGGGAGTGTAACATCTTCTGGATTAACCCATCCCAACTTCCTGTCATCTGTCTCCTGTCATGACTGTAGATGACGCTCAGTAATCGCTGGCTGATGGTGATCAGTGAGAGAGGTTTTGCCTACCTATCTCCTGGGCTCTCATCTATAAAGAGACATTAAAGACAACCATTCAGCCACTAGCAGGAAATGAATACCAGACACAGAATGGCTTGTGAAATTACAAAGCACAGACAGGAATAATTCCCTGAAGTTCCATTTTTCACAACTATTCATTCCATTCTTGACTTCTAGGATGTAGAGGATATAAGAATAATGAAACATGGGATGCCTGGGCGGCTCAGCAGTTGAGCATCTGCCTTCGGCTCAGGGCGTGATCCTGGGATCTGGGATCAAGTCCCGCATCAAGCTCCTTGTAAGGAGCCTGCTTCTCCCTCTGCCTATGTCTCTGCCTCTCTCTGTATCTCTTATGAATAAATAAATAAAATCTTAAAAAAAGAATAAAAAACCATGATGAAGAAAGAAGAGAAAACATTGCTTCAGTCCTCTTAGCACATTAGCTAATATTGTGTTTAGAGGGATCCTAAAGTATTTCAGAAGGAAAGTTAAATGTATTATTTTAAAGGTTTTTTTTCTTTAATTTAGAGAAAGATACTGACATTTTTTCCTCTTTGTCAAATGCAGTGTCCTATATATTTCAGCCTGACAAACTGATTTTTCTCTTCCACATAGTTACCAAATTGATGAACACTTCTGTCTCAGTTGGCAAATTGGATTTTAATCTGATAAACTTGATTGTGGGGCCTGTAGTATTCATCTCATTAAACCTGCCAATTGGATGAGGCATTACAGGCAAACAATGTCCTACTTCTGTTTAGAGATGGATACTTTTTTTGTGAATTTTGGGGAAAAATCACCTCAGACTATAGGTAACATGAAAAATTTTCTGCTTTGACAAAATGATTCCTGCTCATAGCACATGTATCCCAACTGTGTACTTCTGGCTGGATTTCTCCTGCTTTATGTAACAGCAATGAGGAGTGACACATTTTGCTTCTTTTTGTTTTTCCCCCATTCAAACTGGCCAGACTCGGGACGGTCATCAACATCCAGAGCAGAACTTGGTTAGTTTCATAATAACATTGCAGGGCAGAAAGCATGGATAAATTGAATATATCTCCTCTAGTTTTACTAAACACTTTGGAAGAATTTCTGCCCTCGACAGTGACCTCCCTTTACCCTACCACTGCCGAAGGGGCCTACTCTTTGAGATTATGTCTCTTTTATATCAATGTGCTCTGTGTTGTTAGTACTCTGCAGAAGTAGAATGGGCCCCCATGTAAAATTTAGTTTTGATGTCAAGACTGATGACGCCACACACACACACACACACACACACACACACGGTATAACAGGTTTATTACTAATATAATGAAACTATCTGGGGAGAGCAGGGCTTGAGGAAGTAAAGAGAAGAGACCGACTTGGGGTTTTTATAGTGATTAGAGGGTGGAGCCATGGGGAATGTTCTGCACATGGGCAGAAACTTGTGCAGTTCAATTTTCAGAGAGCCAACAGAAGGAGCATCCAAGGTTGCTTCTGAGCATGCCCAGATATGGGACACACCCAAAACAGGCTTAAAAGTTGTCAGCAAACATAAAAATAAGGAGTCAGACTATTTATTATATGATGTGTGTCCTGTACTTCTATCAGAGCAAAACCATCCCCTACCCCTTAAATAGGGAAATAAGGAACAAGTCTCCGTTTAAAGACAATGACACATATTCATTCACACCTGATGTACAGAGCACATCAAGTCACTACTTCATTAACCTTCTTTAACTTGAGCTCATTTTCTCTACTTTTTAAAAAGATTAATTGATTGATTGATTGATTGATTGATTTATAAGAGATAGAGAACACAAGTGAGCTGAAGTGGGGGGGGGAGAGGGAGAAGCAGACTCCCCATTGAGCAGGGAGCCTCATGTGGGGCTCCATCCCAGGACCCTGAGATCATGACCTGAGCTGAAGGCAGTTGCTTAACTAACTGAGCCATCAGGTGCCCCTTCTCTACTTATTTGTAACATCATGCATTATATTAAGTTTTCTTTAAATTTGACATTTACTTACATTATTTTTGGTTGTTCAAATTTCTTAGCACTTAGTGAAGTCAAGTAAAGTTAAAATAAAATACATATTTATTAAAACAATCTAATTAAGCAGTTTTAAAATCAGCACTCAATTTTAGGCTAAGCAATAAACCTGGTTCCAAATTGTATTATTCACAGACTATTTGAGGAGATAGAGGGAGGTGTTAACAGGAAGGAAGCAGAGAGAATGCAGGGCCTCATTATCTTCTGTAGATTTGTAAGAGAATCCAAAATAGGGAAAAAAAAATTGCATGCGCTGAGAAGAACATCTTTCTCTCCTCTTATTAAAGAGGATGAAGGGTTTCGAGACAGGATGGAGGAAATCATTCAAGATGTAAACCAGACAGAAGGGATTCCTGGGATTTGCGGGGAGATCCAGCCCAGTGGCTATGGTGCGTGGAAAAATCAGTGTGCAGCCACCAGGGACATGTCCAGGGAGACATGTCTGGAGTCAGTGCAGGTGAAAGATCTGCCTGGGGCTGGAGCAGGCCCTGGGACTGGCTCTTCTTCCTGGAGGAGCGGGAACAGCCCCAACACCGCGGGTGGGAAAGAACAAGCTTCAGCATGAAGATGATGAAAGAAAGCCTGGCAAGAGCTTCTGTGAATTTCATGAGGCTTAGGAAGAATACAATGGATAAGAGATTCACTGCCAAGAATG
Organism: Canis lupus familiaris; assembly: GCF_011100685.1. Lineage (NCBI taxonomy): Eukaryota > Metazoa > Chordata > Mammalia > Carnivora > Canidae > Canis > Canis lupus. The sequence continues at coordinate 22,632,783 of NC_049235.1, read as the reverse complement.
TTAAATAAAAATATGAGGAGATAGGTGAAAATGTCCTAGGGAAAAAATATGAAATTGATCCATTGAAGTCTCATTTGATATCAAGTACCAGTAGATGTATAAAAATGAAGATGCCTAGTAATTCTTAGGAGCAAAACAGTAAAATAAATTGGGAACAAAATTCCAGATTATATTCATCCATATGTTTACCCATCTAATCATTCAATGAACCTTTATGGGGTGCCCATTGTGTACCAGGAACTGTTTTAAGTGTGCAGAATAGACAGGTAGGGAAGCTGGAGAATCTTTCTTAAGAAGTTTATGGCCTAGGTCAGTGCTTAGAAGAGGGGAGGGATGAATTCTTGATGGGGCAAGTCCGAAGAAGGTGAGGAGGTGGAAAAAAACAAACATACCCTGAGATTTTGTCTATGTAGGTTTTAGGAAGACGGTGTGCCTTTTTATAGGGAGCTGGGTATGGATGTTTTTCTAGAAACAAAATATACTTTATAAATTATAGAAAGGAAACTTAAACGTCAGCTTTCCTACTCCCTCCAGACCTAGGTGAAATGCATATAGAATTTAGTTTCTGGTGAATTCCTAAAGGGAGGAATGAGGATGGAGCTAATTCATTATCTTAAGGTCACTTCATCTACAGAATCTTGGATCTTCATCAGGTCAACCCTCATGTAAAATTCTACTCTTTGTTTACTTTCCACCTCTGCATACCAAGTCCTTTTCATGTTAGAAGGTTTGAGTCCCTGAACTCAACAATGGCAAGGAGAAACAACTGCTATGATTACCTTAGATCAGGGTTTCTCAAGCCTGGCCCTATTGACCTTTGGGGCCAGATACTTGTCCTGTGTACTGTCAGATGTTTAGTGACATCCTAGGCCTCTACCTATGAGTTGCCAGTGGCAGCCCCCTCCCCTGCCCAGTTATGACAACCACATGTCCCCTGCATGTCAAAATCACCCAGGTGAGAACCATTGGCTTAGATCACTCATTCTTCCTTTGGAGCAAGGTTTTACACAGTGCAGAGGGGAGTGGGGTGGTGTGTAATGGATGTTGAGGGGTGTGGCAAACATTGTCAGTTCAGCGCCATCATGTCACACAACTCCAGAGGGCACTCTTTACAGTGTGCTTTATTTGATAGCACTCCTAGCACATCTCCCCTATGAATGGCACTCCCTGAGTTATTCAACAAAGGTACCATGATTATAACCTATCCAACACACAAAATCCCCTTTTGTCCCTAGTAGCAGACACACACCTCACAGAAGGATCAGCCCAGGCACAACTGGGAATCAGCAAAATTCATCTTTTGTGCTTCCTTCCCCATCTATACCTTTTTCTTCAAATTTTCCCACCTCCCACCCTTAGGTTTCCTTGTACTCACTGCCTTCCTCTCAGGAATAAAGTTCTTCTGTGAATGAGTATAATAGGTCTGAGAAGAAGCTGATAAAGGACTGAATCTCTAATAGTGGAAGCACAGTGGTCCTATAACACTTAGTTGTAGTGATAATGGCAGCATTAGCTAATGCACTGACCACTTACTGTATGTGGTTACTATGCCAGGCACAGTCTTTGTATGTCACATTTAAATTTTTAAAAGATTTTATTAATTTATTCATGAGAGAGAGAGGGGGGCAGAAACATAGGCAGAGGGAGACTCAGGCTCCCTGTGGGGAGCCTGATGTGGGACTCGACCCCAGGACCCCCAGATCACAACCTGAGCTGAAGGCAGACGCTCAATCACTGAGCCAACCGGGTGTCCTGTCACACTTAATCTTAACTATCATCTTAAGAGGAAAGTGCCATGGTGACTCCCACAAAGGAAGACTTGGAGAGGTTCAGAAAGTTTTCCAATGTCAAACAGTTAATAGGTAATGCATGTGGCAATCAAACCCAAGTGGTCCAACTCTAGGATGTGGGTTTCTAGCCATTTTTCTATCCAATTGCCCCTCAAATGGTATCAAACACATAATCATTGTGCAGGCAGCCATTTTTTGCACTCATGTCTAAGGCTGGCTTTGCTCATCCTGACCACTAGATCAGAGATGGAAGAACTACAGTTAGAGCTGAGAACTACTGTTGGGGCTTGAGGTGGGGGGCTTGGGAGGGCCAGTGAGAAGCACCAGCTTGATAGATTAACACCAGAGAAGTCTCAGGGCCAGGCATAAATTGGATAGGATAAATACCTGGAGCACCTACATGTGATATGGGCCTGGGGGAGCCTGAGCCATGCTTGAGATGGAAAACAGGATATCAGACCCAAAGTTTTAAAGTCTCATCAGGAAGCCAAGCAAGAGTCTACCGCAGCTGGTAGACTACAGGTGTGGTGTGGCCTCAGATGAGCACTCAGAGTCTGGGGCCTAACTGAGTTAAAAGCAGAGTGTTGAAACCAACTCTATTTGTTCCATCTTGTCCTGTGGCATGGCACAATCCAATTTTTCTTGGGGTGACAACCACAAGAATAGAAGACAAAGTAGGCTTCTGTCCACTCCTGCAAGGTCCACCCACTCTGTAGCCTTGGGAGCAGATGGAGTTATCAGTTACCCGGGGGTGTGATGTAGGGAAACTGAAAAAGCACCTTCAGCCCCTAAATGTCTCCCCATGGTGCCTCTTACAGAAGGTAAAATTTCACCCTCAGAGCTTCAGTAGTCTGGATTAGAGCTCATAGACGAGTCCATGGATGCACAATGCAGAGTCATCATCTCTCACTGGTACCTTTAGGGAAGACAAGCTTCCATTGAGAAAGTGGAATGAACCTTTGTGGGTGGGACACAGAAGAGGTGGGTTTGATGGTGGCATGGAAAGGAAGGACAGATTCTGGGTGTTAAGAAACATTCAGCAAGAGCAAGGCCAGAGGGGCACAACCACAACCATGGTAATTCATTTCAGCAGGAGGCAGAACACAGCAGGACACAGGGACATAGTGAGATGGGGGCTACTGGGAGAGAGAGGAGAAACAGAAGAGGGAGGTGGGTGTGAGGTTGCGGTTGATGATGTACCCAAACCTAACTTTGTCGAGTTTCATTTTCAATTTTTCTCCATTAACATTTTTTTTTTGTTATTGTATTTTAAATTGTTTTGTGGTTTTGGGTTACCTTCTCTTTCTCTGTACACATTGGGTGTGACACATTCCTTAATTTGAGTAACTGAGACCAAAGATTTCCTGTGAAACATCCATGCCAATTTTCTGGGAATTCAGATATTTTCAAAAACTAAAACATCCTTTGGCAGTAGTGGAGGAGTGTTTTGCAGCAAAAAACTTCTTAAAGATGATATATTGCTGTACCATTTTACCCAATGCTACTTCAGCATTGAGTATTGCACACAGAGAGGATGGGATAATAGTTCCAATGGTGGCAATAAAACTTAGAGCATTTTTGCACTTAACCATTAAACACAGAATTGTAGGTATTTAAGCAGAATATCAAGTGGGAAAGCCAGCTGTGTACAGAAACAGGGACTGTTCAAGTAAAACAGTCACTGCACAGATACCACCTGAGGTTCAGTAATGAGAACATTCAGTAAATGCCCATGCTGGGAGGAATGTTTTATTAATGCCACGTCACTGATAGTTTCAGAAATGTCTTTTAAAAATGGCTCCTGCCACATTCCAGTTGAGATGTACCAGAGAAAAGTGGGAAGGACTGAAGCGGGTCGTGTGGGGTCCCTTTTGGCAGAGACCTGGCCGGGCTGCGGAGATGCTGTGGGGTAGGAGTGGCTGAGTAGAGGTAGGGGCAGTGCGTGCTAGGGCTTGTGGTCCTGAGGACAAATGGTTGTCCTCAGGAAGGAGGAGCAGGGCTCTAGGTCCTGGGGGTCGAACCCTGTGATGGAAGGCAGGAGCACGGTCACGGCTGAAGGGCTCCGTACGGTGTGTGACATGTACACTGCAGGGGCCTTACTTATTTTTTAGAAGGGGGGGGCAGAGGGAGAGGGAGGGAGAGAATCCTAAGTAGGCTCCATGCCCACAGCGGAGCCCCAAGCCAGCTCCATCTCACAACCATGAGATCATGGCCTGAGCTGAAATCAAGGGTCCCACGGCTGACCTACTGAACCACCCAGGCCCCCCACTTTATCTAGGTTTTTGAAGAAGAGTCTTTTCATCAGAAGTCCTGCCCTCCACACAGCACTCTATTTTAAGTATTCTCTGTTACTTTCTTCCTCTATAGATTTTAAACTTTAATTAAATTAATTAGAAATATTTTGAATGTACAAAACGGTACTAGCTATGTAACTATTAAGAGCTATATATTCGTGGCTCAGCTTAAGAAATGACATAATGCATCCTGTGGAGGCCCATCTCCAGAGGTAAGCACCATCCTGAATTTCCTGTTTATCATTGCTACTAATGTTGTTTTATGTCTGTGACATATGTAGATATCAGTGTACAATATATAGTATTGTTTTGCATATTTTAAAATTTTAATAAAGGGGTATGTACTTTCTCAACATTTAAAAAAGTTTCCAACATTCTCTTAACATTGTGCTTTTGAGATTAATCCGTTTTAACTATTGTATAGTATTCTGTTGACGGAACATTCCACAATTCTTTATTCATCCTCCTGCTGATGGATACACATGAATTTTTCTAAGCAAATGCCTAAGAATTGAAATGCTAGACCATAGAATTAGTGCATCTAAAGCTTTCTGAGATGATTGCTGGGATGGAGGTGGGGGTTCTTGTTAACTTGTAGGAGTTATTTATTTATTCTAGTCACTAACCCTTTATCAGTTATGTGCATAGTAATCAGTGGTTTGTCTTTTAATTTATGATGTCTTTCAACAAACAGACATTTTTAATGTAGTTGGATTTATTTACCTTCCTTTTAAATTGTGCTGTTTTTTAAACCTTGTGTAATATATCCTTTGCTTCTTCAGGATCATAAAGATATTCTTTTTAAATTATCTTCTAAAACTTTAATTTCAAATGTTACATTTGGCCCTCAATCCACCTGGAATTTATTGCTGTGTATGATATGAAGAACAAGTGAACACTTTTTGTATGAATGGCAAGTCATACCAAGGAATTTTAAAAACTCATCCTTGAGCAGCCCGGGTGGCTCAGCGGTTTAGTGCCGCCCAGGGCCTGGTCCTGGAGGCCTGGGATCGAGTCCCACGTCGGGCTCCCTGCATGGAGCCTGCTTCTCTATGCCTCTCTTTCTCTCTGTGTGTGTCTCTCATTAATAAATAAATAAAATCTTAAAAAAATAAAAAAATAAAAGCCCATGCTTTCCTCACTAACCTGCAAAGATAACCTATTTCTATATATGAGTAGACATATTCTCAATATTGGCAGTCTGTGCTCTTTGTATACATATTTATTGCTTTGCCAATATCACAGTAGGTTAATTACTATAGCTTTTTGATAAATCTTGATAATGGATATATTTCTGATATATGAGTAGATTCAGCTAGTTTGGATAGTACTTAAACATAAGAAGGCACCAAACTGTATATAAGTATTTTCCTCCCAAAACTTGCTCTTATTCCATAAAATTATCTTGGTTATTATTATCATTTGCCTTTTGCTTTCCCGTGTAAATTTTATGAGAGTTTCAAAACTCTTTCAAAAATTCTGTGGTGAAAGGTTAGGCAAAGCTTTTTGTCAGAGAATGCAGTTACTTCTTCTGAAACAGAAATGTGATTGATCTTAAAACAACGGGATACCACAATGCACCAATTAAAATGGTAAAAATCCAAAATACTGACAACACCAAATGCTGGTGAAGTTGAAGAGTGACAGGAGCTTTCATTCATTGCTGATGGGAATGAAAATGATACAGCCACTTTGGAAGACAGTTGGCAGTTTGTTACAAAACTAAGTGTATACTTACCACATGATCCAGCGATAGTGCTCCTTAGAATTTATCCATATGAGTTAGAAATGTATGCCTAAACAAAAACCGGCACACAAACACTGATAGCGACTTTATTCATAATTGCTAAAACTTGGAAGCCAACCAAGATGTCCTTCAATAGGTGAATGGATAAACAAAACAATGTACCTCCAGACAATAGAATATTATTCAGCAATAAAAAAATAGGCCATCAAACCACAAAAAAAAAAAAAAAAACAAAAAAACACAACACACGGAGGAATCTTTAATACATTTTGCTAAGTGAAAGAAGCCAGTCTGAGAAGGCTACATACTGTGTGATTCTAACCTTACGACTTCTGGAAAAGGCAAAACTGGGATACAGCAAAAAGATCATTGGTTGCCAGGGGTTCTGGGGGATGGAGGAATTAAAAAAGCATTATTGGAGAACTTTCAGAATAAGGCAATGAGATTGAGCTAGATTGAGCTGGATGACTCCTATTTGCTTTCATGACACTTTGTTCTCACATAGAATTGAGATTTATCTTATTGTATTGTTCTCCATCAGGGTGTAAGTTTTTTTAAAAGGGCGCCCAATTTTATTTATTATTTTATTATAAGTAATGGCAGGGAACTTGACACTTAGTTGTTGCTCAAAATATTTGTGAATTAATGTGTGACTCTAACGATGCAATGCAATAAATATTTTTAAAGGAACTGAGAGGGGAATCCTTGGGTGGCTCAGCGGATGAGTGCCTGCCTTTAGCCCAGGGAGTGACTGAGCCCCACATCAGGCTTCCCGCAGGGAGCCTGCTTGTCCCTCTGCCTGTGTCTCTGCCTCTGTGTGTGTGTGTGTGTGTGTGTGTGTCTCAAATAAATAAATAAATAAATAAATAAATAAATAAATAAATAAAATCTTTAAAAAAAATAAAGAAACTGGGAAAAGGCTGATAAAAGATGATAAATAGAAAACTAATGCTCATTACTATGAAGAAATGGGATGAAAATGAAACAATAAAAGTCAAACCTTATGTCACAGGATACTTGCCACTGTCACATTTTAGACATGAGGATTTTGCTTTCATAGGTTTTACCTGCTCCCACAAAAATAAACTTGCAGTTTGAATACGCTGCTATGAATTTTTGAAAGTACCTTCTAGAAAGGGCCTAAGGTAGAGGCAAACATTCTTCCTTTTAGGAGCACCTAAGTGGTGCTCCTGATCTCCAGGTCCTGAGATGGAGCCCTGCATGGTTCCCCGCTCAGTGAAGAGTCTGCTTCTCCCTCTCCTTCCGCCTCTGCCCCTCACCTCTGCCCCTCACCTCTGCACTCTCTCTCAAATAAATAAATTAAATCTTTACAAAACAACAACATTCTTCCTTTGAGAAAAATATCCCTCCCCTAAAATAGTTAACTTGAAAATATTAATAAGCATCACATTTAATGGAAATTAAATAATGTGGATTAAGCTTTTAGAGGAAAACACAAGTATAATTTTGTTCCTTCTTTGCTTAAATATAAATGCTGCCTGGTCCAGATTATTTTAACCTTATGTACAAATTGACACTATACTCTACAATGATTTCTTATTCTAGCCTCTCTCTTTCTTTCTTTTTTTTTTTTTTTAATTTATTTATGATAGTCACACAGAGAGAGAGAGAGAGGCAGAGACATAGGCAGAGGGAGAAGCAGGCTCCATGCACCGGGAGCTCGACATGGGATTCGATCCCGGGTCTCCAGGATCGTGCCCTGGGCCAAAGACAGGTGCTAAACCGCTGTGCCACCCAGGGATCCCCTCCAGCCTCTCTTGATTTCTTTCTTTCTTTCTTTTTTGGTATTCCCCGATGAATTACAACCCCCTCACTCCTCACTCCCAAATAGGATTATCTCTCATTTAGAGATGTCAAAAGAGGAACAAGACAAACCACTACATGGGAAAAAATATTTTCAAAACCATGGGTGCCCAACAGGAAGGGCACAGAGTGGCTTCTGGAGACGGTAATATTCTATTTCTTGGCCTGGGGAGTGGGCATATGAGTGTTTATTTTATTATTGCTTTTTAAATTGTACTAGTGTTTTATATACATACTTGTATATAAGATAGACTTTATAATTTTAACAGAAGGCACCTCTTGGGTAGGGCAGTAATTTCCCTCATATTTTAAGTCAGTTTAACTTGATCTTGATGCCATTAATTTGCTCTTTATGTTTCAGACCCTCCTTTTCCACTCTGCCAGCTCCAGGTTTATGCTCTTTTAGCATTTTGTATTCCACTGTCTCCTTGACTCCCTACTACTTTGCTGTCAATGCACCAGCCAGTGAACCTTGCCTAGTAATGTCCCTCCTTGGTCCTGGCGAGCAGTAAAATGCTATACTCCTTTTTTTTTTTTTTTTTTTTTTTAAGATTTTATTTATTTATTTGACAGAGAAAGAGCACAAGCAGGAGGAGCAACAGAAGAAGGAGGGAGAAGCAGATTCCTCGCTGAGCAGGGAGCCCAATGTGGGCCTGGATCCCAGGATCCGGGGATCATAGCCTGAGCCGAGGGCAGTCACCCAACCAACTGAGCCACCCAGGTGCCCCAGTAAAACGCTATATTCTATGAACAAAGAAATGGTTCATACCTAGGCAAGAATGGAATTATAAATTAATTAATTACCTAAACTCACCTTTATTAAAGACCTGCTGTATGCCAAGCTGCCTGCTAAGTTTTGGGATAGTAGGGAACCTGCTTCCTAGTGCAGTCTGAGCAACAGACGGTGGAGGCCGCCGGCAGGGCTACGTGGGAGAGATTTCTCTGCGGTAGGGGAAGAGGTGGAATTGGTGTAATTAAAAGGTGAAAATGACAAGTGTCTCTTCTACAAATTCTATCTGAATATATCAACATGTATATGTGTGTTAAAAATAAAATACATTAACATCACATAAAAAAGAGAAATTTTGCTCTCCTGTGAGCTTCTCTGGTGTCCATTCCTACTTATTTGGCATTAGGCCTGAACTGCCCCCTTTTGTCTTTGGGGTCTATTTCGTCTGTTCAACTCAACTATTAGCTCTGTAAGGAACAGAGAACTGGCATCTATATCCGCATGGAAATGAACAGATACTCTTGCATCTTATACAGCTAAATAAGTATTTATTGACTGATTTGCCTAACATGGTTTTGGCACCAGGACTGAACCAAATATTTGGTACTATTTAGATAAAACCATTCATAGTGATCCAAATTTACCTTGGTAGTTTATTTCTCTGAGGGGAGTGGCTTATATTTTTGAAAAGGAAACAGCCTCAGACCTTGAAATTGTAATTTGTAAACTAAGGATAAATTTAATAGCGTGAGTGAGACAAGAAATGCTTCGTATCTGAATTGCTTCTTCTTTTTTTTTTTAAAGCCTTTTTAAAAATTCAAAATAATGTAACATTGTACATTGTGCAATGTGCATTGTACAAAAAGAAAAACATTCTTTTTATAGCATCCCACCTACGTAGTATAATTTAAGAGAAGTGTTTTATAGCATATTCCAAATACAGGCTGTCATCGTAAGTATATATCTTGCATTTTGTTGGAGAAGCTGTTAGGTGTTTGTGTGCTATAAAACAAACATCATAATAATATCCCTCTTCTGTTTCTATTCTATTTCATACATTCCTTTGGATGGTAGTATGTAAACAGGTGTTGATAAGAACCTGCCTTAGAGAAAGCATTTCAGTTTAACATAATTATTTTCTTTAATAAGTAGCATAATTACTTCAGGCAATGTTTCTGATATTTGACAGAAGATTAGGATGTCGGGAAAGCCATGCATTTTGAAATCAAAAAGGAAATGACAACCTGTAAATAAAACTATGTATTTAGAAACCTGAGCTATTGATAACTTTAACCAAAGGAAACGATGAGTTTTTTCTGTGTTTTAAAACTAAATTTGAGTATAAAAAAGCTGAGTTTATTAAGTACTGGTCTCATTCGGTACATATGTTCTATGGTTTCAGGTCTGTCTGGATTGTTCTCATGCTTTCGGAAAACTTTCCCCACTTGTTGGTTGATACTACAAGCGTCTACAACAGTGGACAGTCCATTCATTGTACTTTTGGATTTAAGGTTTAAAGTGAAGTTGCCATGGGGGAATATGACATGATGATTTAAATTCAAACTAAGGCCTCTGATATTGGTACCAGGTCCTTAATTAAGGATTAAGTTTGGTAGATGGATGAGGAAAGAGACTGTAGGAAAGATCATAGCTGGCATAAGAAATCCAAACCGAAAATGAAGTTGCATATTGTGATTTTTTTTTTCATAAAATTTAAGTGGCAGTTACTTCTCCTTTAAAATGTCAATGTTGTAAGTAAAATTTTTAGTGTGTGTGTGTGTGTGTGTGTGTGTGTGTGTGTAATGTATCATAGCTAAAGTATTTAGGAAAAGCAACTTTGTTCCTGATATTGGCTGTGTATCCAAGATTGGAGATGTGAATACAGGGAGTCACCACTTACCTGAGCAGAGTCATGAGTGGATACCAGGGCAGGACCCAAAGCTGGAGAAGGAAAACCAGAAGTGTAACAGGAATTGCTGGGGGTTCAGTGTAGACAAGTCTAGGAGGGAAAAACTCCAGGGGGCCTAGTCGTAGGGGGCCTCCACAATATTATGAGATTTATCTCCAGGAGCTTGACTAGTCTCCCACAGCAAATAGCAGAGGAAAATCTCCTAGTATTTCTACCCGGAAGAGGGGAAAGATGCCATTTTTTAAAAAAGGTTTTATTTATTTATTCATGAGAGACACACACAGACAGAGAGGCAGAGATACAGGCAGAGGGAGAAGCAGGCTCCCTGTGGGCAGCCCGATGCGGGCCTCCATCTCGGGACCCGGCAATCACACCCTGAGCCAAAGGCAGAGGCCCAGCCATTGAGCCTCCCAGGTGCCCCAACTACAACCTAATTTAGTAGGATGTTACCAAAGCCTAATTGACTAAAAGGGAAATAGAGGGAAATAGGCAACTCCAGCCCACTTTAGCCATCTTGTACCATCTAAGAGGGGAGAAAAAAAGTGGAGGAAGTCTTGTGAAGTTCACAGTCCAGATGCACAGGCTCATTAAAAAGACAGACCTAATCATAGGACCATGGAACACTTCCTTCACTCGCACCTCACCAGCACATTGCTAATGACTTATCCCCAGCACTCTCTTTGAACCAATGCATCATATCTAGTTATCAAGAAAAAAATTACAAGGCATACCAAACAGACCTTGGAGCACTGCTGAAGGGCTAAGGAAGGGTCCAGGAAAAAGAGAAGATGTGAAATAGCCATAGCCATGGAAATGGTCAGATGGGACGTCTGCAGCCGCATGCACTATATTTTGTTTCTACAATGAGTGCATCTTTTACTGAGTTAGCTCAAAGAAGAGTCTTAAGATCATCATAGGTGGAGCATTGTCTTTACAATATGCAAAGCCATCATTTGTTATTATTTTTATTTTCATGATGAAGGAGAGAATCAGAACATAGCTCTTTTACAGGGAGAGCATAATTCTGAATGGTTGATTTCTCAAAACAAATTTAAAGCATTCCTGTTTCCCCTGATAATCTCATGTTATTGAGATTAGATACTTTACATAAGTCTGTGAGCTTTTGGATTATTATTATTATTTTTTTTTAGATTTGGCAAGTGAGCAAGAATTTGTGGCTCATTAATCTCCATGGCCACAATCTCAGTTGCATTGCCCCTCAGAAATGTGGCATGAGGCATGGATCACCCCCCTTTCATCTTTGAGACACTCAGCTCAGTGGAGCTCACAGATGGGCCAGTGCTCTGACAGGCTGTTGAACTGCAAGTGTTCCATAGTAGGGAGAATTCTAAGATGTGATCCCCAACCCTTGAGTATGAGAAGGACCTGTAAATATGGTCTGTTATCACTCTCATGATTAAGTTACGCAACATGGCACAGTTGGGTTTTAAAAAGGGAGATTATTCTGGATGACTTAATTAGGTGAGCCCTTAGAAGGAATAGTGCTCTTCCACGGAGGCTGGGTGGCTCAATTGGTTAAGCATCTGACTCTTGGTTTCAGCTCAGGTCATGATCTCAGGGCCGTGGGATAGGGCCCCACCTCAGGCTCAGCACTAAATGGCTAGCCTGCTTGAGATTTTCTCTTCCTCCCCCTACCTGCCCCTCCCCCCTCGCTCACATGCTCTCTCTCTGTCTCAAAAATAAATAAATAAAATCTATAAAAAAAAAGAAAAAGAATACAGTTCTTCCTAGAGAGAGGGATTCAAAGTCTGGGAAAGTTGAAATGTGAGAGGGATTGAACATGAGAAAAATTCTTCATTGTTGGCTTTGAACATTAGGTGATCACATGGCAAGGAGTACAGGCAGCTAGCTTCTAGGACTGAGAACATTTCTTAGCTGATGATTAGCAGGGAAATTTGGACTTCCATACTACAATGTCAAGGATCTGAATTCTGCTACAGCCACCTTAGCTCCAGATGAGAATGTAGCTGGTCAAGACCTTTATCTCAGCCTCATGAAAGCCTGAGCAAGGATGCCTCCTCCATGTTGTGCATAGATTTCCGACCCACAGAGCTGTGAGCACTTAATGCACTCAGGACTTGTTTTAAAGCCACCAAGTTTGTGGTTGTTTTTAAATGGCAGGAGAAAATAAAGCAGTTTCTAACCTGAGTTTAAGAAAAGTCAATAAATCATGTTCCCACAACTATAACCAAATAATTATCTTGGAGATGAAAAGGAAGAGGACTATTTCCTCACTGTATTGCTGCCACTGAGGAATGATGTGACTTCTCTGGGTGTCAGCTTCCTTAGCCCTAAACAAAGCCATGAGTTAAGATCTTATCTGGCTTCTCTAGTTCAAACATTCTATAATTCCCTCCTGGCCACTTCTACCTATAACTGACAAAATGAAAGTCATTGCTAAAAGAGTAATCCATTATCCACCTGCAGTACTGTAGGGGAAGGAGGAAGTGCAATTTCTGGAAATAATGCCATAGTGCTTACTAAAGATATGGTTTTATCTTTCTATTCCTATTTCTGGGCTTCCTGACCTGTGCTACACTCTTGAGGCACACATGGAAACCTTTGGGTTCAGCGTTCTGAATAAACATTAAAACTCTTAAGGATAGTTTGGCCCTAGTTGAGGAATTTATTAATATAAGTCTTTTAAAAGTTAAGAGTTTTGTGTTTTAAGTCTATCGTCTCAGCAGAATCATCCTCACATTATTTTATTTAAAACAAAATAAACAAGGCCAAACTAGGCAAAACAAGAAAACAAAAACAGATCAGTTGATTCATACAAGACACATTGTCTCTGCTGCATGGCAGACTGAATATACAATTTATTTCCTGTGTAAAGCTCTTCGGCCACTGCTATAGGCACAAAGACATGTGAGATGCTCTTCATACCAATTCAGTGCCAAGAAAGAATAATGACGCCATGGTTATTGTATTGCTTTGGAAGCCAGGCTTCCTGATTTACAATAAACTGGTTTTGTGCTACAACTTAATGGATACTAATCATTCATTGCACTCAATGATTCCAGTTTTCCTATAAATGAATAAAATTTCCTAAATAAAATCCTAAATTATAATATCTCTATGCCTGTCACACTGTGATTTGGGGCTTCTAGTAACATAACAATCTTAAGAAGAGTCTTAGTATTTGTTTCATGTACTCCCCTTCTTAGTTTTGAAGACTAAGAGGAAATTTTTTCTTTTATAAATTGTAGAATTAATTCAGGTTTATTGTGGGTTTATTAATAATACAAACAAACATGGAACTAGAGGGTACTATGCTAAGCAAAAGGAGTCTGAGAAAGCCAAATACCACATGATTTCACTCAAATGTGGAATTTAAGAAACAGAACAGATGAGCATAGGGGAAGGGAAAGAAAAGTAAAATATGATAAAAACAGAGAGGGAGGCAAATCATAAGAGACTCTTACCTCTAGGGAACAAGTTGAGGGTTGCTAGAGGGTGGTGGAGGGGAATGGGGTACCTGGGTGATATAATAAGCACTGGATGCTACATGCAACTGATAAATCACTAAATTCTACTCCTGAAACTAATAATACACTGTTAATTAAAGTGAATTTAAATAAAAAAAATGTAAAAATAATAATACAAACAAAAAAGATATATATATTCCATAGCCCAATTTGCACATTCATTCAAGTGTAATTATCTCTGATAGTACCTCCTTAAATTTTCCGTGCTGAGCATTTCACTCACCTCCCCTAGGTCTGATACTACTGAAGCATGTGTATTCTGTGTCACAAAGAAAAATCTCTGTGGGTCAAGGATGTTTAGAAAACGCTGTCATAGATCATTCAAATTTCAATGTGTACGAGTCACCTGTGTATCTTGTTAAAACTACAGGTTCCAAATGAGCCTTAGATTCTGCATTCTACCAATGCTGCTGACTCTCAGACTACTGAGGAAATTAATAAGCCCTTTAAAGGATTGTGATATATGCTATCATTTCAGAATCACTGTAGTTCTGTTTAAACATTGATGCTGGCCTCTACTCCCAGAGTTACTGATTGAGTAAGTTTAGGAAAGGGCTTAGGAATTTGCCTTCCTAACATGTTCCCATGTGATGCTGCTGCTGGTCCGGGGACTACGCTTTGAGAACCAGTAGGGTGCTCTGGGCCATTGGGCTGGAAACTTATTTCCCAGGCTGGAGTTTCTACTTTCTTACCAGCATCACAAGATTTATCTTAATTTAAAAGCATATTTTACAATATTTTCCCCTGAAAAATGTTTTCAGATGGTTTGAAGCCAGATGATTTGGGGCTCTCCAATTGACCAAAACTCTTATTTCTTTCACTTCACTGTTTGTCTCAACTCAGTTCATTTTACTGAGGAGCAGTAGGGTTCCTTTTTAATTTTTCTTGGTTAGGAAGCTAAGTTAAAATATTATAGTTATATGTCGAATATCTTCTCTTCCCTTAATTTCAGTAGGTTTTGGGGAGAGGAAGAACATACTATACATGCAAACCGCCATCTTTACCAAAGCTTATGGCTTCGTTCCTGATCCATCTTCTTAAAACCTACGATTTTCTTTTCATCCTCTTTATCATACACACAGAGTTCAGTATATTCATATTAAGTAAAATAGGGAAGATGTTCAGTAATCTTAAAAATTGCAGTGAATTTTGAGTTAAGATAAAGAACACTTAATAACTTGTCATTTGTAGGAGTCTAACATAAAACAGCAATTCAACATTCATGGACATTCAGTAAATCCATCAGTAAGAGACAGACTCCTCATTTGTCTCAATAAGAGGCCGGTGCCCATCAAGGAGCCTCTTTACTTTAAGCTCTTAATTGAATTGCTGGTAACTCAGAAGTTCCAATGGATGGATTGTTAGTATTTCAGTTCCATTGAGCTTTTTAGAAACACATTACAAATTCTCGCACGCTGTTGGTCAGAATGCAAGATGGTGTAGCACTATCAAAAAAAAGTATGGAGTTTCCTCAAAAAATTAAAAATAGAGCTACCATATGGTTCAGCAATCCCATTTCTGGGTATTTATCCAAAAGAATTGAAATCAGGATCTCAAAGAGGTATTAGCACTTTTAGGTTCATTACAGAACTATTCTCAGGAGCCAAGATGTGGAAACAACTTACATGTCTATCAACAGATAAATGGGTAAAGAAAATGTGGTATATTCACACAGTTGATTACTAGCAAGCTTTACAAAAGAAGGAAATTCTGTAATATGCGACAACATGGATGAATCTTAAGGATAAGTATAGAAAGCGAAATAAGCCAGTCACAGAAACATAAATACTGTGTGATTTCACTTATAGGAGGTATTTAAAATAGTCAAATTTAGGGGCGCCCAGGGTGGCTCAGTTGGTTAGGCATCTGACTATTGATGTCCACACAAGTCCTGACCTCAGGGTCATGAGATGGAGCCCTGCTGTGTGGAGTCTGCTTGAGGTTCTCTCTCAACATCTACCTCTGCCCTTACCCCACCCACTGTCTCTCTCGAGATAATAAAATCTTAAAAAAAACCCTCAAATTTATAGAATCAAAGAGTGGAATGGTGGTGGTTGCCAGGAGCTGTAGGGAGGGAGAAATGGGGAGTTGCTAATCAATGAGCATATAAAGTTTTAGTTAAGCAGGAAGAATAATAAGCCCTAGGGATCTGCCATATAACATACCTATAATCAACAAAAATGTATTTCACACTTCGAGTTTTGATAAGAGGGTAGATCTTTTTTTAAAAAAATATTTTATTTATTCATGAGAGACACACAGAGAGAGGCAGAGATGTAGGCAGAGGAAGAAGCAGGCTTCCTGCCAGGAGCCCAATGTGGAACTCATCCCAGGACCCTGGAATCACAACCTGAGCCAAAGGCAGATGCTCAATCACTGAGCCACCCAAGTGTCCCAATAAGAGGGTAGGTAGATCTTATGTTAATAAGATAATATTCTTATGATGATATGATAATAAAATAAAATTCTCAGGATAATAAAATAAAATTTAAAAACCAAATTGTGATGGAAAAAAAAAACATTGCTCTGTTGCTGAAAATAAAAATATGCCATTACCTTATAGTAGGTAGTTGAAGATTTTTTTTTTGAAGATTTTTTTAAAATAAGTAGTGTAACCTTGTAACCAGTCTTCTTTTCACTTTATATGCTTTGTCATCATGTAGAAGAAATATTCTGTAATTGTGGTTTCTCTTTAAGATATTCAAGAATCACCTTACTGAATGATCTATTTGTACACTTAAGTGGAGGAAATATCAGGACTCCCGAATATCAAAACCACAATTAAAGGATAAACACGTAACCATTGTGGCTGTTAAAAAGAGCTGGTGCAGATTATGGTGGCAACTGAATGATATTGAATAATGTCAATATCGTGGAACTGAGTGCATAAGCCTCAGAGTGACTCTTTTGAAAAGACAGCACTCATTTGATGGACCACGGTTCAGCAAATTTTCCCTAGTTTTTGGAGCCTCATTTGTCCTTATGTTCATGGGTGACTTTTCACGTGGTTGTGATAGGACGGTGTGGAAAGGGAGATTTGGAGCCACACGGAGGCTCTAACTATCATCTGGGAAAGAACTGATGTAGAGCAATTAGAAGAAGACTCACAAGGGTGATCTTGGTTCTTGAAATCTGCCTTTTAAAATCTTCCCATAACCAGACCTTTCTATCACCGAAGCTGATGTTCCTTGCCTGCCACCTCCTCTTTCATTCATTCCTTCCTCTCCTCCCCCATTCCTGAATATGGGCGCTTACTCAGCAGTATGAGCCAGCACTGTCCCAGGTGCAAGGCCTTAGCGCAGAGCCAAAGGGAACCCGCGTCTGCCGTCCCATGCTAACCATACTTTATCTGTATTTCTCTCACGCAATTGCTATACTTTAGTCATTTGGGCTTATCTCAACCTCCTATAAAATAGCGAGTGCTTTGATGTCCGTGCCATTGTCTAATTCACTTATCGCAAGGTTTTACAACTAAAAGACAACTGACATGTGATGAATGAATGAAAGAAAAAGTGGCTGAATAAATGAGCAAGTGAATGAATCAAACTTTTGGACCTATTATGCCCAAGTAATGCAACTTAATTTTTATCTTTCTGAAATGTTGGAACACAAACCCAACCTCCATCATGATGTATGGGAGTCACATAAAATAGTTGGATGCCAATGGAGCCATTAGAGTGGAATTTTTAAAAAACCATCAGAAGATATTTCTGTGGAGTTATAGAACACATGTTTTATAGCCTAACAGAATTGAATCAGGATCCCGTTGGAGGGGACTGGGTGCTGCAAATGCAGGATGATGTCTTTACCTAACAGACTTAACAGCTGCTTGGAAGAGGCCACTAATGTGTATTATGAAGGAATATTGTTTTAGGAATAGCAGTAGAGGAAGTTTTTATTTTTTCTTAAGATTTTATTTATCTATTTATTTATTTATTTGAGAGCGAGGGACGACGAGAGCGTGTGTGTCAAACACACAGGTGCTGGGAGCAGGGGGGTGGGGTGTGGAGGCAGATGGGGAAGGAGAGGGACATGCAGACTGCCTGTTGAGCACGGAGCCCTAGGGGGGACTCAATCCCCCCACCCTGAGATCTTGACCTGAGCTGAAATCAAGAGTCGGAGGTTTAACTGACTGAGCCACCCAGGCACCCCTTCTTTGTTAACTTTTCATCAAATGTAACCACTAAGATACTTGAGAAAAGGTCTGAGTAAGATAAATTTTTTTTTTTTTGGAATGTTTGAAAATATCTTTAGTCTACCATTAAATGTAAATGATAGTATAGCTAATGTTTCAGTCTGGGTTCTTTTGAAAACAGAAAACACAGTATGATACCACCACAGCTTTGCTCCACAGGTACAAACCCCTCAGAGTAGTCAGACTCGAATGTGTGCGAAAGTGCTGATATTTTGGTACTGAGATACAATCAGGCAGTAGCGTTAAAAAAGCTATAGAGACGGCCACCCTTAGGTCCCAAAGCAGAGGCCAAGTTTCTGCCTAGGCCCACAGTGAAAGGCAAACCAGCTCCTACTGTGAGAATCTCCAAAGTGCTTTTTCTTTTCTGCTTCATGAGCAGAAAATGCTTTCTTTCTCTTTCTATGTTTAATTCTTCTTTGTTGTTCTAGAAAGATTGTCAATGAAATGCCCATTCTTCAGAGAGCAATTCGGGAGAGGGAGTTGAGGGGGAAATCTTCTATCCCAACCCAAAGGTTTCATGGCTCAGAAAAGCACATCAGGCAACCATATGTCCTCCCAAGCCTGACTTGTTTTGTAAATAATACTACACGTGGGAGAACAATCCCGTTTGCAGTATGTCGAAAACAGGCCAGTTCCTCTTCATAGTCTTTGCTCTCCAATGGTATTTTCTAGGCATAGGGCTACCAGAATTGTGGAGAAATTCTAGGGAAAAAAATGCTAACCTTGAAAGGAAATAGTTCTGCTGAAGGTGTGTTTAATTTGCCTCATTAGAACATAACTTCTTAGTATGAAACGTCTAAGTGCAGCTTAATGGTGACTTCGTAGCCGTGGTATGTAAGTATATACACTCTGCTTAAGAAACAGGGGAAAAAAGGGAGGGATGAGGGAGAGAGGAAAGGAAGTCAGTTTCTTGTTATTAAAGTGTTAGCGGCTGTACTTAAAGGCTAAATGTCTATCTATCTATCTATTACCAAACCTACTGTTTTCATGCTTCTGATTACCTAGAAAAAGACGAAGCCCAATCTTGTTATACTATACCCATAAAGTCACTTTATTTATTATTTCGAATGTTTCAAAACATCATTTAGGTAGATTACCAAAATTATTAAAATAATGCTTATCATACAAATTATTCATGGCTCAACTATTGCAACAGCAGATGTAAATATTCATTGGCGTGCTTGTGAAGTTTTCTCAAGGATGCATTGTGTCCAAAGTCCACAAAAACTTCAATTCATGTTATATCTATGGTCTACACCATAGATATAGATATCTATGATATCTATAGATATAGATATATCTATATCTATATGATATAGATAGAGCTAAGCTGCTGAAGTAGTATTTCTTAATACAGCAGCTCCTGATATTTCCCTCACAAAACTCAGTCTAAGAAGCTTTTCCTTTGATACCACTATTCTTTCACATGACTTTGACCAAGGTCATTGCTGCCTTAATAGTTCTATGATAAACAACCCATTTTGGTTTTATTTATAAAACAAAGCAAATTTTCTCCCAAGTTACATTGAGCTTTTCGTCTTTAGAAAGAGAAATCTAAAAAAAATAAAATAAAAAATAAATAAAAAAATAAAAAAAGAAAGAAAGAGAAATCTACTTGTAATTTTTTTTTTCCTTTTCCGGCACCCGCACCTGGGCAGGCTCCTGGGAGAGCAGAAGGGCAGCCTGGAGATGCAGTGATACCCAGGGGGCCCACATGCCCCCGACCGCGTGCCACCGTCCTTTATTTAGAGAGCTTCAGCAACATTTTTCCACCCCTGAAAATAATTAAAAAACCAACCAGATACTCCATTGGTGTTGATACGGAAGCAAGAAAGACCCTGTATGGTCTCATCTGAGCCTGTCTCTCCAGACTCGTCTCTTCGTACTTGCTCTGTGCCATGATCAGACTCAAATATTTGCACTCCTTAGAGCACATCCTCATCCTACTGTGGTGTGGTTTGGAGTGGTGGGGTTCGGAGCTGACAGCCAAGAAAGAACTCTTGAGATGTCTTTGGTGCAAAAAGGTGGGTTTATGGGATCTCTGGGTGGCTCTGCGGTTTGGCCCTGCCTTCAGCCCAGGGCATGATCCTGGAGTCCTGTGATTGAGTCCCACATGGGGCTCCCTGGATGGGGCCTGCTTCTCCCTCTGCCTGTGTTTCTGCCTCTCCCCGCCCCCCTCTCTCTGTCTCTCATGAATAAATAAATAAAATCTTAAAAAAAAAGTGGGTTTATTAAAAGCAGGGGACAGACCTGTGGGCAGGAAGAGCTGCTCTGGGGTTGTGACCGGTGATTTGATTATATACTTTCCCATTGGGAGGAGGCTAGGGGTCGTGGTGGTCCCTAAGGAAGTTCAGAAGCAAGGTTTCCAGGACCTTGAGGGGGCTAGCTGTTACTAGGAAAAGGTCCTTTATTACTGTCTAGTAAAACCATAGTCATGAGACCCTTCAGATGTATATTGGTGGGCCATATGCTTGGGGGATGATTGCTAACATACATGTTGCGGGGGGTGGGATGAGGGGGCTAGAAATAAAGGAAGTTTCCAGACGAATATTTATATGTTAAAGCAGACTCACAGGATCCTGGGGGGTGGGGATAACATTTTGCTAAGATGCCTTTTGCCCTTAGCAAAGTTATTAACATCGAGGCAGCTGAGTTCCTAGAGGAATGTCACTGCCTGTTTCAAGGACTTGTCAATGGACTGTAATTTGTAAGGAAATTTAATTTTTTCTTTTGCCTTTGTCTCTGTTCACATTTATTCCTTGCTTCCAAGTGCTTTTCCTTCCTGATTCTTCTGGCAAACTTCCTGTTTTTCAAGATTCCCCTCTCTCATACCTCTCAAATGATACCCTTTCTGCATTCCTAGGATACTTCTTACTTCTCACTGGTATTGCCTTCTTGCATTTTAATCATTTTTCCACCTGTGTATCCCCCCCCCCCCCCACTTGCTGTGAGCCTCTTGAGGTTGAGGACTGTGATTCATACATTGTTTAACCATAACTGAATGCAATGATAACATCTAAATATTAACAACAATTCTTTATTGTCATCAAATATCCATTATTCAAACTTCTGGGATGGTCTCATAATTTTTAATTTTTTTTTTTTTTTATTTATGATAGTTACAGAGAGAGAGAGAGGCAGAGACACAGGCAGAGGGAGAAGCAGGCTCCATGCACCGGGAGCCCGATGTGGGATTCGATCCCCGGGTCTCCAGGATCGCGCCCTGGGCCAAAGGCAGGCGCCAAACCGCTGCGCCACCCAGGGATCCCTGTCTCATAATTTTTTAAAGTTTATTTGTTTAATATAAAACAACTGATTGATGTATCTTTAAGTCTCTTTTCATCTATAAATACCTCTAAGTTTTTTTTTTTTTTTTTTTTTTAATCTTTAAACATATCTGTTGAGCTGAGTGCTGTTCTTTAGAGACTTCAACACTCTGGATATTTGTGATTATCTCCATTGTCACGGTCTATTCAGGCTGCCATAATAGAATTCCACAGATTGGCTTAAACAACCAAATTTTATGGCTCACAGTTCTGGAGGTTGGGAAGTCCAAGACCACAGTGCCAGCTGATTTGGTGTCTGGTGTCTGATACATGAATAATATTCCATTATTTATGTACATACTTCATTTTCTTCATTCTTCTGTAAGCAAACACTTAGCTTGTTTCTGTATCTTGGCTGCCGTGAATAATGCCGTCAATGAACATGGGAGTGCAGATATCTCTTTGAGATCCTGATTTCATTTCCTTTAGGTATAGACTCAGGAGTGGGATTGCTGGATCATATGATAGTTCACTTTTTAATATTTTGAGGAACTTCCAGCAGCTTTCTATAGTGGCTGCACCAATTTACATTTCTACCAATGATACGCAAGTGTTTCCTTTTCTTTATATCTTTGCCACTACTTGTTATCTCCTGTCTTTTTGATGATAGCTGTTCTAATAGGTGTGCGGTGGTATCTCACTGTGGTTTTGCTTTGAATTTCCCTGACAGTGATGTTGAACATCTTTTCATGTCCTGATTGGCCATTTGCATGCCTTGTTTGATAAAATGTCTATTTAGGTCCTCCGCTCATTTTTAAATCAGTTTTTTTCTATTTATCTGTATGAATTCCTTCTAGATTTTGAATATTAACCCCTTATGGAATGTATGACTTGCAAACATTTTCTCCCATTCTGTAAGCTGCTTTTCATTTTACTGCTTATCTCTTTTGCTGTGCAGACAGTTTTTAGTTTGATGTAGTTCCACTTGTTGATTTTTGCTTTTTGCTTTTGTTGTTTGAGCTTTTGGTGCCAGATGCAAAAAAAATCATTGTCAAGACCAACGTCAAGGAGGCTTTTCCCTGTTTTCTTCTAGAATTTTTCTAATTTGGGGTATTGTATTTAAATCTTTAATGCATTACAAAAAATTTTTGTGAGCTATGTATGTAAGATAGGGATCCAATTTTATTCTTTTGCATGTGAATATCCAATTTTCCCAGGACGATTTATTGAAGGAACTCATGTTCCCTTGTTGAATATTGTTAGCTTCCTTGTCAAATATGAGTTGACTATATATGTGTGGATTTATTTCTGGGGTCTTGATTCAGTTCCATTGGTCTATGTGTTTGTTTTTGTCTCAATATCATACTGTTTTGATTACTATACTTTGTAACATAGTTATAGAATTAGGCCGTATGATGCCTCCAGCTTTGTTTTTCTCTCTCTAGATGGTTTTGGCTCTTTTGTAGTTTCAAACAAATTTTAGGATTGCTTTTCTATTTCTGTAAAGAATACCATTAAAATGTTGATAGGAATTGCCTTGAATCTATAGATAACCTTGGGTAGTATGGACATTTTAACAATATTAATTTTTCCAATCCATGAGCATGGACTATCTTTCCATTTATTTATGTCTTCTTCAATTTCTTTCTTTGATGTCTTACTAATTTTTCATGTATAGGTTGTTCACCTACTTGGTCAAATTTCTTCCTAAGTATTTTATTGTTTTTGATGCTATTATAAATAGGATTATTTCTAAAATTTCTTGTTCAGATACCTCATTGTTGGTATATACACACATAACTGATTTGAGTATGTTGATTTTGTATCCTGCAACTTTACTGAACTCATTTGTTAGTTCTAACAGTTTGAGTCTTTAGAGTTAGGTTGGTATTATTGAATGAGTTAGGTAGTTTTTTTCAGATGTTAGATCAAACTTGTTAATAGTATTGGATCATTAATCTGCCCTGTTTTCCTAGTCTTGAAACTGTCTGTAAAAGATGAAAAATTTCACTCCTTTATTCCTGTAATTTTAGTTAATATTCTACTTAGTTGATATTTAGTTGATGCACTACAGTCTTTTGAGTATCAGTGTCTGTGCGGGTGGGGGGGTAGTTAATGAGTTCAGCTATAAATTCTTCCAGCTATAGATAAATTATTTTAACTAATTTCAATATTTATAACTAGTAATGTCCAAAAATATCCTTTCACTGATATTTTTGCATTCATTGGTACAGAATTTTATACAATACTATCTTTAAAAATTTCAAACTCCTTCGTACCTATAGCTATTTTCCTGTCAATGTCAAGTTTTACCTTCTGTTTCTTTTTTTCTTATAGATTTCCCAAGTTTTATCTTAAAATTTTTTTCCTTTTTGAAGAACTAGGATTTATGTTATTGATCAAGCTTTTTCTTTTGTGTTTGTTCTTATAATCTTTGTCTTATTAACATCTGGCTGAAACTTAATCCCTTCATTCTGCTTTTATTGGATGTATTTTGTTGTTCTTTTCAGTGTCTTTTGGTGAAATCTTTTTCATTAAATTTCAGCCCCTTTTATTTTGAGGGAAATTCACCTATGGCTATAAATTTCTTCCTGAGAATTTCTCTGGTTCCATACCCAGGTTTTGATACAGAAGCCATATGTATTTTGCCAAAGCTAGTTCACAAAGCAGGTCTGAGAATGTTAGGTTTGAAAAGGGCTGCTTGCGAACTTGGCCCTTGGCTGGTATCTGGCAACTTGATCGGTAAACTCATTCTTTCACTGATATAAAAACTTGTCCTCTATGATAACTGTAGCTCACTGTGCCTAAACTGTTTGTACAAATAAAGTGCTTTATGCTAAACATTTGCTTTCTTTCTGGGAGCCTGGAATTTTGGAATGTGCTAGGTAGAGGGTGCCTATATGACCAGACCCCAGTAAAAACCTTGGATGCTCTCAGTCTTTAATGGGCCTCCCTGAGCAGAAACATCCCACACTTATTGCTGCATTTTTGTTACTGGGAGAAGCATGCACTCTCTGTGACCTCCCTTGGGAGAGAGAGGGCATAAGGAAACCTACACATAGATTCCGCCTTTTTCACTTATTATTATTTGTTTTTACCTTTTTCACTTATGACCCACTGTGTATCTTTACTAGATTGCTGTAGTAAATCTTAGCCATGGGCGCAACTATCTGCTGAATCCCATGAGTCCTTCTAGCAAACCTCCAAATGTGGGGATAGTCTTGGAAACCCATGTCTCACATGGTTATTCAGTTTAAAGTATTTTGTAAGCTGTCTCTTTATTTTTTCCTTTATCCCAAGAATTACTTGAGAATCTGTCCCAAACTTGACTGCCATATGGATTTTCTGGCAACATGTTGGTTTTTTATTCTATTGCAATGTCTATGAAATGGGTACTTTAGAATGTTTTGAGTTCAATTGTGTCATGTTGCTCAATTTTCTGAACATTCCATATTTTTTTTAAAAAGTATATCTATTTTATGAAGATTCTTAATTGTGTGTGTCTACTTGTCTTAATTCTCTGTATGCTTATTTGAGGAAGATTGCTAATTATGCTATTCAGTTTTTCTTACCCTTCTTAACTTCTTGACCACTCTGTTGGTGACCAAAAGAATGTGATGTCTGTCATGATTATTAAAGATGTGTACATTTTTAATCCTCTTAAATATTTGTTGGTTTTGCTTTATATGAACATACTTCATATTCATAAAAGTTCACTACTGTTAAAGCTTTTTAGTGGATTACTCCTTTTATCATTGTTAAGTATCCTTCTTGATCCCCTGGAAATTTTCACCTTGAATTCTGTTTTGTCTCGTGGTATTATAAAATCATTGTATTAGCACTTTGGCAGGTAATTTTTAGAATCTCTTTACTTTCAACAATTCTACTTTTAGATTATTTTTCTCAGGGTTGGTTCTGGTAAATAATTATAGCTGGATTTCCTTTTTTTTTTTTTTTTACCAACTTGATAGTCTTTGTCATTTAATAGGTCTGATAAAACTGCTCACATTTATCATAAATATGAATTTTGATTTATTCTTACCATAGTTTTTTGTTTTATTATATGTTAAATTAAAAAAAAAATTCAAAGACTTATTCACCCATTCTAGAAAGTGAGCAAGTGAACATGTGCACGAGTGGGGGCAGGGCAGAGGGAGAGAAAGAATCCTCAAGCAGAATCCATGCTGCAGGGAGCGTGATGTGGGGCTTGATCCCAGGACCCCAGTCCACAACCTGAGCTGAAACTGAGAGTCAGTTTCTTAACTGACTGAGCCACCCAGGCACCCAGCCTAAAAAAAAAAAAAAAAAGAAAAAAAAAATTAAGGCTTTCTTGCCTCTTTTGGTTAGATTTTGTTTTGCAACATTTCTCCTCTTCTGTTTTGATAGTTGTACATTCATCCATTGTTTTTGTTCAGCTTGTGCATTTTTAGCTCATATAAGTAACTTACATTTTCTTTTTCAAAAGTCTGGAGTCAAATGCATCTAAATTCTACTCTATTTCAACAAAACAAGAAATTTAATGTGTATTTATTCCCTTTTACACTCTCCTTCTTCCTCCATGGACTCTCATGTTGACATCTTAGGGAGTTTTATTTCCAAATGGTTCAACACACATACTGATTTCAATTTAGCAATGTTGTTTCAAATGATTACTTTGTTGCAATGTTTCTTACTCATTACTCTCTCCCAGATTTATTTTTCTTCTTGCTGAAATAATATCATATAGCAATTCTTTCAAAGAATGTGGATGGTAAACTTTCTGAGGTCCTCTGTGTTTGAAAATGTCCTTGATTCATGAAAGAAGCCAAATGCTGAATTTAGCTCTAGCACTGACTCTAGAAAGATCTGGTTCTGTCCTCTTCCTCCTCACCACTCCTAATAAATCCAAACTGCCTAAGAGCTATAAATACTTTAGTTCTACTCTTGCAGTCCCCAAATCCTGTCCCCTGACTAATGCAGCCTAAATTCCCCATACCTTCTGAGACCAATTCTCAGAATATAGACAAAATTTGTAACTTCATAAATTTAATATAAAAATTCCTCAGGCTCTCCAGTAGAATAGCTATCTTGAATTGTCCTGTTGTGATGATTTTATTTTATTTATTTTTTAAAAAGACTGATTTATTTATTTATTTATTTATTTATTTATTTATTTATTTATTCATTCATGAAAGACACAGAGAGAGAGAGAGAAGCAGAGGGAGAAGCAGGCTCCATGCAGGGAGCCCGATGTGGGACTCCATCTCGGGTCTCCAGGATCACATCCTGGGCTGAAGGCAGGCACTAAACCGCTGAGCCACCCAGGCATCCCTGTTGTGATGATTTTAATAAAGGCTTAAGTTAACAGGGTTTAGCTGGTTTTTCTTCTTTTGCACATTCATTCTTATTGTTAAAGGATAGTTTGGCTAAATATTTTTTTTCCCTTAAGAATTTTTAGATTTTGTTCGCTTACCGCATAGCACCCAGTGATGCTGATGAGAAGTCTGTGTTTTGCAGCAGTCCATTTCCTACTCGGGTTGGCACCTTTCTCTGCAGCCTCCGTGATTCCCTGACAGGGCCATGGCTTACCACAGTGGCTCCCTGTGTGCTTTCTTTCATAAGGATCTGCATAATTTCTGGTCTACCCAAAGTCTTGATGCTGTTTTTCACAAATCCCAATGTCCTTATTAATTTCTTTCAAAATATAACTTAAAAAATAAAAATGACTTTGTATTAAAACAGGAGATTTTAGCATGTGCTCAAATTAAAATGTTATTTTTATCTGTTTGGATGGGTCCATATGAAACTATATTCCAAGAGAATAGAACTGGCTGTCCAGAGGAAGATTCATTTTTACTTTATAATTTTCTCTATTTGAATTTCAGCATATTAGTCTTGCTTTTGGATTCAAAATGATGGTATACATAATCCATTGAACATCTTCCTTTTCTTCATTTACAAAAAAGATTTTTATTTATTTGAGAGAGAGAGAGAGCAGAGCAAGAGAGAGCATGAGCAGAGGGAGGGGGGGGGCAGGGGGAGAGGAAGAAGCAGGCTCCCCGCTGAGCAGGGACTCATCCGAGGACACAAGATCATGATCTGAGCTGAAGACATTTGCTTAACCGAGTCACCCAGGCACCTCAGATATCTTCCTTTTCTAAGTCCAAATGCACCCATCAGCTTTTCCCACCTGCTCTGATACCCTGGCTATGCTGCTTACCGGTGTGGACAGCATCAAGGGCTCCAAGCCCTCTGTTTCCAGTTGGGTTTGTCCAGCAGAAGTTAGGTAATATTGGAATATTTATTCCCTGGCTTTTCCAATTCCACCCCTCCCCACGCCCACCGACATACCTGACCACCCTGTGTTGGTTTTATCCTCCTATTGAAGACAACAGCTGCCAGGTGGTCCTCTGCACACTGAGACCCTCAATTCCTCATCTTGATCCTTCACGCCTAGGGCTAGAAATGGCTCCCAAGGGTGCCAGCCTAGAGACCCACCTTCCATTGCTGGCTTCTCTACAATCTGTCTACTCAGCTTGAGTGTAATTTGTTTTTGCCATCATCCTTAACCCAGAGAAAGCAAAACCAGAAAATAGACAAAAAACCCAAAGCAATAAAGTATTTAGGTAACTTAATTATATAGATTCATCTTTTTGCTGTTTCATACCAGAATAAAATATTTAAGAAAAAATGAAGGTGAAGAAAACTTATTTTTGTTAAAGGAATTGTGCAACAGAGGGGAAATAATAGTAAATATTTCATGAGTACACACGTCAAGAAGTTCCTCTCCTTTTCCTTATTGACGCTGTTGCTGGCTTTCTGGGCCTGGAGGGGAAGTAGGCATGAATGAAGTCTCGCTGATACAGGTCTTTATGCAGCACTGTGAGATCATGCTGCAGAGATTTATAGAATCTCAGAGACAGAAGGGGCCAAGGGAACTATCTGGTGCAGCAGTGAACAGCACAGAGCACAGCAGTTTGTGATACAACCCTGGATTTAATCTGTGTAGCAGCTATATAAAAACGACCCCATGCTGTTGCTGCTTCAGTGTGCCTATTAAAAAATATTTCATTTGCTAAAAAACTGCTAATTTTCTCACTGGCATTTGGGAGAGTAGCTAGCAATGGCAATAGGTAACATTCACTGAATACTTGCTGTGTGCTGGAGACTGTGTTCCAAGCTTTACAGGTATCATGTTCCACAATCCCCAGCCCAGCTCCATAGTGGATACTATCCACTGTGCAGAGTAGTGTTTAACGGTGGTGGATCCTATGATTAATCCAATTTTACTGATGAGGATAATAAGGCAGAAAGAAATTAAGTGACTTCCCCTTCATCACATCCCATTCAAGTGAAGTAGCCAGAATTCCAACCCATGCAGTTTGACTCTGAACCCCACACGCATCCATTACATTGTTTCTTCTTGATATAACATCTATGCAGAAATATATATGTATATATACTGCAGGAATATTGCTTTGTGCCTAAAAATATACCATATATGTTGTTCTATGTCACTAAACACGTCATTTTATTTTTAAAAAAGATTTTATTTATTCATGAGAATATACAGAGAGAGAGAGAGAGAGAGAGAGAGAGAGAGAGAGTCAGAGACACAGGCAGAGGGAGAAGCAGGCTCCATGCAGGGAGCCTGACGTGGGACTCGATCCCGGGTCTCCAAGATCATGCCCTGGGCTGAAGGCGGCGCTACACTGCTGAGCCACTTGGGCTGCCCAAACACGTCATTTTAAATGACGGCATAATATTCAATTGTATCAATCTGCCAGTTTGCTTAATCAATCTCATTGTCAGATATTAATTTGTTCTATTTCCCCCTAATAATCTCTAATACTGACTCCTCTCACATTCTCACATTAGAATCTCTTATTAATTTGTATAATTATTAATTACATAATTTATATAATTATTAATTTATATAATTTATATATTGCACTTATTTTTTTTTTGCACTTATTCTTAAATAGGGCATTAAACATTACTATTTGGGAGTGGAGCTCTAGATGACTCTGATCTCCATTTTGCTTGTCATTTATAATTTGTAATATTTCAATGTACTGTGTAACAAGGAAATGAGATTAAGGATTTTCTTTTTAAGTTTATTTATTTTTTTTAATTTTTTTTTTTTTATGATAGTCACACACAAATAGAGAGAGAGAGGCAGAGACACAGGCAGAGGGAGAAGCAGGCTCCATGCACTGGGAGCCCGACGTGGGATTCGATCCCAGGTCTCCAGGATCGCGCCCTGTGCCAAATGCAGGCGCCAAACCGCTGCGCCACCCAGGGATCCCTAAGTTTATTTATTTAAGTAATCTCTGTATCCAATGTGGGGCTCAAACTTACAACCCCAAGACCGAGAATCACTTACTCTTCCAACTGAGGCAGTCAGGCACCCCTGTTAGAGTTTCTTTAAAACAAATTATTTATTTAAAAATATAAAGGTTTTATATGCTTTAGTTCTTCTGTCCCAGAATGGCTTTAACCATTGATCAGCAATATTGATCAAACTCTTGGTCAACAATAGTCACCAATCCAGGCTAAATTCATGGAGTTTTAGTTCACCAACAATGCTCGTCCTGAGTCTTTGTACTACTTGTCAATATTCCACATCCTCTGTGCAATCTGAAAACAGTTTCAAGGATACTTATCAATCCTTCCCCTTAAACAAATACACAAGAGCTTCCCCCTGATTGTTCTGTGTTTATTCCTGATGCACATGCTTCAGCTGGAGAGAATAATGGGCCTTAGCAATTCACAGGCCTCCTTAGAAATGCTAGAAAGGTGCTCTTGTCTTTGTTATGGGGGAGTGATGCGCTATTATCAGTCAGACTCCATCTGTCTATATCATCTTTTAGGTGAGTTTGGTGTCTTAATTCTACTGTGAATCACACTCTGGTGAATTTATACCTGGGCTCCAAGCAGGGCTTAAATGGTAGTGGGCTAATGTTTTATCCCACAAGGAAATAACCAGTGGAATGCATCTTTAGGACATATCATTTTCCTATCTGTAAAAGGAAATCATGGGCATGCATCAACAGGACTTATCCACTGCTCTTTGGACTCCAAAGTGTAATTGTTTTCCTCATGAATGATCTCATGCCAAATGACTGAGCCTTACCCCCCTAACCCCCAAAAAAGCTGTATTTGTGTGTATGAGAGAGAGAGAGAGGAACTGGGATTATATTGTTGTCATTTACTTCAAGAAAGAGAAATTTAGAAGCTTTATGTTTCACTACTGAGCAGCCAAAATGGCTTTGAATATATTTCACCTACTAAAAGAAAGTGTGCTGGTTCGACAGAAATATTAATGAAAGAATAAAACGCAATTCTCAAGATATTTTTTCTTTTATTTAAAATGTTAACTATCACAACACATTATACAATGAAGTGAAGATCTTAGAATCACATTAAAATTTTTAAAACATCTCTATATAAGTCATAACACATGAAACATGCTGCAGGGATACAGTCTGATATCAAATCTTAGTACATTTCCACCATGAAAACAGATGAAGCACAAGCCTATCTGTGTTCCCTCTCCTTCAGCAGTGGCTGATGTGACTGCTTCCAAGAAACGAAGATGATTTCTTTCTTTGAAGAATATATTTCAGTTTCACTGAACACTGTGCTTTGTTGAGAAATGACCACTGATTTCTACATCTGAGGGAGTCATATTAGAATTATAACAGACTTTCACAGCACGTATTGGCACAATATGAAAAATAAACAGTTTTTTGAGTTTTCCACTCAAAACAATTATTATTAAATAAATAATTATTCCTCATGGTGCATGTCTCATTTTACCTTTCATTGGCCAGTGACACACACGAAGCTCAATAAATTACACATGAGGTGGTTTATTTGCGTCTTCTTTCATAATTCTGCATTGCGCTCCTTTCATAAGCCACTGAGAACAAAGAGAAGGCAGAGGGTTTTTTAAGATGATTCACTGAGAGAGCTAAATAAACTTCAAGACACACAGTAATGTATTAAAAACTCATGAATGACTTTTTCCCCTTTCATTGAAGTATTTCTAAGAGTTTTCTTTGCACATCCTCCAACCTTGCCTCAGTCTCTGTCCTGATTGGAAGTGATCTAACGACAGAATGCTTGGTTACTCATGCCATCTGCCATATGCTTGGTGCCCCCACAGCACAGCTCCAATCTTAATTCTCCACAACATTCTCGAGCAGTGGCAGACACCCCCATGGAGATTTATAGAAAGGATGATAGGAATAGGAATAGTAGTAGGATGAAAGCAAAATATGAGACTCTGATTCTAGGACAGAGTCAACAAACTACAGGCCAAATGGTTGCTACAGAGACTGCACGGCTCACAAAATCCAAAATGTTTGCTATCTGGCTCTTCATAGAAATCTGATGATTCCTGTTATGGGAGTACATACTGGTGTCTTGTGGATATATTCCAATGACGGACTGTCTTTGAAACTAAAAACAACTTCATTGACAGTAGGGCAATTCTGCTATCCACATACAACAGTGTAACTTACCTCCCAGCACTCTAATGGCCTGTGAAAAGATTAACCACTGCCTCCCAAAGTATTTAACATATAGCTAGCAAGTAATTTAAGTACTTTGACTAGCTAGGCTAGAAAAAAGGCACAGTATTAATATATTATATTATATTATATTATATTATATTATATTATATTATATTCAATTTCAAAGACGTCTGTAACCATGAAAGGATAAGGCTCAGACTGCTGTGATCAGAATACTTGAGTCTATTATTCATCATTTTAGTTAACTTATACACTTAGATTGACATTTTAGTGAAACTATGCTGCTTTTTAAAATTCAGTATGTCCTGTGTAAAATACTGAATTTAAACAAAAACTGTAGAAAGAACAGTGGAGGATCTGTAGGGATCCTAGCTCAGTGTGAAAGATCCGTTGAAAGAGGAGGTAGGTGAGGGCTGTAGGGTGACCTCTCCGTTTTCTCCACTGCGCAGCCGCCCTTGTTGGCATCCAGCACTGGGTTCACAATAAGCTGAATGCTTCATGCCAATCACCTTTGCGCTTCCAGGGTAAAACAGTTTGAGCCCCAAACTGGGAAGTTCTCAAGGAAGGAAACAGTCTATTTCTCATCCTGATTTGTTTGTATTAGGAGGATACCTAGCACAAGTTCAGTTCCTGACAAACTTTAGGTTACATGTTCTACTCCTCAGAGAAGTGAGGTGAATGGTGATGTAAAGTAACCAGAGATTGGTGAGTGTTAGCTGGAACAAAACATCCTCTTCACAGGAAGGAGAGTATTGTATTTGGTCCTTGAACCCTCTGAAACCATATGCAAATTTTTGTGTTTAAAAGCTAATGGGGGTTTCTCTACAAAGCAGGTTTCTAGATTTCTCAGACCATCAAAGAGGTCTGTGACCACAAAATGGTAAGAATCAGATAGCTGTAGAACACAATGGTAACCTTGCCTCAGCTGATCAAGTGAAAAGATCTGATTGAGTGTATATTAATTTTTTGCTCATTTTTCCTTTCATATTTTCTTAAAATGGAGGAGTGAAGATTTAGTCATAAATGGATTCTAATTCATTATAGTAATTCTATTTATCTATAATTACATTTTTACCTTGCACACATTTAAGAGCATTTAGTCTGTATAAATTGCACATTATCTATATTATTTGTAAAGTTAGCCATGTTCTGAGACCTGTATCAATTCTGGAAATAAAAAGCTGATGACTAATATGATTATCAAGAAGAGTTATATAAGGACTAGTGTACATTTCTACCACAAACCAGTGTGGTTTAAATTTACATTCCTTTTTCAAAAAGTAGAGGATAATATTATGTTAATAAAATAATTGAAAGTTTTTCATGAGGCACACTGGTAACATCTTTAAAATTCAAATTTGAAAAAAAAATTAAACTTGAACAGCCCCCAAATTACTGAAAAAGAAATACAAACGTAGTGTCTAAATTTGGAAGGTAGGGAACCAATGGTAAAATATATCATTTTTGCATGAATTTTCCAGATAATTAAGCTAACATTTCTTAGTTACAGATTTTCTAGAAACTTGAAATATTCTGAATGGCTAAGGCAACTGGTTACTTTCTAATTAATTGCTTGAATAATACTATAATTCTGTTTTCACTTAAGGTAAAATAAGGAGAGTCTGAATAGCTCTGGTTCCTAAGGAATCTAACTAATCACTATAAAGGCCTGAATGTGCTTTACAAAAGAATCAGTCTCTGAAAATGATAAAGTGTTTATTTAACCTTGAAAATGGTGTGATGAATGGGTTTTCAGATATATGTATGTGGCATTTACACAGAAGATAGGAACTGCAGAGAGGAAAGGAAATATGCTTTATGTCAAGGGAAAGACTTGTTCAGGATTAAGATGGGTTATGAGGATTGTGGCATCCCTTCTCTGTGAGGGTTTTACAGCCAGAACAGATTATAATCCCCAAGGTGACTTCATTGTGCTCCTTTTTGAAAGCACTAGAGTGGACTGTGTTACTCTCATACTCTCAAACATCCATCAGGATGTTTCGAGCTTGAGCTTCTATAATTTCATAAAGTATAAATACATTTGCTAGTTTTGTTTGTTTACTTTTGTGCGGGAAGACTGCCAGACATAATGTCTTATAAGCCTTTTGAATTACCTTGGTATTAAGTGAAATTGGTCTTATTTCCCATATACCCTTCCCCACTTAGTTCAGGAACGTTAAGTGTGGCTTATGTAACAAATGTATGGGGAAGAATATTAGACTAGCCTAAGGATTCAGGTGAGGTAATGATTAAACATGGCAGACTGTGATAAGGCTGGTACTTTGAGAAAATAAGATGCATCCTGGGTGAGATTAGCTTAGTCAGCTATAAATCCATTCTTGGATTTATTTATTGCAATTAGATTTTTTTTTTTTTACCATAAGTACTCATTTTAAATTTATCATTCCTTTTTAGTACTTTGAAAACTATGTCTTAGAAAGAAAATAATAGATTTCAGATACTGTCTATTTTCAGTCATGGTTTTATACATACCAGAATTTAAAGCTCTTTTGCCCATTAGTCCAACAAAGGAATCTGTTTTATGCCCTGGAAAAATACATTTAGGGGTATTTTAATATGTATATCTTCGAGGAAATAAACTGTTATAACTAGTACTGAAGAAAAGCAAGCTTTCAAATATATGCCTATATAATAAATATATAACCATTTCAAGTTTTGGTGAGCCTGAAGAAATGAAGATTTCTAGTAAGTCTTACAAATGACATAAAACAATACAATGAAAGCACTTTCCGTCATTCTATATCTACATATTAGCAAGTATACTTTGTGCACATTACATTTTATCTGTTTGTATATATAATGTTTTAAATATTGTGGCTTTTTAAGTTAGTTTTGGGTTTAGGGGGTCAATTTCACATGTGTGACAGAAATATCCAAGTGTATGTCCTCATGTTACTATGTTGTATTGCTCAGGAACTAAACCTTAGTTAAGTCAGATCCCTGCACCTGATGATTATAAACTTCTAGAAGGTCACTATTTTTTATTACACTGGATTTTAAAAAATACTTCTGGAAAAGTGTGTTAATTTTGACATTAAAGGAGTGCATTTATTTTCATTACATAGAATTTTGCTATATATAATTCCCTTGAAATTCAAATCTTTAGAATGTAAATATGAATTAGATTTATCTTCAAAGGTGAAGCCTTTGAGGAAAGTTACTATTTCAATTCTTGTGGGGAAAGGTCTCTTGGTTTATACTGTATTACTTGAGAAAAAGACTGTTGTCCCAATGTGACCTCCTCTGCCAACCAGTGAACCAAAAGTGGAGTTGGGGGAGGACACTGGGGTAAATGTGTATGATTAAGATGGACCCATGGGACTTCCTGTCAATTCCAGTTCCATTAACTGGGAAACAGATCTAATAAACATCAAGTGCCATAACTCTGTCATCTCTACTGCCCTAAGGAATATTTCCTTGTGCTTTGATAGATTGAGGGTCCCCATTCAATTATGGAATCAAAAAACTGCATTTCAAAAAAAAAAAAAAAAAAAAAACTGCATTTCTATTTATCTTTAACCCTTACTATGGATTCTCTACTCATTCACTCAATCCTCTTAATCGGCTGCTGGGTTACCCTAATACATGATATCATCATGAGATTTGGCATACTGAAATGTGAAGAGATGCCTATAAATGCTTAGTTTTTGTTTTGTTTTGTTTTTGTTTTTGCAGAAGTGGTGGGAGGTAGGAGATGGTGAGGGGTGAAAAGGGAGAGGAATCTGTGGTGGATTTTTATCCCTGGACTGAAATTCTTATCTAAAAGAGGTAATTTATAGGAGTTAAAAGATTTCTTCTGGCTCTCTCTTTTTTTTTAGCAGCTCAAAATGACAACAAATATTTATTATCTCACACTTTTTGTGGGTCAGGAATTCAGCAACAGTTTAGCAAGGAATTAAAGGATTTTTAACATAATGCATCCCTTTAAAACAGAGCTTTAAAAAAATCATGCTCTGGATGTAATTAATAGAAGTTTCCTCCATTCTTACACTGTCTTAATTGAAAATATTAAGTCCTAAATTATAACAGAAGATAAGCTATAAAATGAAATTCGATCTAATTTACATTTGCATTTGGTAAATGTCAAAATAATTTGAAACTTACTTTTATGAGAGATCTGGCCATGTCCTAGAAGAAAGAAAGGGAAAGTTAGCAAAGGCAGTAGATTTGTTTTAAAATGCTACATTATATTTTTAGAAGAGAATTATAAAATAAGTTGATTTTTAAAACATGTAATATTTCCCATTCATGTACTATCCTGAGGAATATAGCAGAATATACCATAAATGCTAACCAAATTATTAATGATAAAAACAAAATAGCAACCAAAAGGAATATTTTTAAGTGCCTTCTATGGGCCACAGATTCAAACCCAGGACTATGAGACCCCCGAGGCCTAACAATAATAACTGTTAGGCCACAACACCTGTTTTCTCACTTAAAAACAAAACAAAACAAAACAAAACAAAAAAAGAAACACATCTCCAAGCTGGACCACCATTTGACACTCAGGAAAGAGGGATACAAATCTATACCTTTACTAAACAGGCATTATCAAGAATCTGTATTTGAGCCCATAAAAGACTTTCTTTACGTTTCCTATATGTACATTCACAATAGTAAAATAAAGATTTATAGAAATGTTTACCATAAAGAGCTTTTAACAGGGCCACTTGTTTTTCAATTGAGGAATCTGACAAAAGATGAATCGACAGTAACTATTTACACATTCCACCGATGGTGTGATAAATTCAAGGAAATTGACTATTTCTATCAGGAGACATTAGGGAGCTCCATCTGATCGAAATCTAATCTAACCCCAAAGGTCTCCAACCGGTTTCCACTGGCACTTGGACCATTCTGACTACTACCCCTGGAGGCCCCGCGCCTCCCCTCCGGCAGCTGGGTCTTCTGTCAAGGGGGCCCTCAGCTAAGGCTGCTTCCTGTTCTTGATCTGGGTCACTCTCAGGACCTCTCCCTGCGTCCGAGGGCCTGTGCGTGTGTTAGCAGGGTGAGGGCCAGAGTCGCTCCCCGGGGATGTATCCATTTTAGCGTGGAAATTTCTCCTCAAAGGGCAGGAGAGACTGGGCGCGCTAGGACGCTCTAGGAGCCAGGAGCCCGGGAGGGTGGCTCAGAGACACGGAGGGGGTTGGCCGCCCATCTCACCAGCATCCCGTTTGCCCATTAATCCGAAGAACTGCTGAGGCTTGGGTCTCCGGGCGATTCTCTGCAGGAGATGCTCAAAGGGCTCGGGCAGCTCCTCCTGCGGGACAGACGCACAGACAAACGCGGGTGTCGGCAGCCAGCGCGCGGCCCCGGGGCGACCCCGAGTCGTTGCAGCGGTGCGCGCCAGCCCGGGGCGAAGCTCGGAGGCGGGCGGTGGCGCCGCAGGAGGCCGGGCTTCCCCAGGCGGGGGTCGGTGGGGTCCCAGCGCGGGAGCTCCCTACCTCGCCCCCCCCGCGGAACTCGGGTCCCCGCGCCGCCCCTCCCCCGAGCCCCGCCCCCGCGGTGAGCAGCCCGCGCCCCGCTCCTGGCAGAGCCCGGAGCCCCCCACTCCGCTGCCGCGCGGCCACCTGCCGTTCTCCCGATTCTGGCGCCGGCTCTGGGGACGCCTGGCCGCCCTGAGTGCACACACGTGTGTGTCGGCGGCGGGGAAGGGATGACAACGCTTTGCCGGCGACCTGCACCGCGCGACTCTGTTCCCTCGGGGCGCTCCCTTGCACCAACAGCCCGCGAGCCCAATGAAGGAGAACTTGCAGCTCCGTCCTCGAGTCGGTAATAAAAGTCCAAGCAGGAAGTCAGCTCCCACCCGCCTCGCCGCTCGAAGCCCCCAGCAGCTCGCCCTTTGCCCCTGCGTCTCCCGGGGTCCGGCGCGCCCCCTTCTGCCCCTGCCCTGCGTTTCCAAATGCCCGGGTCGAAATAAATCCCCGTTACCCCGGGATGCAGCCTCGGGAGGTTTCCAGTCCTGGGGGGACCCCGGGCTCACCAAGGAGGGCATCGTTCCTCCAGGAGTTCCCGAGACCCGACGGTGCAGTCCCCGGGAGGAAACTTGGATCGCGCGCACGGAGCTCGTGCGGGGACCCAGGGCGCGGCGCTCCTTCACACTCCGTCCCGCTCCCCGCGCTCCTCCCCGCGCTCCTCCCCGCCTGCGGTCGCGGTCGCGGTCGCGGTCTCGGTCGCGGTCGCGGTCGCGGTCGCCCGGCCTGCCAGGCTCACTGGAGCGCTATCGCGGGGGCGGTGACAGCTCCCGAGGCCGGGAAGAGCGGCGCGGGCCGGCTAGGGGCAGGGTCTCACCTTGATCTGGTCGCTGTCGGACCAGTCGGACCAGTAATTCAGATCATCGTTGGCTCCGATTTCTTCTGCAAACAGCTGAGTGGACACGAGAAAAAAGACGGCCAAGGCCACGAGGATTTTCATGTTGGATTCCTGGGAGGACTGGGGAAGAAGAGGCCGGGGGAGAAATATTGGAGAAGGCGCTCCAAGAGTTGCGGTATGATTTTTGGTCCCACAACGCAAGTCAGGGCC
Source organism: Canis lupus familiaris (assembly GCF_011100685.1). Lineage (NCBI taxonomy): Eukaryota > Metazoa > Chordata > Mammalia > Carnivora > Canidae > Canis > Canis lupus. The sequence goes on along the minus strand of NC_049235.1, from coordinate 22,594,453 downwards.
GGCTGAACCAAGATAAAAAGCCTAACGGGGCGGGGTGGGGTGGGGGACCCTACAGCACCCCGTGTACCGTTTAGGAAAGAGAATCACGCCCCAGCGTTTCTCAAATCCCCTTCTCCCTCGGTCCCAACTCCCTCAGTCCCCGACCCTCCGATCCGCACCTCCAGGCCGGGAGGCTCTCCCTGCAGGTGGAAAACAGAGGGACGCTGGCGTTTGGGGCACCCGCGTCCCCGCTGTGCCCCCCGCCCCGGGGGCCCCTCCAGCGCCGCCAGCCGCCACCTGGGAGCGCAGCGCGGCGCGGCGCGGCGCGGGCACTTACTGCGGCGGGCGGGCCGGCGGGGTTCCTCGGGCTGCTCGGGGCGCACGCGGGGCGCTCGGCCCTTAGGCTGCCGCGGCGGGGGAGGCGGTGGCGGCGGCAGCGGCTGCGCGCTCCTTCGGCGGCTCCGTGCCGCGCGGTATTTATCCGACGCTCGACGAGCCTCGGGGACCACGTGACTCGCTCCCCACGCGACTTTCTGCTCAATATTTAATTACCCGCCTCTTCTCCTTTGCTTGCGTCTGATCGAGAGTTTCCGAGACGGTAACCCGTCGGTGCCCGAAACATCTGGACCCAATCGGGTTCGAAATGACGCAATTTTAGGAAAAGCCAAGCTCTCGCCATCCAATCCCGAGCGGCCAGTCTTCTTCCGTCTGCAGATCTGACGCCCCCTCCCCTCTCCTTCGGAGCGAGGTTCCATGACACCTGAAATTACTCATCAAAATTGAGCGAAGTGACTCATTCCTCGGACTTCCGCAACTTTTTCGTCCCTTGAGACGTCAGGAGAAGTTGCACTTTTAAGGACGGCCAGATAACTGAAGGTATTAGGATACTGTCGTCGGAGATCCTACTAAGAGGAGCATTTCAAGGGGGGTGGGGGGAGGCTTTCCCCCCTCCTCTTTCACCTGCAGAGTGCCCTAGTGTTTCTGAGATCTGGCATCTCCTGTGAGCAGAGCATCCTTCTCCCAAATCAGCTACGACACGGGCGTTTCTCCGGCGTTACAGAAGGATTATCAGTCCCATAGCATTTCAGACGATGGAAGCAGATTTATTTCACATTTTGGAGAAAGGAGAATTTAAACGTGGCGACACACGTAGAACTTTCCTATCGGTGCCATTCTAGGATATCTTTTATTCCAAGCTAGCAAAACCCTCTTCCTTCGCACATCCAGGAGCAGGGGTTGGAAGAGGACGTATTTGCTTCTCTCCTACCCTTTCTCGCTGAAGACTAAGAAACCGGCGAGGCAGTGTACAGAAGCCTGCCTGGGTGTCACCGAAGGACTCTACAGATCATTCATAGATTTCTCCCGTAAATGGAAATCAGTGTAGTGAAGATGCTAATCGGATGGTCATTGGCAATACGAAAACTATTAGACAAATAGCATCTGTACAGAAATCTCAGCTTTCCATGAGCCCACGGTTTCACCTTGCAGACACATTTCTTTCATCTCTCAATGAATTAAATGAGGTGTCTTGAGGGAGGCAGTTGTTTTCTCCTCCTTGTTAAGTAAGTATTATATTTTTCAATTAACCCTGATTTTTTTAGTATACTGCATATAAAAAATAACTTTTTTCAATTCACTTAAACCAGTAATTTTTTCCTCTAGCATTTGCTGTTGTTTCTTAAATAATCCTGAGTTTTGAAATTCCCACATCCCTCATTTCTTTAGGCCCAGCCTTACAAAGTGAGGCTTTCTATTTTTGTTTTTATGACTTCTTTATGTGGAAAATTATATACAAAAGTAGAGAGGATCATTCATTCGAAACGATTTGCAAGTTTTACCTACAAACTGTTCTTGTTAGCCCTCCTCTTATATTATTTTGAAGCAAATCCCAGATACCATTTCAACTGTAAATATTTCAATTGTCTATATAAATGGTAAAGGTTTAAAAAAATAAAAAGAGAACCATGCATTATTCTACCTAAAAACAACATAAAGTGAGTCCTTACAATATTAACCATCTGGTTAATGTTCAAATGTTCCTCATTGTTTCAATAAACCCCTCCACTTCTTAAGTTGCAATAAGAATACTAATGAAGTCCACTGGTTCATAAATATATTTTTAAGATTTTATTTATTTATTTATTTATTTATTTATTTATTTATTTATTTATTTTGAGAGAGAGAGAGAGAGAATGAGAGAGTGAGCTGGTGGGAGGGGGAATGAGAACCTGAAGCCAGTTCTACACTGAGCGCAGAACCTCACCACTGCTCCATCTCACAACCCCAGGATCATGACCTGAGCGGGAACCAAGAGTCCAATGCTTAACAACTGAGCCACTCAGGTACCCCTGGTTCATCTATATCTTAAATGACCCCTAATCTATAGTTATCCCGTCTCTCTCCCCACTACTCCCTTGCAATTCATGAATAAAACTGGCCAGTAACTTGAACTACATTCTAGAGTTTATGGATTGCCTCTATGGTTTCTTTTACCTTGTTCCTCTGTCCTGTTTCCTGTTACTTGGTAGTTGTACCTAGTAGCTTGATCCCATGTAGGTTTGGTTTTTCTGACAAGACCATGTATTGTCATGAAGTGCATGATACCTGGTTGTTTCTCCCTTTGAGATGTTAGCAGATACTGATGATCATTTTTTATTAAAAAAAATTTTTTTTTAAATTTATTTATGATAGTCACAGAGAGAGAGAGAGAGGCAGAGACATAGACAGAGGGAGAAGCAGGCTCCATGCACCGGGAGCCGGACGTGGGATTCGATCCCGGGTCTCCAGGATCGCGCCCTGGGCCAAAGGCAGGCGCCAAACTGCTGCGCCACCCAGGGATCCCTGATGATCATTTTCTATATTCACTAATTCATTAGTACTTTCAAATTGTGTTATTCTGATTTTATCATTGATTATTTATTAGCTAGACTATTTCTTCCAATAAAGGGAAACTTTTTTCACAACAGCTGTTTAGTTACTACAAGACATAGTCAATATAGGAAAGATGGGATAAATGCTTGATTAAACTTCTCTTTACCAATTTTTAAAATAATGATTTAGTAAGTTAGTATATTCAAATATGGCCTCCTCTCCCCCAAATTTAGGATTATTATGACCTCATGGGTTTAAACACATTTGAAGTATTTCACTCTTTCAGAGAAGGATAAATGGAAGCCTCCCGATTGATGCTCAATTTTCTCAACTGACTTCAAATTGGTTCCTGAGACTTTTGATATGCCTTAGATGGGCTTTAATGACTTTCTTGATTTTTGTCAGACAAGGTATTTCAGGTTTAAGTTGTATGTCTCCTGTCTCAGACCTGCAATTTACATTTAAAGGGATCATGTTTCTTTTGAATTAGAAATGATAATTAAAGGTTATAATCTGGGCATTATGGGTGCATATTGCCACTGAGTTCCTCATCGTTTCAAGACCTTTTCAATGAATAGAGCTGAAAATGTATATGAGTGTATGGGTGTGTTTAAAATTGTGAAAGAATGTATACTGATACTTTCTATTCAAATCAGGACATCATATGGTCTTCCTCTGCACCTTTTCTTCTGTTTTGCACCTTTTCTTCCAGACAAAAAAAATCTGAGTTCCCAGTGACATCAACATGATTACTTATTTGCTTTATCTCAATACACAATGTCAACATAATTCACAATACTGTTATTAGAAACAGATTAACAGTTTTTATTTGCAAATTTTTGTCTTTAGAATATGCCACATTATGTCTATTCGGTTAATTTACTGTTTTAAAGTCACTTAAATTTTTTTTATCTGTATGGTTATGCTACCAACTATTATACACATGGTTCATTTGCTCAGTTTGCTCTTGAGTTTTAGGGATTGCTTTTTACATTTAATTTAACTTTAACATTATGATAAATACATAGTTCCAAATGCAAACATTCAAAACATAATGCATTCAAAGGAATGTAGCTTCACTCCCTGTCCCTCTACTTTCTTCCCTCTAGTCACTATGGCTTTTTAGGTTCTTAGTTGATATTTCTATTATTATTGTTATTGTTGTTATTTTAATATAAGCCAATAATGTATTTATATCCCTCTCTAACTTGTAAAATTCTGTACCTAAAGCGGGGCATTTTAATATCAATTTTATGTTCCTTTCTTGGTTGTTGATGTTGTGTATGAGTAACAATAAAGACATCTATTTCACAATTTATTCCCTGTTGGCTCTTTCATAGGATTTAGTAACAAACAATAATGACATAAAAAATTGGTCAAAGAATTCATTTCCCATTTTTTGCATGTCTTCATTAATTGCTAGTTTAGTGTTCCTCATGAAATCATACATACTGACACACTTTCTCCTGGAACATTGCAGGATTTCAGATATTTGTATTCTTTATTTGTTTTATTTTGGGATGTTCATGCTCTTTATTTGTTTTATTTCCCAGAACATCAAATTTGTGAAAAATATACATATTAATAAGATATATATATATGAGAAGTAGAATGGTGAAAAAGTAAGTAGTTAATAAATCCTTATTTGTGTTTGTAAATTAAAAACTTGCAGAAAAGTACAAAGAAAAAATTACAATCATCCATTTTATCACAACCCAGAATGAACCATTGTTAACATCTTAATATACTGCTCACAATTTTTTTTAAAGATTTTATTTATTTATTCATAGACACAGAGAGAGGGAGGCAGAGGGAGAAGCAGGCTCCATGCAGGGAGCCTGACGTGGGACTCGATTCCTGGTCTCCAGGATCACACCCCAGGCTGCAGGCGGCGCCAAAACCAGTGCACCACCGGGGCTGCCCTACTGCTCACAATTTTTAAAGGGAAAAAAGTTATTTGGTTGTTGTTATAAAATAAGACATACTCTTTATAATAAAGCAATGCAGAAAAGTTCAATCATTTATATTTTGAAAATTACTCCATACTAAAAATTGTCACTCTAAGCATTAGAAGAACATTGAATATCTTCTATGCACATTATGTTGTTAGAAGAACAGGGCAATAGATAAATAAAAGTTATGAAAACAAGATGAGACTTTCAGAAGTATTTTTAATGAAAGTTAGTTGTATTTTATTTGACTTTCATAGACATAAACAAAGTGAAAAATGTGTTTCTTCAGCCCAAGATATTTTTTCTATAAAATAATTTATTAATGTTAAAAAAAGTTTTAGGAGTTAAGGCTAGCATATAACATTTAAAATAACAGGAATTTAGATAATATTTATTCTCTGTTTTGAAAGATGAGTGTATTAAACTTCCTCCCATCTCCCCCTTCCCCACCACCTCCCAATTTTTTTTGTCATACAATTATTTGTACACTATTGAGGTTTGTTACATTCACATTTAGTTTTACTACAATACTTTCATTAGTTATCTACTGTTCATTCTATATTTAAACAAATTCATTGTTCACCACCAGCCTTTTAACCTAACTTTGCCATTCTCGAGTTTATTTTTAATCATCTTTTATTTGACTGGATATCACTGTCAAGCACGTTTTTTTCCTCAAGAAGAAATTAAACATATTACATTCCCTGAGTTATTCCATGCTAGTAAATGTCTGTCAGGGGCTTCTAAGCTTAAACGACATCTTGATTAGTTATATTTTAAAATTACATTTCCCCAGGACTTTGTGGACATTGCTTTACTGTCTTGTGGAATTTGGTGTTATGGAGAGTTCTGAGGTAGGACAGTTTTTCTCCCTCGTTTGTATATATTTTGCTCTTTTGCTTGAATATCTGAGGAATTCTTTCTTTATACTTGATGTTCAATAGTTCAATTAGGATATGTCTTGGTGATTATCTTACATCTAATTTTCTTGAGAGTGTCATGAACTGCTTTTGTTCTGCAGATTATTCTCTTTCTTCATTTTAGAGAAATTATATTGTATTATGTCTCTGAATATATTGTTGAAGTGGAAATTCCACTTTAAGAATATTATATTTTTTTCTTTGATCCTAATATATATTTATGTAATATTGTAATATAATAATATTTCATGTCTCTAATATTCCTCCAAATTGCTTTAATTCTTTGTCTTTTTCATCTACATTCACTTAGATTATCTTAACCTTTTCTTCCTGGTGTCACTAGTTCACTTTTGTCTATTCTGTACTTGCTGTTTCTTACTTATTATTTCCATAATCACGTTGCATAGTCTCTAATTTCTTCTCTGGGATTAGTAATTTCCTTTATCATCTCATGTTATTGCTTTATTATTTTTTTGGCATGCTCTTATTTTATTGTATCATGTTCTTTTTAAGATGTTCTTAGTATGAAGTAATTGAGGGAATATCCTTCTGTTTCCTGAATTCAGTGGTAGAATGCATGAGTTTTGAGCAAGTGTTACCAATTTTAACATTGAATTTAACACCAAGCCACTTGCTAGCCATGTGGCCTTGGACAAGTTACTTAAGGACACTCTGCCTCAATTTTCTAATCTGTCAAAGGGATAATAACTAGTACTTTACCTCATAAAGTTGCTGTGAGAATTAAATGAGTAAATACATGTGAGCTGTAAAGACCAGTGTCTAGCCCATGCAATGAATGTTAACAATTACTATTATTCTAGGTGGCTCTGTGTGTGTGTGTGTGTGTGTGTGTGTGTGTGTTTACTAATGGTTGATTTTATGTGTCAACTTTCTAGGCTGTGTTGACCAGTTGTTTGGTCAAACATCACTCCAAGTGTTGCCATGAAGGTATTTTTAGATGTGACTAATGGTTAAATCTGTAGGCTTTGGGTAAAACCATTATAGTCTTCATTATATGGGTAGGCTGCATCCAAGCAGTTGAGTTTTATTGTTTTAATTTTTTAAAAAGACTTATTTATTTTTTCATGAGAGACACACACACACACACACACAGAGAGAGAGAGAGAGAGAGAGAGAGAAAGAGACAGAGACAGAAACAGAGAGACAGAGACACAGGCAGAGGGAGAAGCAGGCTCTTCGCAGGGAGCCGGATGTAGGACTCGATCCCGGATCCCGGATCACACCCTGAGCCGAAGTCGACACTTAACTGCTGAGCCATCCAGGTGTCCCCAAGTAGTTGAGTTTTAAAAGAAAAAGGCTGGGGATCCCTGGGTGGCTCAGTGGTTTAGCGCAACCTTCAGCCCAGGGCGTGATCCTGGAGCCCTGGGGTTGAAACCCACATCGGGCTCCCTGCATGGAGCCTGCTTCTCCCTCTGCCTGTGACTCTGCCTCTTTCTCTCTGTGTGTCTCATGAATGAATAAATAAATAAAATCTTTAAAAAAAATAAATAAAAGAAAAAGGCTGAGGCCCCCAAGGAAGAAGGAATTCTTGCCTCCAGATTGCCTTGGACTCAAGACATCAATTTCTTGTATTTCTGGCCTGCCAGGTTAGCCTGTGGATTTCAGATTTGCCAGTCTCCACAATTATGTTAGCTAATTCCTTAAAATCCTTAATTGATTATTTAAAATCTCTCTCTCTCCCCCTCCTCTTCTCCTCTCCTCTCCTTCTCCACACAAGCACAACCCTCACCCCCACCTCCATGCCTCCTATTGGTTTACTTTCTCCAGAGAATCCTAATATAGTATATAATATATTTGCAGTTTCTGGGCCATTCTCTCCATCTTGATGTTGCTTGTGTGGCTCAGGGCAGACAGAGTGAAAGTGGAGTGACTACTTAGCTCTGTTCCTATACTACTGGAGATATTTTTTCTACTGAGGACTAGGAATTTTGTGTTCCGCTCACTTTTCTTAGCCTGGGGGAATGACAAAGGGTAGAGAACTTGGGTAAGGGAGAGTGCAATCTGAATACTTAGACTGCTCTTTTCCCTGAGATTTTGTGCAGTGTCTTAGTCCATGTCAGTTCTCTGGTTGGAAGGTCTGTTCCTCTCTTTTGAGGGACCCTCGTGGACTGTGATCTTTGTGTGACCTGAGAGGCTCCCTGCACACCTCTTGAAGAGTCGGCTCTGTTCTCTTTCTTGGCTTTACCAGTTTCTCTCAGCCACCTGTATTCCTTGTATTTTGGAGGAAAATAATGACCTGATTACCCAGTTTTCTTTTCTCCATACATAACATCATTGAGAATTCTCAGAATTTTGTCAGTTTATCCAATCTTTGGAAGGTGTTGATGAGATAAGGAGGACAGGGGCTTTGTGGCTCTGATTTGCTCCAGAATTTTCTGCTTCTTTCACTGGCTATGGATTCTTGAAGATATTGCAATAATTAGATTGTGACTCTTGGTTTGTTTGATTGCTGGATTGTGGATTTTCATTTCTTTTCTTGATGTTAACAATTGTTACTTTATTTTGTAGGTGTTAGAGCAAGTTACTTTATTTTGTAGGTGTTAGAGCAATAGAATAGTACCATGTTCATATATCTAACTAGTGTCTGTAGAATTGTTGGATATCGTCTACGCCCAGTGGATGTGCCAGTTCTTTACTGTTTTGTTGCCCCAGACTCCAGTACTTTGGAAAATCCTCGGAAACATAGCTGTTGTTGTGGTGTTACATTGGAAGAATATGTTGTCTTCGGGTCCCTTCCCTCCTCCCTGACACAGTTGCTTACCTTTTACATGTTATTTACCTGGGAAATCTTGCTGTTGTGATCACTTCTCTTTTCTTATTGCCTCATGGGAATTCTAACTTGCTATATTAATCTCAGACATATTTTTTTTTATTTGAGCACACTTATGCCAATCACTCTTTAGAATCTTTCCGGTCTATAGTTACCAGGCCTTGAGTTATGGCCACTGAATGAGGAGAGACACCACTATAAAGGCAAAGGTAGGGATACAGGGTTCTGCACCATCTGAGGTAGGATAGAAGGGATTTTAAACAGTGCTACTCCAGACAGCTAATACAATCATGGTATCATCAGGGAACCCTAATCCTCTGTGTCTAAATCTATTACTGCCTTCTGTGTTTCATGATGCTCCTTTAAGAGTTTAGTCCTTGTGTTGCTGTCCCTTTGTCCAGAAATCCACTCCTTATGGAAAACTAATTTTAGTTTCTGGTATAGTAAAGTCAAAAGTACGCATGTTACCAGAAAAAGGACACATCATTTCAACCCTCCAATGTTCTTTACATGTCATTAGGAGAATCAACTCAATAAACATTTATTTAATGTTTGCTATTAACCAAACAAATATGGTACTGGGAATTTAGAGATGAATGAGTCACAATTTTTGCCCCAGCGAGGCCTTAAAAAGGAAGGAAGGGCATTTAATAGATGCTGTAACAGAGGAGTGAGCACTGTATTATGAGACATGGAGTGGAATTTTCTTAAATTGGAGATGATGAGTAGAGAAGGCCTTGTCTAGAAAGAAACTGTAACCAAAGGCAGAGAATTAACAATATGCATTGGATATCCATAGAGAAGCCAGAATCACAGTAGCAAATGTTGGAAGGGGCAGGGATTGGAAGGGGTAAAAAGGATAAAGTCAACTGTCATAAATTCTTTGTTCAGACTAAATATCAGCGATTCTACTGGCAAGCAAAAATAACTTGCTGTGGAAGAAGTGCAGAAGTCACAGATATTGTTTTTTTCACCTAATAAACTCCTAGTCACTGGTGGTTCTAGAATCAAAAGGTTAGAAGTTGGTGGTTTTTTGAACTACTAATGTATAATCAAGATATCAGTCTTTAAAAATATTTAATAAATGTGTTTTCCTTCCATTGCTTCTGGGTGCAATTAAGAAATTCACATCCAATGTACTTGCCAAAAGACTGAAGATAATCTCCTTATTGAACATGACTCTGCATTCTTAAAATAACGAGCCAGACTAAGAAGTCTACTGAAAATACTCCTAATCAAATACCAGTTTGACTCAACTGGATCTGTAAAGGTCAACAATTCAATTAAAATTAGGTGCAACCAGCTCAATTGTCTTAGCAGAATGGTAAGTTTCTAGCACATCCATAGAAACACTAGTTCAAAATCGAGAAATAAATTGTTTTGGATTAGATTCATAATGAAAATATTCACATTTAGATTCATCAGATCCCCTGAAACAGGGAAGTATATTTTGCAAAGTCAAACTCTGAAATCCAGTTGAGAAGCCATACCTTATTCATTTCTTACTCTAGGCAGTAGTTTAATAGTTAATGTAGCAGACAATTGACTTTGAACTCTCTTGCCAGCCAAAAGTACAATCTATACTGGAACTTTTCCAGTCCTGCAAACACCTTGCCATTTGGTATCAATAGTCACTCTAATAACACTGCTTCCATTAATGTCTCTGCTAAATGGGTTTTGAACTCAGGCTGTCTGGTTCCAGAGTCCATGCCATTAGCTCTTACTCATCATGTTGTCTGTACTGCTGTAGAGTTGATGTCACTACGGTATTTCATGTTTGAGTGTGGGATGTCTGAGGGAACCACTGATCGTCTGTTACTATTTCCCAAGGTTTACTTCTGAATCAGATCAAGTCACCATAAAACTCATTATTTGGATTCCATTGCTCTTACTTTCTGTAAAAAGTACCATCGCAGGTGTACAGTATAATGTCCTCAATTGAATTAGGTATTTGGATGTAAGATATAAGTTTTTGTTAGGAAAAATTATGAGGAATATATATATTTTATTAAGTAGCTGTTTTGGCACAGCTTATGTCAGTCTTTAATTGTTCTTTACATAAAAGACTGGGAGATATATTTTATAATTCTGGGTATGATTTTTATACACAGTATATATTTATTCAGTGTATCTTCCCCAAGAAACTGATGTCTCCTTATGTCAGTTGGAAACTACATAATCCAACATTTTCACCTCTTTCCATTTGTTTTTATTGTACTTAAAATACAATGTGTTGTATTTTACAGTGTGAGAGAACTCAGAGCTAATTTGGGGACTCAGTTTTACTAACTTCCCGTCTGGCCTAATTACTCAACATTTCCCTTAAAGATGTGGCTCTTATTTTTATGTTTTCATGTTTAAAAATATTTTTTATTGTTTATATTATTTATTTCTTGTAAATAGTATCAAATGATATATTTTATATATAGGCCATATTTATTTAAATATAAATAGATGTGTGTGTGTGTGTGTGTGTGTGTGTGTGTGTGACTTATTTGGTTTGTATTTCCTATCATTTCTTTTTTTTAAAGATTTATTTATTTATTTATTTATTTATTTATTTATTCATGAGAGACAGAGAAAGAGATATAGGCAGAGGGAGAAGCAGGCTCCTCGTAGAGAGCCCTATGTGGGCCTCAATCCCGGAACTCTGGGATCACGCCCTGGGCCAAACGCCAGATGCTCAACTGCTGAGCCACCAAGGCATCCCTCTTTCTTACCATTTCTGACACTTATTAAGCCTGGACTGGCTCTTTGTTATCTCTTTCAATAAGATTTCAAACATTTTTTAACAATTTTCCCCACCTCCTGACATACCCATCCCTCTACCTTGCCCACAGCAACATAGTTCATAGCAAATCTCTAGTTAAGCTGCTCTGCTCTTCAAAATTCTTCAGTAACTTTCTATTTTTTACTAAGACAAATGCAATCTCCATAGCTCATTACTTAAGATATTCTCTAATAAAAAAAAAAAAAGAAAAAGAAAAAAAAAAAAAAAAAAAAAAAAAAAAAGATATTCTCTAATATAGTTTAAACTTAACTTGCCACACTTTTGTCTCTCTAGTCTTCCTTTTTGAAATTTTTTAGCTCAGCTTGAGTGCCTATAGTCAATCCAATGGCTCTAGCCAGAAACCTGAGCATCACACTTAGTTTTCCCCTCTCTTTCATCATCATGTCCCCACCCCAATACAATCCATCAACTAGGATCCTCACTTTTAAGTGTTTCTTGAGTATATTCACTTCTTCCCATTTTCATTGCCATCATGTGAATCCAGGCCATGATGGCATCTCCAGAACCACTTCTTCAATAGTCTTCTAGTCCATTCTCCACATAAGAATTATAATGAGCTTTTAAAACACAAAAGGCACCTTGTTATCACCATGCTTAAAACTATAAGTTGCTTAAATAAAATCCAGTCTTTACCCTGGCCTCCAAAGCCATGAATAACCTGAGTCCTGCTTATCTCTTTAAGCTCATTTCATGCTCCCTCCCTTCCACTTTTCTATGTTAGCCATACTGGTATCCTATCAGTTCCTTGAATACAGCAATACCTCCCCAGTCATTGCCCAGATCATGTGCGACTAGAGTAGAAGTTGACAAATTATAGCCCGTTGGCCAAATGTGGCCCACAGCCTGCTTTTGTCAATAAAGTTTTACTGGAGCACAACCATGCCCATTTGTTTATGTACTGTCAATGGCAGTGGTGAGTAGTTGCAACAGAGAACAAATGGCTCTCAAAACATGAAATAGTCTTTGTCCCATTACCAAATGTTTGTTGACCTCCAGGCTAAAGTATTCCTCCCCCTGCACTTTTCATAGCTGCTCTTTTCTCATTGTACAGTTCTCAAATTAAGTATCAGGCTATCCTGATCACTGCATCTAAGGAAGGCTATATCCTGAATTTTCTATCATTGTACCAAGTTTATGATTCCATTACCTTTCACTGCAAGTTGTGTTTATATATTGTTTGCCTGTAACTGTATCTTTAATTGGAATATACATTTCTTAAGGGCAGAGAACACATAAATTTTGTTCTTCACTTTATAATCCGTTCTAAAATAATACCTGATCATAGTAGGTAATAAATGTTAACTGAACAAATGAATGAACATGTCCTATTTCCCACTTCTATTTTTAAAAATCATTTTCCTTTTGCATAGTGACTTTTTTGGAGATATTTTAAGCAATGTCTCCTAATTTATCTTTTCCTGAAAATACCCTTCCTATATAACCACCCTGTGGGTCCTATCTATGATTTAATATAGTCTCATGGATGAGAGCAGACAACAGTCCTTAAGTCTTCATTTTGTCTTCAGTTGTTGAAGAAGTGCATTTACCTGAGTAGAATAAAGTAGAAGTTCAGAAAACCACTTCCCTTATTGAACAGTTATATCAAAATTAAAGTAACTAATAGAAGAAGAAAATCCATAAAGATTTTGTAGTCAAAACTGTACAAACCACATATGCTTAGAGATGATTTTCTTATTTAAAGAGTACAGAAACATCCAATCTTTAAAGCAAAAAGAAATACATGTGTAAACATCCTAATGTGTATTATCTATATTGTGTTATAGATAAAATGCATTACGTATTATTATATATTACACATTTACATATATACTTAAGTTCCCTAACAGAGCATGCCTTTAGTAATAGAATTTCATGATCAGTACAGTTTCTTGGGAAGACTCCAGAGATGTTTAATTGTTCTAAAGTCATATGTCCCTATTTACACTGAGAATTTTGATGTTTGAGAACCATATATAAGCCTAATTAGTTGTGAAATTTTTGAATTCCTTTGATGTTTTAGTAGATTTGTGTGAAAGGAACCAGGAGCAAGGAATACATGAAGGACAGTATTCCAAGATACCTTAGTAAAGTGGTGAAGACTTCAGGGAAAAGGAGGATCAAAAGACAAGGAGGCGGGATCCCCGGGTGGCTCAGCAGTTTGGCTCCAGCCTTCAGCCCAGGGCGTGATCCTGGAGTGCCGGGATCGAGTCCCACATCAGGCTCCCTGCATGGAGCCTGCTTCTCCCTCTGCCTGTGTCTCTGCTCCTCTCTCTCTCTCTCTCTCTCTCTCTCTCTCTCTCTGTGTCTCTCTTGAGTGAATGAGTAAAGTCTTAAAAAAAAAAAAAAAAAGACAAGGAGGCATTCAAATTATTAGTGGGAAGGAGTTTTGCCCAAGACCTTGGATGTTAGGGGATCTGGTTCATAATCTGGAAGAAAGCATGAGAGACTTCCCTAAACTTGGAAAATGGTTTTAACAGTCTTTAACAGGACTTAAAGGAAATCATAAGCTCCTATTGTGGGAAGTATTTAGCACTATATGATTGTGATCATCTTCGAAGTTTAAGGGAAACCTGAAACCACTGATGCAGCGGCCATAGAGAAGTTTGATATTTCAGCCTCAATGCTCATTCTATAAACAGAAAGTAAAAAGGCCTGCAGTCTGCACTCTGCTTGGTTTATATCAGCCATGAATCATTGTTAGTGACACATAAAAATCAGTCATAAAGCCATCCCAGTAATGGAGTTATCCTGGATGCAATTACCTGGATTAACAATTGTATATAAAATAATAATTTATTATTCTACATCTTTATTAGCCACAAGAATCAATAGAATCATGGGCAAATGAATTTTTAATTATAAGGAAGTAATTTAAGCAGAGGTCTAATAATTTCCCTTCCTCTCTTCTTAGCCAACTGAATTCAAGAGATTTGGAATTGATTCTTCCAAAATTAGCAAATAGCATTACCAGTAACGAGGAATTCAGAGAAACCTTTAAAAGCTATTATTCGTCCTTTTTCCACTTACTTCCTTGTGGATTCCCCTCTCATCTTTCCAGGGTACGTTATGAAGTAGCAGAAGATTTCATGGAGGGGAAGGGAGTCCAGGAGTTTTTTATTTTTAAAATTTGTTACAGTGGCAGATTCAGTTTAACCTTGCTCTACCAATGTTTCCTAAGTATGTACTAAATCTACAAAGAAAAATCATTTAAATCACCCCATCCATTCTAATGTCATGGGCTTTTATTACTTTAAGACCCACAATGCATAGCTATTTTAAAATTTTGAGATTCAGAGGTGACTAATACACACATACTTAGAATCAATTAGAGTTTATAAGAACATAGATAATGAAATGAAACACAGATATTATAGTCAGATGGATCTGCCTTATGGTCTGGTTTTTATCATATACTAGCTGTTTGACTTTGGGTGTATAATTTAACACGTGATTGTCGGTGTGTGCGTGTGCATGTGCGCACGTGTGTGTGTGTGTGTGTGTGTGCATGTGTGTAATATGCCTACATCTTAAGGTTTGGAAAACACATAGTATAGTGCCTGGGGAATTGTAGACAGTAAATTACAAATAAGATTATATAAGTATTGTTCACTCTAAATATAGTATTGAGGTTTTTTAAGGGAAACAACACTTTGCCCAGAGATATGTCTTGTTATGAAGAATATTTCCAGGGAGCAGATAGCTCTGTCCATGTAAATGAAATTAGTGTACTCAACATTCACTTTCTTTAAATGCACCCAGTGTATCTTTTCTTTTCTTATTTTGTATCTAAGCCTGCAGCACTGGTCTATATTTTATGAACACAGGCTTCATGAGTTAAGATAACATAATTAAGGCATCGCTCACTTTAAGCACGTCTGGGATTTAAAGGCGACAGTAGCCACCGCCCAGAGAGGCTGGGCCACATAAGAATATAAAGAATAGTGGGAATAATGATAGTTATTTTTTACTGAGTGCTTACCAAATGCCAGATTTGTGCTAAGTGCTTTATTTCATTTAATTATTGCAGTATCCCTATGACATGAATACTGTAATTATCTCTGTCTTGTTGACAAGGCAACTGAGGCTTTGAGAGATTAATTTGACCTAAGCTCACAAAGACAGTGGATGAGGGAGACAGGGTCCATTTAGGATCATTTTATGCATTTATAAGGCACCACTTTCCCAAACTCTGGAACCACAGCCATACCTGTACTGTAATCCTGTCAATAATGGTTTATCTTTGCATCAATATCAAGTCTTTGAGGAATGCTAAAGTGTGAAGTAGTGATGCACAGATGTGAAGCCAGGTTGTCTGACTTTTTTTCTTTATGTCTTAAACCTTTTTAAAAAGATTTTATTTGTTTATTTGAGAGAGAGAGAGCAGAGCATGAGAGCATGAGCAAGGGGAGGGGCAGAGAGACAAGCAAACTCAGAGCTGAGTAGAGGACCCCAGCTCTATCTCAGGACCCTGAGATGCTGACCTGAACCCAAGTCAGATGCTTAATTGACTGAGCCACCCTGATGCCTGTTCATGTTTTAAACTTCTATTCATGTTTTATTTGCACACTTAAAAAACTAAGCATTTCAATAATTAAAATCATTTGAACAACAACAACAACAACAAAGGGTAGTCTGGTTGAATTGCACTTTACAGGCTGTAGGACACCTTGGACTAGCTTGGTTTCTACTTGAAATTCACTGCGGTGCCACCCAGTTGCTGCTTTACCCACATTCAAGGACCTTCCTACCCTGCCAGCCAGACCTGCCTGGAGGAGACAGGTCTTCCTTGTCCATGGTTTTTGATTCTTTGATATGAAAAGGATCAGCACTGTCATTAAAAATCTGACCCAATCTCTTTGCATCTGAACAAAGTTAAATGGCTAAAAGGAGTAAAATAAGAAGGCAATGCTTGTGGAAAGTTCATTGTCTATTGGTAACATGTGTCGCTAGGATTCCTGTGTTCGCTTTTCCAGTTCAACTGTTTCTTTGCAGAACAGTGGATTTGTCTCTTCCATCTCTGCCTTCAATTTTGGCTTATTGAATTTCTCAATCTCAGCCAGATTGGGTTTGTCAGATGTGGTTTCAGAGGAAGTAGAGAAGACAGTTAAGGTAAGCAGAGTCCAGAGTCCAGTTTGTGATTCTTATTTGACTTTTAAGCTCTTGCCATCCAGCTGGAAAATGGGAGAGAATAGATATAAGCAATCTTTGGCAGTTTAAGACGATGAGCTCTATTTACTGCCTTCCTTGCTATTAAGTACTGACTCTGTACATGGTCAGGCAGGTATATGTTGTTGTGTAATGATCACAGTTTGTTTTCTTTTTCTTAACACTTGCACATCTCTTCATCTTCACATTGATAGTTGGGATTTTAGCCCAAATGACCCTCTTCAGTCACAAAGTCCAGAACATGTGTTCTTGTTCTCATCCTGGAGCATGACTAATAGAGACACAGTTAGTAGGTCTTCCGAATACGGCCCAGTGTCAGTGGTCCCTTCCATTTGTTCCTGATTGGATGAGCAGAAGACAGAGAGGAAGGTGGCATTGAATTCTAACCTCCTGGGCTTTGGTGATTAAAAAGCAACCCTCAAAAAGCAGGCCTTATGTTGTACATGTTAAAGTTATATAGTGCTAAGTATATATCTCAATAAAACTGAAAGGGAAAAAAACCAAACCAAACAAACAAAAACAAATTCTTTGCCAAAGCTTTGCAAAGTTAGTAACTGTAAAAAAAACAAAATAAACCTGCGAATCATCTTTCCTATGAAAGAAAAAAATCCTCAAGGGCAATGAGAATCTTACATGACAAATGAAGATATTTTTATTTCCTTTTTAAAAAAAGATTATTTATTTATTTATTTATTTATTTATTTATTTATTTATGAGAGACAGATAGCAAGCGAGAGAGGGAGCATGAGTAGGGGCAGGGGGCAGGGGAAGAGGGAGATCACCTGAGTTAAAGGCAGTTGCTTAACTGAAGATTTTGTACCTTTTCTAGAACAATGTATTGACAGAACACAGAAGACCAGATGATGGTTACAGAGCAGCATCCATGCTATCAATTTTCTCATACACAGTTAAGCTAAGGATGACAGAAGAAGGTGAAGATGGCAGAGAAGGGCGGATGGTGGGGGAGGGGTAGCTGAGAGACCAGAAAGCCAACAGTTTAACATACTAAATGGCAAGCAAATGCTTGTGTTTGACTACAGCAGCTTCAAAGAGTTATTAATGTGCTATCTGACTTGCCACCAAGGACAAAAATTTCCAGGTATGTAGGCTACTACTACAAACTCCTTGATAGAACAAGGAGTCCGGGTAGTATCAGCAGGCAATAAAGACAAAAGAAAAGCTTACAGACTGGGACAATGAGAGAAGATGGCAGGGGGGCGGGGGTGCAGTACTGTGGGGGGGATGTTAATAGTGAAGTTCATGTGTAGTATAGGGAATTGATAAAGAGCTCCTGGAGCATCTTGCCTGGAGAGCTCTCTGGAGCTCCAGGAGCGACAGGTAGGGGCTGAGTCTGGGGGCAGAGGGGATGGTCCTGGGGACTGCTGCTTGCAACTGGCATGATTATACAGGTATGACTGATAAACAGATATTAAAAGTTAGTATTGAAAAACAAATGTTGCAGAAAATATTTTCTCATTATATTCCTTTAAGTCCCCCTGACACCTATTTTTTGGTTGTTTTGTTTTGTTAGTGGTAGTTTTGGTATAAAGGCACAGTGGGTGTTTCAGCTTTCTACGTTATTTATATATATGGGCTCGGAAAGATAGTGTACATCTGAGTATGCATAAGAAGAGCAAGGCTGTCACTTTTTTGTTATGATGATACAAAAATGACCAGGACAATGCCACTCTGCCTACAGACAGACAGGAGAAACTAGCCACAACCCTGAGGGCCACCATATCTGGAGGCCTCTGAGTGGGAGTGCAGACAGCTCAGCGTGGGCCAGCATGGCGGGCAGCTGGAACTGGATGCAGATGAGTTAAGTTATTCCTCCCATGGTGCCAGAGGGGGCTGGTGACAACTGCTGGCACCCCTCCCCAACCTCCCCCGGCACAGATGCAGTGCTAGGAAGCAGCTGTTTTCTGATGGGGGAGGCAGAGAGCCCTGAATTGATTGAGAAAACCTGGAATTGGTTAGATAACTTCTGAATCAGGTGGAGTGAGGCCTTGACACAGATTAAGTTGAATTAAAGAACATGGTGTTCCTTATACCACTCACGGAAAGATTCATACATACCCATGATGCTGGTTGGTCAGGGAGGTCAGTGGCTCCAGACCACTGCCTATGACCATACACTGCACTGCTATCCAAGAGAGGACAGGAGGCTGATGTGCTTAAAGAATCATGAAAATATGTGGCAGAAGGAGCTAAGTACCTGAAGGCAGAGGGAGAAGTATTTTGGAAATTTCAAGAAAGGTACTGTGGATTACTTAGGGCTGTGGGAATGGGAAAGTTTACCTAGAATGATGCTGGTTGAGCTTGGCCTTAAAGAAAGGGTGCAATTTAATCCTATTCTAGTTTTTTATTTTTATTTATTTTTATTTTTTTTCTTTTTCCTATTCTAGTTTTATTTATTTTACACACACACACATATCTAAAATGTATATGTAAATGTATGTATATATGTATATGTATGTAAATATAAATATATATGTATATAATATTAAATATATATATGTATATATATATAAAATGACATAAGATGGAAGCCCAGTTGATGCGTGCATTTTAATATTAGGATTAAAAGGAGAAAAATTTAAATTTAGGTAGAAGAATTCTTGGTCGTGTTATTAGATAATACGTGTTTCTTTCAAAGAAATTACTAAGATTACTCTTACCAGAAATAATTAAAATTGGAAAATTGTAAATGTTTGTAGCCTACATACCCCGGAAGCTTTTGTTCTTGGTGGCAAATCAGACGGCACATTAATAATTCTTTGAAGCTTATGTAGTCAAAACAACAAACTAGAAGTTTGTTTTGGCCTCAGAGTTCTTAAAATTCATGTTCTGTGTTCCTGTTTGTATCTGTTGTAAAATTTGTGTGCATCAGGAAACTGAATTTTTGAGACAAGAAATTACTATTTCCTTTTATTTTGGGTAGGAGAATGGCTTTTATTTCACTGTTGAGACAAGAAAAGATAAAAATGCTCCATCTACATTCCATTTGGTACACTATCTTCTAATTCACAAAAGAGACAAAGGAGAAAGTTAATGGAGGCTGGAGAGTATGGGAGTTTTCTGTACTTTTTCTGGGCTGCTTCTGCTTGAAGTCTGGGTAATTTTAACTAATCTAGCAAAATTATAGGCTGATAAAGGCCTTTTTATTGTTAGCTCTCGATCTTAGCCTCTTGTCTTATGTAGTATATCTAAATTGATGACTTCTCTGAGGGTGAAAAGCAGCTGGGCCTATCTGTAGCTAAAATTACCAAATTAAGAAGTGGCAATACTAACCAAACTAAGTGGCATTACTAACCAAACTAATATGTCCTTATCTTTCTGGACTTATTGGTTATTTGGATAACTAATTTAAGTTTTGAAGATCTACTCAACAGATTTGGGTAGGTAGATGCAGCTACCTACATGGCTTTGCATGGTTAGTGATTTCTCTTTCAGTGTTTCTTTTCACTCAAGGGATTATTTTGAGAACCTATAATGTGCCAGGCACTAGGGCTATTGCCAGTAGGCACATGGACATTGCCATTACCTTGATGGGCCTTATATTTTAGTGAGGAAACAATATAAATACAGATAGATAAAGAAAAAAATATTTATAGATTATGATAAGGATTTTTTTTCCTTTGGAAATAAAAAGTGTTGGGATGATTTAGTGCTTAAGGAAAGTTTCCTTGAGGGTATTTTGGCTGGCCTGTGAAAGATTAAAAGGAAACTGTATAGAGAATGTTCTAGAAGGAATGGTAGCAGGTGCAAAGGCCCTGTGGTCAGTGAGTTGCTAGTTCACAGTAAGCAGGGGAGAAGTGATACAAGATGTGGCTTGAACAGTTAACAGAGGCTAGATTATTTGGAGTCTGAGGCCATGACATGGACTTGGGCCATGATTTAGGCATTATGAGTAACATGGAAGGACCACTGTAGCACACATGTTAGTGCTCTCCCTCTACTCCAAAGGCTTCCTATCCTGTGGTATCCTTTCCCCACTAAGCCCTAACTGTTGTCAGGTTACTGGAGCAACTTCTTTGCCCTTATGCACAGAGAGCCAGAAGGAAGGGCTTCAGAATGTCCACCTTGTCCATCTCCCAGCCCCTGACCAATGACTGTCAAGGGCCGCTAGGCTCAGCTCCTTGCTTTGGGTCTGATTAGGACTCCTCTGAGTTGAGGTGTGACACTTACTCCAGAGGCCCTTAGTGGGATCAGGAAGAAATTATACTCTCCAGGACTACCTGAGGCCTCTTGACTCCCTCCTCTTCCTTGCCTGTTTCCCCACTCTCTTATAGGCTCCTCCTGGGAATATTTCCCTAACATGCCTCTTGTAGTAAATCTTGGTGTGTGAGTCTGCCCCTGAGGAATTCAGCCTTAGACACTCTGCTGTTATTTAGTGGTTGGATTATGCAAAGTTGGTTTAAATCCCACTTACCAGCTGTGCGTCCTTACATAAATTTCTCAACTTCCTGTACCTCACTTTCTTCCATACAAAATTATTCATTGAATATTTACTGAATGTCTACTACATTACAGACACTCTTCTAACACTAGGAATTCAAGGGAACAAAACACAAAAACCCTGATCTTGTGGAGCTTATATTCCAGAGTGAAGGGGATAAAACAATAAATAAAACCCAATAAAGAAAGAAGCCCACAAACAAAAAATATAATATCTAAATGTTAGAACTGTTAGGGGAAAAAATAAAATAGAATTAAGGGTACAGGGAATACTGTGGGGATGGAAATGGATATTGCAATTTCAAAAGCATGGTCTCTTTGGGAAGATGCCATTGGAGCCTATGAAGTAGAGCAAGGAGAGTTGCCTGCAGTGTTGGAAGATGGGCAAAAAAGACCCAGATGGTTGGCATGGAGAAGGGAAGCAAAAAGTAGTAGGAAGTGGAGTCAGAGAGAGAAGGGAGGGCCAGATCCTGGAGGATCTCAAAGGCCATTATAAACGTTTTGCCTTTTACTAGCCAAGAGAGTAGGTACTACTAAGGATTTTGAACAGAGCAGTAGCATAATCTGACTTTGGGTATTAAAAAGTCACTGTGGTTGCTGTGTTGTGAATATATTGGGATGGTGTGGGGCAAAGGTTCATAGGCATTAAAAGTATGATCTGCATTAAAGGGCCAAGAAGATTAAATGAGCTATCATATGCAAAGGTCTAAATAATCTTAGCTGTTATTATTCCATAATGCTATCCTTCAATAGGAAATAGAGTGGTTTTGTTGGAAGCTCTGCCTAAGGTTACTGCAGTGTAGATGTGAATGTTTACTATGTTTACTCACTGTTTTCCAGAAAAAAAAAAATTTGCTAACTAACTTGGGACCTGGCAAAGAGAAGGGGATCTCTCCTGATTCTTGGCTCAAGACTACATTCAAGAGAGTGATTTAGTTTACCTAATCTTTACAATAGATATTTGTTCTACTTTGAGATCACCAGGAAGAAAAAGTAACTCAAAGTTCAGGTTAAAAAGGAAAGGGGAGCTGTACTGCAGGCAAATTCTGCTTATTTTACCATTTCCTAGGGCAAGTTTAGTTTGAATAATTCAATAATTAAGTTCAATCATACTTGGAACAAGGAAAAATGACCTTGAACAAGGGAGGACAGAGGGTCCTTCACCCTTTAGTTTCTATATTTCCTGTAGTGTTTTAACAGGTTGAGGACTCATTTTCCTTCTAAAACTTAGGCATGTGTTGGATGAAGTGTTTCTGTGCTATAACACTTTAGTAACTGATTAAGACACTTCCTCACCTTCAAAGAACAGCGGCTGTCAAGATCTGGCCAGCCATCAAAATGTGGAGTACAAACAAAAATGCTACAGGGGCATCTGGGTAGCTGAGTCTGTTAAGTGTTTGCCTTTGGCTTGGGTCATGATCCCAGGATCCTGGGATTGAGCCCCACACCAGACTTCCTGCTCAGTGGAGAGTCAGCTTCTCCTTCTTCCTTTCCCCATTGTTCACGTCGTGCTCTCTCTTGTTCTCTCTCACTCATTCTATCTCAAATAAACAAAATTATTTAAAAATACTACAGGAATTCAAAGATTATGGAGGAACCATTGTTAACCTGACCAGGCCTGAGACCTTGGGTCCACGGGGAGAAGTGTTTGAGTTAGATCTTTTTTTTTGTTTTGTTTTGTTTTGTTTTGTTTTGTTTTGTTTTGAGTTAGATCTTGAAGGAAGAGGTGGCATTGAATGTGTAGAGAGGGAGCTTCAAATGCTGGGAGGAACATGGGAAAAGATGGAGACGTCGAGATAGGGGAAACCTATGTAAGGGATGACTAAGCACCATGTTAGGGCTATGAAAAGTATGGTTGGATAGATGACTGGAAACCAATTAAAGCTAGAAGCGAGAGTGTTTATACAAATAGCACGTTTGTCTTCACTCCTAGAATTTCTGATTACACAAACATCAATGAGGACTATCTAGCCTGAGGTTTTAAGCTTCCTTAGTAGACAGACATGATCTAGAGGTTAAGTTCATTGAATTTATGGCAATAAACTCTCAGTAACACTAAAAGAAGTATACGAGATTTAAAATCAGTTCAAGAGGGAGCGTGACTGGGAAGCAGTAGGTGAAGGGTGTCATGACAACCTGAATGTTTGTAAAGAATGTTCTTGTTTTTGCTTATTTCTGATTTTTAAGAGACTTCCTAAGGTTTTCACCTATTTTGAAATCTAACATTTAGAATGTAAAATCCTTACAGAGAACAAAGTTCGGTAATTCTTTGTCACCATTGACATTTGTGTGAATGATTTGCCTGAGACTGAATAGGAGATGAATCTCCTTTATATATCTTTCAGTTTAAGAAATTTTGTTTTCTAAAATTCTATTCCTTTTTTCCCCTTTTCTACAAAAGAATGGTTTCTGAAATATTTATGAGCGAGGCAAGTTATAATTAATGGCAGTACACTCTATTACATCAATTTATCACATTCCTAGTGGCACAGAGTCCAATTAACATCCCTGAGGGGTTCATCAAGTGTCTGCTATATTCAACTATTTAATGACAGGACCAAAATATATTATTTCTCCATAATCTCTCTTGGAGCAAAAGCAAAACCCTATTATGTGATGAAAAATATATACCCTGTCGACTGTGTTTGCTTTACTCAGTACAGCATTTCCAGGACTTGGCCTGTAGAGGGCTTTCCCATAAATACTTGCTGAATGAATAGAAGGATACATGGATTAACGGATGAGTGAATCAAAGGACGGATAAATGGATTCCTTGAGAATTGGCTCTCTCCTCACCTCTAGATAGATTGTTTATTTAGAACATCAAATTGTATTCACTGCCTTTCAAATACAGAGCTTTCCTAAGATCTTTTTTATGTCTCCTATTTCCAAGTTTTCTGGAATGCTAGACCTCTCTGGACAGAGTAGTCTACTTTCAGTCCTCCTTGATGCACTTAGCAGCCAACTAGGAAGGCATACCTCCTTTTCAGCTTTTCTGAAGTTCCTTCATCACAGGTATGGGTAATATTTTAAAAGTTTGTAGACTTTTTCAGAGAGAGTTCAGCCAGTTCAAAATAATTATTAATATAACAGACATGTCGCTGAAACATAGGCATTCTTGCTCCTAGAAATATTTTATTTTTTATAAAGATTTTATTTATTTTTTCATAAGAGAGAGAGAGAGAAAGAAAGAGAGAGGCAGAGAGAGAAGCAGGCTCCTCTCAGGGAACCTGATATGGGATTTGGTCTCGGGACTCCAGGATCATGCCCTGGGCCGAAGGGAGGCACCCAACTGCTGAGCCACCCAGGTGTCCCTCCTAGAAATATTTTAAATGCTTAAAGATACTCTAGGATCTTTCTTTCCTCCTCGTCCTTCTCTCCTCCCCCCACCCCATCGCTCCCTTCTTCTTTGTACAATTAACTACCTATATCTCGTCATAGGGTCTGGTAGCTTTAATTTTAGAACTTGCATATTTCCTCCAAAGACAGATGTCTGGATGGAAATAAGCATATTTCTTGGTAATGGAATTTTTTCAAAAGTAATCCCTTCTATATGGTAACATGATATCATATGCCATGCTATTGGAATCTTGGGATTTTATTTTCTAGAATTAAGTGACCAGCTCTGTGGGACTAATTTCTTATCACATCACTTTATACAACCAGGAAAACCATGACTCAGTAGCCTCCTGGATATAGTCCTGCTACACAACATGAGTGGTGAGGAATAATCTGACACTTTTTATAGCACTTGTTTTTCTACTTTGTCATTTTCAATAGTTTCTTAGAAGTAAAAAATTTCAGAATATTATCCATCTTCACTCTCTTCTTTTCTCTGGAATCTTTTGTAAAGAACCTTACCTCCTTCTCATTCTCTTCTTCCCTGTCTCCCTTACCGATATCAACCCAACACTGAAGAGCCTGTCTCCTAGATGGAGAAGAGAAGCTTCACTCTTTGTGGAGGAAAGACAGAGGCAGGGAAGTCTAAATATCAGTTCTACCTACTGCCTAATTCCATAATGGGTTTCATGCAAAGCCAGAATAGGAAGCATCCTATACAGTGTGACTTGAGGTACTCTGAAAAACCTGCTTGCTCCATCTGGCTTTATTCATAGAGATGATACAATTCAATGAATCATTGCTGGATGTTTGAGGAGTATAAAATTTGTTGTAGCTGCCCTCCCATATCTTATAAGCTGAGAGTGGAGATTGACATGCTCATAAATTTTATAAAATAAGATTGAAAAATGTTGCATTCAAGTGAGATAATAAAAGTAATAAATGGAGAAACATCACCCAGAGGAATCTGAGAAGACTATATAGAAATTAAGGTATCTCCTTTAGGGATGCAGCTATCCTAGAGAAGCAATTTACCAGAGAATTATTTGTCACTAATAATTGATCTCTCATTAATGTATTAGTTCACCCACTGTTCTAGGAGAGCAGAGAGCAAGGCCCAAAGGGAGCAGTTTGGTTCTAAAGACAGAAAGGGAGGGTACACCTGGGTAGTTCAGTTGATTAAGCGTCTGACTCTTGATTTTGGCTCAGGTCATAATCTCAGGGTCCTGGGATTGAGCCCTATGTGGGGCTCCTCGCTCAGGGGAGTCTGCTTGTCTCCCCCTCCCTCTGCCCCTCCCCCTGGCTACTGCCCTGGTGCTCTCTCTCCCTCAAATAAATAAATACAAAAAAAAAAACAACAAATAAATAAATACAATCTTTAAAAAAAAAAAGATAGAAAGGGAAGAGAAGAGTATTGTTGGAGGAACTGACGAGGGAGCAAGTGTTGCTGGAGGAAATGATGAGGGAGCAAGTCAGGATCCAGGGTGGCACTGGGGAGGAAGGACCTGAGTAGGTCATAGGTATCGTGGGAGATGAAGTTAGGAGAAGGGGAGGCTGGAGATGGAAGAGAGTGGTTAGAAGCAAGATGTGAAAAGAACTCTTGGCACATCCTGGTTCCGCTGAGGTCATGGTTTCCATGCAAGCAGTATGATTAGGAGTGGTAAGTAGCTATGTATAGAGCTGCTCCCCCAGAACAGAAAATAAATGTACCTCTTACTTCTGTAAGTGCTCCCCTGCTTCTCTAGGCTGCTCCCTCATACCTCCTACAGGAAGTCGACCACCATAAGCAGTAATGGAGGTGTTTATAGGCATTCAAGCGTCATTTCTCAAGTCACATGATGCTCTCAGTGACTTGGGAGTTCTGTTTTAGTGTCTTGATAATCCTTTGAGTTTTAAATTAATTAATGATATTAGAATGGATATGAAAACATTTTCCTATAGCTAATGCACTATCTTTTTTTTTTTTTTGCACTACCTGTTTTTTAATGTAAAATCTATAAAATTCAAGTGCGTCCAGCAAATTTACCATGTCATAGAGGAAACTGCTATTGCTCCTGTAGAGACAGCATACCAAGCGGGTTGAACTTTTGGTCTGATTTAGTAATTTACTTTATGAAGCCTTACAATAAAATATGCATTTTCCCATTTTTGTGTTTTTGGTTTCTCTTTTTCTAGTGTGCATATATTTACTCATAAACACACCTAAACATTTGAGTCCTTCTGTTATTTCTTGTAGAGTGTGAATTTTCCCTAATACTTGAGTCACCAACTGCAAAGATGTGTTGAACCTTATAGTTATTACCTATGTCTAAAAACCTTGACTTGGGGCCTGTTTCTATTAATATGGATTTGAAGAAAGCATGAACATGTGGATAATATCTTGAAATATAATACACTGCGCCCTGAGAAATAATTTAAACCTAAATTTAGACCAACATTTGCAAATCTGAGAAGTGTGGAGGAGAGGGAATCACTGTGGGAAAGAGAGAGAACCTTTTTTTCTTGTTCAAAAGTATGTGGGTTGATGTATTTTTATATCTTTTTTTTTTTTTTTTTTTTTTTAGTCTGTGACAGTGTAGGCTTGATAAATTGGTGAAATTTAATGAAAGAAGTAACACACATATTCCTATGTGTTAGTGAAAATTATGGACAGAAGGCCCATTTTGTGAAGTTAAAGGCCTAAATAAATGTAGATTCATCACGGTAAGATCTAGATACCATATAAGAACACACATTCCCTGCTTAATTTAACTACTGGGAATAATCATTACTGCTAATATTTCATGTGTATCTCTACATATGTGCGAGACATAGCGTTATGTGCTGTATAGAATATATTTGCCTTTCTTTCTGCACACCTGTGCTCTTCTTTTATTTGGTGAATTCTGACTCCAATGAGGCTCCACCTCCCACTATAGAAATAGAAATCTTTCCCCCTTCTTCCATTTCACTAGAGTGCAGGGATTTGACCATTTGATTTAGGCTCTCCCAGTCAGAAGCTGTTAATGAAAGGAAAAGGTACCAAATAAAATCCATTCTGCTTGCATCGCAGTTGATATTACTGCATCTGCAATATCCTAAGGAAGTGCTGGCAGGGCTTTCAGTGGTGACACCTGGTGCCCAGCGTGGCAGTGGCTTTGCTGTTCCTGCTTGATGGGGGCAGACTGTGAAGTGACTTCACATTCCAGGGGCAGCATGATGTGGTGATTAAGTGTTAGACTTTGGAACTAGACGATCACTTGAGATTGGATTGAATCCTAGATTAACACTTACCAGCCATGTTGATCTTTGGCCAATTACTTAACTGTTCTTTGCTCCAGTTGCATCCTCTGTAAGTTGGAAGTAATAAGAGTTGCTACTACTTTGTGTTAAGGAGATTGACTCAGTTAATATTTGTAACATGCTTAGAATGGTGTCTGAATCCTAGTAAACTCTAGTAATAGGGGAACATTTTTCTAGGAAGTAAATTCTAAAGAATCAGTGAGAGAAAATAAGATTGATTTGTGTTCATGCCCCTGAGACTAGCTTAATTTCTATGCTGGTTATCTCTATAGTTCTTAAACTTTGTGCCAAGCACAAGCAGGGGTGTAACAAGATATTTTAAAATTTTGAGGGAAACACAGTGATATTTGACATCTATTAGACATCATGACAACTACTAACTCAGAGTAGCTCAAAGTTTCGTTAGTTTGTTCTATGTTTTTTTTGAGAATGTAATATCTTTGCCAAGCCGAATATTTGGTAGTGCCTATGATAGAAAGCAAGTACCATGTGAAAAATCAATGTGCAAGAGGAAGGGAGACCGGCATTTTGTAACTTGATTCCAAGATTTGAGAAGTTGTGCAATGCCCTATATGAATAGATCCCATTAATAAATGCAATGGCTTGTTTATTCAAGAATAAAAGAAAATATTTTTCCTTCAACAAAGTATACTTTTTAAAAAATTTCAGACAGCCACTTATTTTTTAGGACCTAAATATTTATTAAATTGTTTAAGCTTAACTACTTAACCCACAGAACTGTTAGGTGTTTCTTTTGGTCTAAAGACATTGTAAAAATTACTATGCCAACCAGGATGCTGTACACCAAGAAAGTCCAGGAACCTGGAGCAGAGTCACATTTTCAGCACCAAGCATTACTCTCAGTCTGACACAGTGGTTGATGGAGTATGGCGAATGTTAAGGGTCGAGTGGAAATTATTAGAGTTCCCCTTTCCTACAGAAATAGAAGCCTAAAAGAATAGCACATCTCTAAGGAGCACCACTCAGAATATTGTCATTTATCTCTCTTGTCTGACCAGTACAGGAGGCTGATAGGTCATAAAGAATTATAGTTTGGGTTTGGAGAGAATTTGTGTTTGCTTCTGTCGATTTCTTTGGACATTATTACTTCAAGATTATATTAAATCAGATTTCCAACTATAAGTTTTGTAGGAAAGGAGCGCAAATTTAGGAAAAGATCCATGAGGGCATGGCTTGAGGTTACAATTCTAGTGCCACTGTTGAGACAGTATTGATGCATTGGACTGGTTGTTGTCAGTTTGGCACCTATATCTCCAGTCCCTTCTAACTCCTGAATTGAAGTTTATTGATGAGAATAATGTGGGAAAATTTTGAATGAGGGGATGAGGTGGACAATTATTACTTGAAGGTTGTGAGGTGATGAGAGGCTACAACTTGGTCAGCACACTTGGTTTCCATCGATACCACAGCTGACTCAGAGCTCTGCACAAATCACAGTTTGGGGGAAGGAGTGCCACAGATATCATCTCAAACTCCAACACCTCAGTGGTTGTGGACTTCACAGATCTCTCCATAATTCTTGCCCAGTAAGTCCTTCTGGTCCTAGGCCCCAAGGCTCCTTAGGCTCCTGGCAACCTCATCTTAATTAGGGAAGGTAGGGAGGAAAGGACAGAGAATGGATGTAACCAAGCATCTTCCAAGTACCTTGAAGTACTCCCAAGCGCAGTGCTAAATGTCAACAGATGACTGGGAAGCTTCATTCAGGCAGGACTCAGATCCATCAGGGGGAGTTTAGTGTCCTCTTGTGGGGTGAAGACTACAACCAGCTGTGTTGCTGGCTCAGGAACAAAAATATGCAATGTACATTGTAGAAGAAAAATCATAAATATCACCTATAGTTTTGTGACTTGAAGAAAAATGGACTGATACGAAAAATATCTGCATTTATGTATACACACTTTCTTCTTTCTTCTTTTAACCCTTTCCTTGTGCCCTGTAAATTTCTATAGTTACGCTAATGGAAATTTCTATAATCAATAGGTTACATCTTATTTAATATGGAACTATAAAGTAAAGGAGAAATAAACTTATCCCAGAGATCCTGACTTAGAGCTGGATACAATAATGGATGTATTTGCTTGAAAGTTTATAGATAAACTTTATAGATAAAGGAGGAGGAGTATATGAGAAAGTTGAAATGCCAAAGGAATAGACTGTGATGGATATTTTCCATTCTTTTTGCCTTCTCTCTCTCTCTCTTTTTTTTTTTTTTTTTACAACCTTTTAAAGTTTAGGAGCATTGCAACCCAATGAGTGGGCCTCTCATTAGAGAAACCAGGAAACTCATTTCTCTGACTTCATGTAGCTAAGTACAGGTATGTGACTCAAGTCCTGCCAGTGGGATACATTCCTACAGTCTTTGAAGGTAACTGTGCTAGAAGAAGAGAGCCTACAAAATCTATTCTGGTTTGGATGATAGAAGATACACCCAGTTTCTCAGAAGTAGCAGTGACAGAGGTTCTAATGACAGCATCCTGAGCCCAGCGATTTTGAGGTTGGTGGTGCAAACCATGGTGTCCCTGTCCAGTGGGGATGGCGGTGCTGTCTCTAGCTGCTCTACAGCCTGATGGAAAGCCCTGGCTCTGGCTAAATAGCCTCAGTTTTGTTCTGACTCTCTTATAGTTCGTGTAGTTACTTAAAAACATTTAACAATTTTTTTTCTGCTTAAATTAGCTAGAGTTGACTTCTGTTTTTGTTTTTGTTTTGTTTTCTTACAACTAAGAAGCTTATAATGCAATTACTTTTCATGCATTGTCTTTGTTTTACAGGTGAGAAGACAGAAATTAAATAACTTGCTCCATATCACAATGCTTGTTAATAAGACTAAGGATATGAACTTATATTTAGTTTCTGTAACTTATGTTTATTAATTTTTACTTATAATCGATTATATAAATACAATTTTTCAGTTATATATAGTGATGATATCAATGTCTTGGTTTTTCTGGTTATTTTTACTTATTCTACTTCTGTCTAGTTATGAGTCATGAAAGATAATGAATTTTTTTCCATTATATTTAATGTCCTTTGTTCTCTAGGGCTTGAAATGTACTTAAAACTCTCAGTAGTATCCTTGTACAAATATTTAATTGAGCAATATCATTGTGCCTTCACTTTTTTTCAAACCAGGATTCCATTTTACCTATGTTTTACTTGCATCTTTTTTTTTTAATTTATTTATTCATGAAAGACAGAGAGAGAGAGAGAGAGAGAGAGAGAGGCAGAGGCACAGGCAGAGGGAGAAGCAGGCTCCATGCTGGAGCCTGACACAGGACTCCATCCTGGGACCCCAGGATCGCACCCTGGCCAAAGGCAGGCACCAAAC
The DNA here is from genome assembly GCF_011100685.1 of Canis lupus familiaris. NCBI lineage: Eukaryota > Metazoa > Chordata > Mammalia > Carnivora > Canidae > Canis > Canis lupus. The sequence goes on along the minus strand of NC_049235.1, from coordinate 22,563,558 downwards.
CGCTGAGCCACCCAGGGATCCCTGCATCTTTTTTTTTCTTAGATGAAATCACAATGTAACTGTGAAGTTGAGCCCATTTGGGAGCACAGCTGCCTTTGTATAGCAGGAGGCAATAGAGAAGCATTAAAAATAATGTAAAATCAAATGGAAAGACAAAACAAGCCCACAAATGTGCTCGTACGAAATCAGAAGCTGGCAACTTCATTCACAATCAGTTGGTTAGGGTATAGAAATGTTTTCAAAATTTAAAATTCTTGGGGTGTCTGGGTGGCTCAGTTGGTTAAGCATCTCCCTTTGGCTCAGGTCATGATCTCAGAGTCCTGGGATCTAGCTCCACATCAGACTCTCTGGGAGTCTTCTTCTCTCTTTCTCTAATCATGCTTTCTTTGTCTCTCTCAAATAAATAAATAAAATCTTTAAAAAAAATAAAATTCTACTTTGTGGTTTCAGTAGTGATGGTAGTCATTTAAAGAGGCATAATGATAGTACTGAATATATCCTCAGAAGGGAAGATAACTTTTAATCAGTAAAATTGCTTCTGTATTACTTGATTAATATTTCTATTCACATATCCAATGTTGTCATGAATATTTCACACACAGATATACAATGTGACATATTGTGCAGAGATACATTTCTGATGAGAGTTTAAGAGACTTAGAATGTTCTTTTTAAAGGCTAATATAGCAGAATTATTATTATTTACTTGAACAACCTTTCTTAGGTCAAGCTATCAAATATTCAAGTGGTATGGAAAAAAGATTGTGTTATGTATAAAAGACCTCTTCCCAACACATTCTATCACTGCTGTTTGTCTTATGTTAAAGTAGTGTTTGAGGATCAAACTATGAAAATAATTTAAACTATGATCATATTTACCATTCAAATGCACTTTTAAAATTCATGAGATGACTACAAAGACCAGATATGCTTTAGATTCGTCATTCTTTTAGCATCTTCCGTACATGAGGCACTAAGTCACCATCACTTAGTAAATCAGGCAGCATGCAAATGATTCACTGCAGCACAAATGGCAGGAATCTGGACCCTAGTTAAGCAAGAGGGCTAACAACTTCCTCTAGTTGTACTCTCACATGGACATGGCCGCTCTCAGCCAAAGTCCATGAAATGGGTTTAGCTTTTATTTCTGACAGATATTGGGTTGAAGAAATTTAGCAATGTGTTATGATCCATCCTAAGGCAGGCACCGATGACATGTTTTTTCATGTTTTGATAGGATTTGCACTGACCCGAATGTGAGCCACCAGCTGATGTATCCTTTGGTCCCATGAACCAGCACAGCCGTTGGTATATTCTTTTCTAGAAGCTGAGTGAAAGGAATGCTTTTCTCCTCTCAGAGTTTCAGTGTCTACCCCCAGGTAGATGCCTACTAGGCTTATATTTTTACCTTTGGTCTCTCTCCAGAGTTTCTTATACATACTTCCAACAGGTAGAGCAGAAATCTCTTTGTTGAGCCATGTCTTCCTTCTTCAGGAAGTGCACTAGTAGTCAGAGGAGCGGAATTTCAATGTCTGCCCAGAGGGTAGGTGGCAATGGGAGGAGAGATTTACCCCTTTGCCTTTTAACTATTAACTTTCTCTCTTCTTTAGCACTATTCAGGTACTCGGTGAGCAGTATGTGTTAGAACAGATTGAATGGTTTGGTGACAAATATGGGACAAAGGCATTCCCTTATTATGAACAAACTTGTGAATTAGAGATGTCGCCTCCATGGCTATGGTTTAAAGGCCTGCAATCCTCCACTGTGAGGTGGAATGTGACAGAGGATGAGAAGTTTCAAAAAGCTTGAAGGAGGAGTCCAAGTGCTGTTGCACAATGATGAGTGACTATTCCCAAGTTGGGCACATCAGCTCTTTATTCTGTTTTTTCCCCCTTTCCTTCTTGTTAGGTGCTGTACAATACTGTGTGTTTGCGTTGCCCACTGTATAAACATTTAATGGAATAGGATAACACTGCTGGGATGTGGAAAGCACAGTAGTCCTCACCACGGGGTGTTCCTCCCATAGGAAGGTTCTCAGTTGATCATAACGGATAAGATCTCTCAGAGCAGAAGGGGCTTTGACTCTTAAATGCACAAGGAGGGGACCACTCATCAAATATTCTCAAGATTTTTCAGCTACTGTGACCAAAATGAGCATAAGTTATGCCTTTATTGAATAATATGAATTTAAGTGTGGTGTCTCTTATAAAACGTATTTATTAATCATGAGAACATTTTATTACATGGCTATAGCGTGCTATGCTGTTTCTGTCCAGTGCCCATGTGTAGGTATTTGCAAATGGTTGTCTCTAGGAAACCACTGAAAGTTAATTCCAAAAAACCTAGCTGCCTTGGCTTCTGGCTTAATTTGCAGGAAATTTAGAGCATCAAACACATTTTAGAACAGCAGTCTTATATGTCAGAAGGTCTGAAAGTCAAAACACTAGTATAAATAGCTTTGTTATTCACATACTGCATATGGAAACTTTTAGGCATAATATATTCGGTAGCCAAAGAACTCTGTTTTCTCCCAATAATTTGAAACAAAAGAGTGAAGAACACAAAATGCACCTTGAGGGAAGAAAGAATGATACTTTGTTGCTACTGAATTCACAAATGTATTAGGAAAATTCGTTTTAATCTTTAGGTTTAATATGTCCTTTTTATCATTGGTGAAACTTTTCTGTTTCTACAGTAGAAAAATGACACCAATTTAGTTCTGTACTTTGCCAACCCCTGCCTGTCACATTTTTTCAAATGATCACAATTGTCCATCAATTGTGTTACAGCGGAATAGAAGATTGGGCTGTGGGTTGGGTCCTGTTAAGGATATATACAGATTTCCAAACAACATTAATAAGGATGATAACCTTTCTGTAGGATAACTTTTTTGTTTGCTTTGTTTCGTTGTTCTTTAACTTTTAGAACAATGTGAACAGTTTTCTAGTCACCAAGACTTTGAGAACATTCTTACTTTCAGAGCCTTTGTGATCTTGGAATGAGGCACTGTTCCTCCCACAGTTCAGTTTGTATTCTTTAAACCAAGCTAATTGTCTGAGGTCACAGGACTCTATTGATGGTTTTGCATGTACGAGTAGGTATTGTGAATCTGCCTGGAGAAATGGATCGAAATAGGCAGTTAATTCAAGGTTTGAAAAATTAATGTAATCTGCAATTTTAATGGTGCAAGGAAATTTAAAGGTCTCTTAGTTCAACACATTTATTTTGCAGATGAGAAAACAAAGGTCCAGAGAGGCCTTAGGTTTTGCCAAGGGTCACTTAGCCAGTTGATGGCAGAGCTGGTTTATCAGAAAAAAGGATTTTTACCTCATAATTCAAAGCTCTCTCTTTTAAATTATGAAATGTTAAGTCACAGTGAAAATCCCAGAGAATAATATGACAAAATACCCACCACCCAGTTTTGTCAAATCTTATCATTTTTGTTAGCTATACTTCCTTTTAAAAGATTTTTTGAAGAGACAACCAGATTCAGTAAAGCCCCTCGTAAAATTTTACTATAATATTTCTCATACTGACTTCTAAATTTGCTATTATGTGAAGATGCATGAATAGTATCTATCTATATATGGCTGTTTTACATGGGTGAGAACAGTATCTAAGTAGAATCATATTTTTTATATTCTTCTGAAGCTTGCTTTTTATTGCCTACCATTGTTTTTGAGATTTTTCTTAATGCTGAAGTGTATAGCTATGGTTTATTCATTTTTACTGCTTTCCATACTGTGAACATATTCTAATTTATTATAAATTAGAATATATAATTAATAAATAAATAAATTCTAATTAATATATAATTAATAAATAAATTCTAATTTATTCATTTTCCTGTTGTGAATATTTAGATTTTTAAAAAGGCATTAAAAGCAATGCTTTAATAATAGTCATTTTTTGTATATGTCTCCTTGTGCACAAATACATAGATTTCTTGACTATATATTTAGAAGTTATAATGCTTCAACATGACACAGTATTGTCAAATTACTCTCTACAGTGTTGTGCCTCAGCGTTATGCAATGCTAAGCTGATGGATAGGACATGGTTCATCACTGTGGTTTCATTTGTATTTCCCGTATTAACTGTAAAGTTGATTATCTTTATATATATGTATCAATTGGCTATTGCTGAAACATTGTTGGGCAATCAACCACCCTAAAACTTAGAGGCAATCATTTATTTTTGTGGGTCTGCAGGCCAGTGGAATGGCTCTGCTTCAGGACTCAGGTCTGTGGATCCATATCTCTTCCCTGTGTCTCTTAACCTCCTTGGGCCAGAGAGCTATCTAGTGATTGTCTTATTGCACCAAAGTCAGGAGCACAAGGGTGTAAACCCCATTAGTCAAGGACATTTCAAGTTTTGCTTGTGACATTCTGCTTATGTCCCATTGACCAAAGCAAGGCACTTAACTGAATCTTATATCCATAAAGTGGGGAATACTCTACCCCTTATGAAATTATGGCATAGGCATAAAACTACTACAGAGAAGGAAAGAATTGTCACCAACACATTTATTAGTCATTTGGTTTCATCTTCTTTGAATTTCTGGGATTGCTTGCATTTTACTTATTGTTTTGTAGATATTCTTTATATAAGGTGGATTCTGATTTTTATCAATTATTAGATGATGAAAATCTTTTACTATGTGGCTTATCTCTTCGCTTTTGATATTTTTCTGGTAAAGAAGTTTAAAATTTCACTTCAGTCTAAATACTTATCAATATTTCCCTTTATGGTTTGCATTCATTGTGCTTTGTTCTAGAAAATTATCTCTATTCTGAGGACATTAATGTATTCTCCAGTGTTTTCTTCTAAAATTGTTAAAGTTTAAATTTTAGACCTAGGTCCATGATTTGCTTGGAACTTTAAAATTTTTTCTAATACATTTTCCTATAAATTATCTTACCTATTCAACATAAATATTCATATTATTTATGACTAATAAAATTTGGGTTCTTTTTTTCTAATTCTTGAATATTTTATTTCTTTTTCTTATGATACTGAACCAAAAAAATGTTGAATAGAAGTTGTGCAGCAGGTATCCTCTTCCCTCACTGATTTTAAAGGAAATATTTATTTTTATTTTTTAAGTTTTTATTTAAACTCCAGTTAGTTAACATACAGTGTAATATTAGTTTCAGGTGTATAAAATAATGATTCAGCACTTCTGTACAACACCTGGTGCTCATCGCAACAAATGCACTCCTTAATCCCCATTACTCATTTAACCCACCCCCCATCTCCTTCCCCTCTCATAACCATCAGTTTGTTCTTTATAGTTAAGAGACTGTTTCTTGGTCAGCTTCTCTCTCTTTTTCCCCTTTGCTCATTTGTTTTGTTTCTTAAATTCCACATATGAGTGAAATCAATGTGGTATTTGTTTTTCCCTGACTTACTTCACTTGGCATTATACTCTCTAGCTCCATCCATGTCATTGCAAATGGCAAGATTTCATTCCTTTTTATGGATGAATAATATTTCATTGTATATATGTACCATATCTTTATGCATTCATCTATCGATAGATACTTGGACAGCTTCCATAATTTGGCTATTGTAAATAATGCTGTTATAAAATAGAGGTGCATGTATTCCTTCAGATTAGAGTTTTTGTATTCCTTGGCTAACTACTTAGTATCTAGTTTCTGGCTCATAGGGTAGTTCTATTTTTAACTTTTTGAGGAATACTGGATACTGTTTTCCAGAGTGACTGTACCAGTTTGCATTCCAACCAACAGTGCACAACAATTCCTCTTTCTTCACATTCTTGTCAACACCAGTCATTTTTTGTGTTGATTTTAGCCATTCTGACAGGTGTGAGGTGATGTCTCATTGTAGTTTTGATTTGCATTCCCCAATGGCCAGTGATGATGAACATCTTTTCATGTGTCTGTTGGCCATCTGGATGTCTTCTTTGTAGAAAAGTCCATTCATGTCTTCTGTCCATTTTTTAATTGTATTATTTGTCTTTAGGGTGTTGAGTTTTATAAGTTCTTTATAGATTTTAGATACTATCCCTTTATCATATATGTCATTTGCAAATATCTTCCCCCATTCAGTAGGTTGCCTTTAAGTTTTGTTGATTGTTTCCCTCACTGTGCACTGTTTTCACTGACATTTATCAAGTTGACTTTCTACTTCAAGTAACCACAGGTAGGCTTGTTTCTTCCTGGCTATGGCTGTAAGGAACACAGGGGGATAATAGACTCTAATGCTATGACTGTGGTCAGACTGATTGAGAGCCTTCCATGATTATAAAATCCTTTTAATAGAAAGGACACCGTTACAAAAGGGAAATGTTGCGGGCACCTGGGTGGCTCAGTGGTTGAGCGTCTGCCTTTGACTTAGGTCATGATCCTGGGGTCCTGGGATCAAGTCCCATATCAGGCTCCCTGCAGGGAGCCTGCTTATCCCACTGCCGATGTCTCTGCCTCTCTCTCTCTCTCTTATGAATAAATAAATAAAATCTTAAAGAAAAGGGAAATGTTGAGAGCAAAAGAAATAAAACTAAGAAAGATGTTGAATATCTTAGTCTCCTTTCCTTCTTTACTCCTTAGATAGTTCAAATCTCAAACTGAAATCATCCTCCTCTCAATGAAACCACACATAACAGGTTATAAATCTCATTATTGTCTTTATTCTCACCTAGTTCTTAGTTTTATACAAAATGTATTCTTATCCAGGATTTATTAGATGTATGTGTGATGTAACAGCCTAGTTAGAGTGCTATCTCCTTGAGGGAAGAGAGCATCTATTTTATTTCTTCTTTCTTTCAAAGTACTTGATACAAATAGTACCCAAATAGGGTACTCACCAGTCCTTGAATAATTACCTAGTGGCTTACTGATAAATTAACTGGTTGCATTACTGGTGACTGGAGTTATATATTTCAGTGCTAATATAGTGATGGAAAGAACTGGAGATGGGAAAAACAGTAATGGGGGTGGGAAAGAAGAGAGAAATGGGGAGAGAAAATGAATGAACGAATATAGATATATCCTGGAAAGTGCTTTCCTCTGTGAAATGAAGCTTACAAGACTGAATCTCTTCTCTAACAAAAATATAGTCAACATTTACTAGACATCTCACAGTTCCTTGACTTCCTCACCTCAATGATGTTTCCTTCCAGTCTTCTTTAGTTTCCCAAACTCACAGAAACATTCTGAAACTGGTCAATACCAACCTTTCTCTATTTCAACAATCTTTAACTCCAAGCATAACACTCTGTAGTCATCCTCCATCCTGCGGTACACTCACACCTGTGTTCCCACCTCACCTTTGTTAACTTCAGGGTGTCTTCTAGCCCTTTCATTCTTCAATCTCCTTCCAATCAATCACCTGCCCTTACCAATCGAGTCAGATCCAAGCCCAATATTCAATACTTAATCTACCAACCACTCACCACCTCAAAAAAACATTGCAGCTCCCTTACCTTACTCTCTTTCTATTATCTGATCTAATAGACCATAAACCTGGATCTATCCTTTTATTTACCATTCACAGCTCCCAAATCTAGGGAAGTGAATCAGCTGCTGGTAAAAATAATGCAGCAATGCAGATTCAAGTTGCAAAAAATTTGAATCTCTGAACCCCCTTCTTTTGTTTCTTCTGCATGCTTTTATATTTTAATTTAATTTAATTTTTGAATTTGAGTATAGTTAACACATAATGCTACATTAATTTCTGGTGTATGGCTTAGTGATTTAGCTTCTCTGTATATTATGCTGTGCTTACCACAAGTTTAGCTGCCATCTGTCACTGCACAACACTATTACAGTATCATTGACTGTATTTTCCAATGGGTCTTCTTACCTCTAGTCTAACTCCCTTTAAATGCATGTGTAGCTTCAGAAGGATGTTGAATGCCCAGCACAATCTGACACAGTGTGTACTAAAGACATGTGATAATAGATGGAAATCGTCCACATTGCTATGATAATAATTTCTCTAAACAAGTACCTCTAAACAAATATTTTGCTCTTCTGCTTTGAAAAAATAAAAATAATGGTTCTAAGTAAGAATTGAATCCCTTAGCCTACCATGCAAGACCCTCTGTACTTATTTCAGTCTCTTCTCCTTTGACTTCCAACCCTTAAAACATGCTTATGGAAAACTGAGCACCCCAGAACCCTTCTCTCTCTGTCCTGTTTCACAGATGAGGTACTGATGGGGTTTTGTCACAATAGATTCCATTTCAAAGTCTGGCTAAATGACTGTAAATAGGTCCCTTCATTTCTTTGAATTTCAGAGTTTGGTTCTTAACTTGAAGTGCAGTTGCATTAGAAAAAGTGTATATAGACTGATGAGAACACACTGTATATATGTTCCTTCATATCTTTCTCACTTTACTTAAAAGTGATATTTTCATGTGTAGCACATAGTGGGTTCCAGTAATTATCAACATAATTTCATGTATTTTTTCTACTGCTCAGAATGACCTTTGAAACTTTTCTTTCCTGGTTGACTTTTAATCTTCCTTCAAGATTTTATTTAATGTTTGTCTAATACAGAGAGCCTTCTTTTAATGGCAGACCAGGCCAAATGTCTCTTCTATATTGTTTTAAGGCACTCAGACAACTCATACACAGCCTTTTTCACATTATATTAAAATAATCCTTTCCCCTTTATTCCCTTTTTAACTGTTGTGAACCTCTGTAAATTCTTAATAAAAAATGTATTTTCCTCTAAAAAAATAAAATAAAATAATCCAAGATGTATATCTGCCTTTCTTACTTGCCTATAAGTTTCTGCAGCCTAGTTTGTCTGCCACTGACCTCACATCTGACATACAGCACATACTCAAGACACTTGCTGGACTGATATGTAAAAGTAGAAAGCAAACAGTGTTTGTTTTATTAAAACATTTAAGGGTATGAACTGTAACGTGTTGGGAGAAAAAAAAGGAAGGTAGAAACACAACTATATAAAGGTTGTAGTATTCAAATAACCACTGATAAATTGTTTTAAAAGAATTAGGTTTAATATGGTGTGATGACAGGGAGATAAAAAGCTTAACTTAAAATAGCCTATCCTTCCTTCATCTCAAGTTGACTTTTCAACATCAGAAGAAAGTCCACTGGCTCTTATATAGTAACTAAATAGCTGAGTAGAGCCAGAAATGTGCAGGAGCTTGTATTTTTTTTTTAATTTCATTTTGGGGGTATTGGGGCTAAATAGAACAGAAACAAAAATATTTTTTGGTTACTCATGGTATTTCATTATTTGGAACAGACCAATTCTTTTTTTGGCCATGTTCTTGCCTAGGAACTCCTGTTGTGTGTCTTTTTTTATGTGGGACTCTGTGGTGTGATTTTATTTTATTTTTAAACTAATAATTACTCAAGCTCCTGCACATTCCTGGCTCTACTCAGCTATTCAGTTACTAGATAAGAGCCAGTGGACTTTCTTCTGATGTCTCTGTTATGTACTACTTCTAGCACTGCAATGTACATGGAACTTAATGATTGCCGAGTTATAATAGAATGTGCCTGGTTTATTAGGTTATAGGATTATTTCTGCATCATCTTCAAAAGAGCAACTGGACTGTTTACTTTTTGGTTTCCTAGTTGATAACCAATTATATTAACTGGAATAGTATTTAATCTCTTTTTTTTCTTTAGAACATGAGAGACGTAATGATGGAGGAGGATCCCATCCTTGAGGAATATTCTATCTCCTTCAATGTTTCCATTATGGTATTATACACAATGACTAAATCTCACCATGATTGTGTTATTATGTAAACCTTACTGGGAACTTTCCTTCCTGTTTCTTGTAAGTATTCTTGCCAAAAGTCAAGAGTACAATTCATTCAAAGTGGTCAATCTATACATCTCATTTGAAGGTATAAGTTAATCCAAGTATATATCTTAAAAAGAGTGTAATACCAAAATGACTTTCCTTAGCCAAGTATTTTTAGTTAGCAGACAAAAATTTATGATGATAGAATTGATAAATATTTACAGCTTGTGGCCTATTCACCTTTGAGAAGGACCCCCCCCCCCCCTTTTTCATAACATGACATACATCAAAGGATCAATGGATATTCTGTTTTGGAAGTTAAGAAAACTACCAATGTTTTTAATTATGTAAAAAAAAAAAAAATCCCACCTCCAGAACTAAGCTGTAGAAGACCCAGCAAATAGATATAGGAACTTTTATTTATTTATTTATTTATTTATTTATTTATTTATTTATTTATTTATATTTTTATTTTTTATGATAGTCACAGAGAGAGAGAGAGAGAGGCAGAGACACAGACAGAGGGAGAAGCAGGCTCCATGCACCGGGAGCCCGACGTGGGATTCGATCCCGGGTCTCCAGGATCACGCCCTGGGCCAAAGGCAGGCGCCAAACCGCTGCGCCACCCAGGGATCCCTAGATATAGGAACTTTTATCAAGAAACATCTTTGTACTTTATTTAGCCTTTGTCCAATATTTGATAACCTTTGTAGAATTCTACACTATGAAATGGATAATCTGCTCCTGGAAAACTTTCCAAACCTTTGTGCCTACAACAGAGATGGCAATCCCTTACTATTGTACCCAGATAGGTCATTTATTGTGAGCCCCGTGAGGTACTTGCAAAATTGGCATCCCTATGTAAGCATAATGATTTGCCTTTGATATTTATTGGTGTTACCCAACTGAATTTGTAAAGTATCTTTTTTAAGGTAGTAATTTCAAATAGCCACTCCAGAGGTTTAAATGGTCATAAAAATAGTCAAAAAAAATTTAATGGAGATTTAACAGAAGGAATATATAGTTGTTGTTGTTTTTTTTTTTTTAATTTTAAAATAACTGATAAGGGGCACCTGAGTGGCTCAGTTAGTTGAACATCCTACTCTTAGTTTTGACTCAGGACATGATCTCAGGGCCCTGAGATGGAGTATCTCATGGGGCTCCACAATAGTGGGAAGTCTGCTTCAGATTCTCTCTCTCTCTCCCTTTGACTCTCCTCCTTCTTGCTCACTTTCTCTCCAAAATAAAATAAATAAGTAAAACCTTAAAAAAACAACAAAATAAATTTCTTTGAGCAGAAAACTCCTTTATTCTATCATTGTATTGCTTGTTATAAAATTCAATTTAGGTGTCTTGAACTTATACTTTGGATTACTGACTTAACACATAATAGAATTAGACTTTTCTGTATTAGGATAACAAAAACTTTAAAATAATTGGGACTTTCAAAACTATAAATGAAAAAACAAAAACAAAAAAACCCCTATAAATGGCATAAATTACTATTTTATTGTGAGGATCTGAGATTCCTTGATGTTCTCTGTTGACTGAGGGCAGTAGTCTGTTTTTGTAGTCAAGAGCAAGAAAAGGGAAAACTGGCATAGGGTATGGGGCTAACAGAAAGCAGTCCAAGTAGCAGTCCGAAGTCATGGTGTGCATAGACCTCCATTGCTAGTGTGGGGAGGGGAGTAAACCCTTTCATTTTGAGGACTGAAAAAAGAAGCCTGACCTCTGGATAGATTTCTAAGACTAGAACTAGTGATAGTACTTATGGTTTGGTATGTGACACACTTACAAATCGTGAAATAATCAGGGTCCAGAACCTCTCGGGTAGCAGGAGTCTTGGAGAGGAATGGTAGTATATGGGACTCTGCAACTCTGGCAAATTCCATGGGGCTCTGTGTTTCACTGTGGCCCTGAGGGTGTGAGTTGTCTGCATAATAGTCCCTCTTTAAGTTTCTGTCTGCTTGCTAAGAGTTAGACCATTGAGACATCCCATGGAATGGGCCTATAGTTGTGGTAGCAATACAACTTGATGATAAGAAAACAGCATGGAATGTATGAGACACCAGCATGGTCTTCTTAGTTTTCAAATTCAGATAATTTTAGACAAACAAGGTTTATAAAACCAAGGGAGTGGGGAACTCCATAAGGTAGATACTGTACTTCCTGCTCATCTGACAATGGGAATTTAAGACAGTTTTAATTTAATATAGAGGAAAAAATGTGACTGTATTCGGATCCTGATTATTTGTACAGAAATTCATTCTTAGTTATGATGCAAAGATTTGGTCTCCTCTTCTGTTCTAATTATTTGCTACTGTATAGCCAAGTATCTTTAAACTTAGTAGCATGTAACAAATATTTATTAGCCTCATGGATTCTGTGGGTCAGGAATTTGGGCAGGGAACAGCAAGGATGCTTCTCTGCTCTACAAAACTTGCAGACTGGGTTAAAGAATCAAAGGCCGAACGGGACTCATTAGTGGGCTGGAATCATCTGCGGATTTGTTCACACTCACATGGTTGATACTCAAGACCCAGCCAAGACACCTTCATGTGGCTTCTATTTGTAGCTTAAACTTCCTTATAACACAGTGCTCATTTTCAGGGTAAGAATCTCAAGAGTTGTAATACCTTTTCTATCCTGACCTTAGAAGTCATACATGTCATTTCCACAACTTTCTGTTTTCTGAGGAAACATTGGTTCAGTCAGTTTTAAGGTGATGAGAAATAGGTTTTACTTTTTTTGAGAAAGCAGCCAGGCTAGTTGAGAGAATTTGAAACCAGATATATTATTGCAACCATTTTTGGAAAATGTAATCTGTCACAACCTCCTCTACCCTCACCCTAAATTAGGCATCTTAACTAAAAATCTACTTCTTTTAATGATCTTTGTTAAGTAAACCAAATGTTGAACTGTATCAATAACATTAATAAGCAGTTTGACATGTTCCAGTCTTCTTTTCATCATCTAACTTTGGAAACCAATATCTTGTGATAGAATACTTGGTGATACAAAATAACAAATAATTAGTTGCTGTTTTTGAACGCACAGACATTGAAGATAAAATATTACTAAGTCAATATTTTTTATAGTAGGTAAAATTTTAAGATGTGATAGAATAAAATATTCCCACTGTTAATACAAGGTAGAGGTTTTTTCTTTTAATTTCTTTCATTTGATATGGGAAAAGTTGATTTTCTTTTACTTTCACTTTCATATCAATGGAACGTTGAAGTTAGTGTATGGTCTGTGTAAAGTAACAACATCTATGCTGTAGTACTTTAAGATTCAAACAACATATTTTTCCTCTATTTATAAATTTTTATTTATTGGTTATAGTTGAAAAAGTCAGACAAGATAGCTCAAACTTCTAGAAAGGATAATAGCATAACTACTATCCTAATCCAACCAAGAGAATGAAAGAAAGCACACACAGAGAAGAAAATTATTTCAGAGCTGAGACTAAGGGAAAGTCCAACTCTAGACACAAAATTTGAGGAATATGTGTTAAATGCAGTCTGATTTCGATAAATATAAAGATATAAGGAGTCAGCACATAAGCATGGTAAGAGAGAAGTAGAAATGTTATTATAACTCTGAGTCTGAAATGAGACAGTGAGGAATGGATTGTAGGGTGTGTTGGGGATAACTCAATATTTAACTGTCATGTATCAAATTCTGTCCTTCAAAAACAGGAAATAGATCGTTTCAGATATTTCCAAAAGAGATTAAAAAGTGGAAAAAAATGTAAGGGTATATATGCTTTCACCCAACTACTTCTTTCCCTGCATCTTACCTAAAGAATAATTTGAGATATGATCAATAGATATGCAAAAGAATGTTCATCAGAGTTATTTATTTGGGGAAATATTGAAGATACCCCTAATGTCATTGTTAAGAGATTAGAGATTTATCTTAATTTCTCTCCAATTACGATGAATGAGATATATGTCTTTATTGATATGCATTGTCCATATTGTAGAATTAAGTGATGTTTATAAGAAAATATGAACTAATTTTTTATGTATATACACACCTTGTTTTTATTTACATTAAATATTAACAGTTGCTAATATTAATGCTAATAGTTGTTTCTCTGAGAGATAGGTGGTTTTTACCTTTTCTTTCTACCATTTTTTCTTCTGTGAATGTTTTAATAATAATCATGTTTTGCTTTTGTCATTAGAAAAGAAGCCATTTTTTTAAAGTTTTCTTAACTTGTTTATCTAGCTGATAAAACCTGGGGAGACTGATGTAATTAGATCCTGTCAACCCACTGTGTATACATTAGAGAATTATTGGTAGTATGGTTAACATCTCTCTCTTCCTTACATCCCTGTTCTTTCTTAAATTAGCACATAAAAGTAGACCTTGTTTGTTTTGTTTTGTTTGTTTTAAATCATGTCTACATCCAAAATGGGGCTTGGACTCATGACTCTGAAATCAAGAGTCACATGTTCTACCAACTGAACAAGCCAGGTGCCTCAAAAAGTAGACTTTAACTTTAGTTTGTATCTAGTGACAGGATTCACTCTTCCTTTCATGGCACCCAGGGAATATATGGGCTTGTTTTATGTCACACTAAAACCTTGATTTGCCTGAACCAAAATAACAGATAATGAAAACCAGAATGAGCAAATTCTTCTCATGAAAAAGATATAAATAATAGGTCAACTGTTGGACAGGAGTTATTTTAATGTTTTCCTAACAGCCTCCAGGACATATGATGCCAATACACATCCAGTCCTAGGTCCTCATCCTCTTTTATCTGTGACAACTAACCTGTGTCATTAAAACAGATGTTTCCAGTAAGATATCTTTGGTAATCAAGGTTGTTATCCCCAGTCTGCTCTCTTTATTATGGTAAGAAAATGCTTAGTACATTGTATAAATGAACTAGAACAAACTATTTTATAAACATTGTGTTTAACAGCTTTCTGCTTAATAGGATATATCATTCATAAATGTGAATTATACACACACACACACACACACACACACACATATATCCCCCATACATCTCAAAAAGTATTTCTGGCAGTTTAAAATCAGTGATAGACTTAGCATCTTAAGATACAGGAAAATGGCAAAGGTCATTTTGCTGAATAATAATAGCAACATCTTATTATTTAAGATCTCTATCTAGCAATTTTCACTATCTAGAAAAGACTAAAAACAAAGCAAAAAAATCCTTAAGGCCAAAGTAGGTGCCCAAAATTCTTATCAGAAAAAGGTCACACTCACTAAGCTCATTTGGTTTATTCACAGGTGAGTCCCTGAATTTCAAAGACTAGTTCTGTTAATTCATATAGAATTCTAACCAATTTGGTTGTGGGACTATTTCCTATAACACAAATCAGAGCCTACAAGATAAATGTCAGGTGGCAAAAGCATGTATTTTTAAAAACGAGAGTTCTGATGGGCACAAGATGAGATGAGTAATAGCTTGACAGTCAGTAGGAGATAAGAACACCTTAAAAAGTCAGTCTCAAGGCTGCAAAACCATCTAACTTGTTCACTTTTCCAGCTCCTTGAGGCATTACTAGATTAGAGCTTGATTTAGATTTTAGGTTTAAAAAGCAAGGTTTTATTGGTTAAGAGTAAGTGACAGCTACCTGAAAACTAATTCTACCATAATGTTGGATAAACCAACTATAACTGTCCTTTATGTGGCCATGGCTCTGTACCTATGAAAATTTCAAAAGACCTTATTTGACTCTTCTGTTATTTTATCATGTGGCTTTGAAAGTCAGTAATTTGGCTGCACTGGATATTTCCTAGACAGAAGAAAAACAAGTGGATTTTAATACAGATTAATCTAGTCAGGCCTGTTTTAATTATAGGAAACAGACCTATACTAAAATTATCTCAAATAAAAAGTTTTTTCTTTTTGTTTTTTGTTTCTTTGTTTTGTTTTGTTTTTGAAGTATGGCAGAGTGAACTGAAAATCTGCAAGTCTTGCAAACCAACATAAAGGAAGAAACATAACTATTAGAAAAAAGTCATTTGGCAACATGGATTAAAAGGAAAGTGGACAGACATGTTATATAATCCAGGGCAGGAAAGCAGTGAAAGTCTTAGCACAGTAAGAGAAGAGTTTTAATTTGCAAGAACTAGAGCCAAATATGTTAATAGGAAGAGGACATGTTTCTCCTGTGCACCATCTAGAGATATGGGAAAGATAATTCGGTCTCATGATGACAAATTTTGTTTCCTTTAGTTCTCTGATAGATAAAACTAGCCTCAGTCTAGAGTGGAACACCCCCCCCCACACACACACACACCCCATCATCACATCCATACAACCAGAGTTCTCTCTTCCTTTCCATCACTCAAGGAGAGCCAGTAGACGCTGAGAAAGAGTAGTGGTGAAACAGAAGAGAAAGAGAGAAAAAAACCAAACCAAAACAAAACAAAAAACAGTGACATGGGGGGGCCCAAAGGGTGTGAAATTATCAGGCCTTAAGATGACTCTGAAACAGATAATTCAGTAAGAAGGAAGAATCCCAAAGGGCATGAAGTGGGGCTGGGATGAAGCAAAGGGAAAGGATTAAGAAAGAAAGTTATGAGAAATAATGGACAAGGAGTTGAAGAAGAGCTGAATTGTCACCCCAAAATATGACCCTTTGGCATAAGGATTTTCTTGAGCTGGTTATTTTTTTAAGAAACAGGAAAAGCCCTGAAAACCAAGTATAAATTAATCCCTTTGTAAGGCAATTTATATTTATAAGAGGAAATCTCCATTTGAAAGGGCGTCTCTCTCTCTGTACTGGAAGGGAAGGCGGACTCCGCTGACTCAAATCTCTAACAACTCTTCTCAATGGGGAAAGCAGTGAGTTACAACCTACCCCTGTTATTGTGCTTTTCCAGGACCATGCTCTTCCTAATATTTTTCTTCTGTCTTTAGTTGGAGACTAAAGATGTTATTTAAGGTGGTGGCTTGAACCATTTTGGAGTTACCCAGTTTTCCTGTCTCTGTCCCATGTATATAGGACGTATAAGTTATTAAACTTCTGGGTTTTTTTTTTTTTTTCCTGTTAATCTGTCTTTTATCATAGGGGAGTCTCAGCCAAGAACCTAGAAAGGTAGAGGAGGAAAAGTATTTTTCCTTCCCTACATCATCAATGAATAAGGGAAAAAAATAAATTCTTTATCCTGCCCTTCCATTCTCCCCTGCCTGCATGCCCTCCAGTCATGTGTCCTGAATGATTTCAGAACAGTTATCTAAATTTTCTGCAGCAAAGGCAGGGAAGGTGATTTTTAAAGACTGAGCATCCTTTCCATGGATGATGAATGTTGGCAGCACCTCACTGTCTACCCACTGATGATGATCCAGGTACAGAAACAAAAAGGTGAGTTATCTATCACTCTGACTCTTCTCTCCTTTGTAGGGGCCAAGGGCAAGCTGCCCCAAGATGGGCCACTGTGGCATGAAGGTTATTCTGAGCTGAAGACAATTGAGATCCCATAGGCTCAAGAGAAACTCTTGCCCTTTCCTTAACTACATAGAAGAATCTAAATTGGGGTCTTTCCCAGAATAAGGACTTTTATCAAAGGTACATTTTATCTGAGTGACCCATCTGTATGGTAGGGCAAACATCTAATTACCAAGTATCTGCTCTTCTTATCACCCTGTGAAGTGCATTCCTTTCTTCTGAAGTCCCAGACCCCTACCACCTTCTCCTTGGTTCAGAATAAGGTATATACCTCATTTTGCCTGACAGTCTGGAATTTCCGTGTCTGCATAGATTTCTCATAAGTATGCTATTAAATTTGATTTTCTTTTGTTATCTGCCTCAAGTCAATTTGATTCTTAGTCTGGACATTGAGGGGCCCAAGAATTCTTGCTCCTCAACACTTTAGAGGGTAGAACTACCTAAAAGAATGTTTTCTTGGCAGCTGGAAAGGAATGGGGGATATATGAAGATACACATGCAATCAGATTGGCCAACATAATTGCAGTATGTGTGGAATGAGTGAGCCTTAGCTTTCATTTCTCTCATCTTTAATCAGTGTTAAGAGGATAATGGAAGAATGGGAAATTTTTGCAGTGGGGATTTTTCAGTTAGCAGTTTGGGGCTAATTCAACATGCATAGGTTACCTTTTGAACCTTTTTTAATGTTGTGAAAATCCGGACAAAGAACAAAGTCCTTTGTGTTTTCAAAACTTTCCCAAAGGGAAGAATTTCTAGAGGTCTAGCTTTCCTAATTAGCTGCAAGTGAACCAGTTAGCTGCTCAAAGGAGTTCTCATATTCTCCTCTCCCTCTCTCTTCCTATAATACTAAATACTATATTATATGTTGTATTCAGTGCTTTAACCCCTCAGTTCTCAGTAGCCATAAACAATCTTAAGAATTTCTAAAACTCAACCTAATAATATGGGGTAACCTGGGGCAGATAATAGATAGTATAAAGCTGTACTATGCAATATGATAGCCATTAATTGTATGTGGCAACTGAGTACTTGAAATATGACTAGTCTGAATTGAGCTGTTTTATAATCACAAAATGTATATTGAATTTCAAAAATTTGATATTAAAAATCTCATTCACAAATATTTGTATGGATTGTATGTGTAAATAATGTTTTGGACACATTGGATTAAATACAATTTACAGTTAAAAATAATTTCACTACTTTTTTTGCATTTTTAAATGTTACTTCTAGAAAATTTTAAATTATGTCCGTGGTTTGCATTATAGATCTATAGGACATCTTTGGTCTAGGGACTGGGGTTTGGCCATCAAACCTAAATGAGAAAAATTTAATAGATGCATTAATTTTCTAAGTGATGTTTAAAGTAATTTGTGTTTTCTGTGTAAGTTTCAGCTCTTCTTTGAGACAAAATTCCAAATGATATCCTTTGACCTTGTTCTTACTAAAGGATGTACACCTTGAATGAAGTGCACCTGAAATGTCACAGATATTATGAAATACTTTCGCATGTAATAGTTCTCAAAAGGATTTTTTAAAAGATGTATTTATTTGCGCATACAACAGAGCATGAGCACACAGGGGAGGGGCAGAGAGTCCAAAGCAGACTCTGCTGAATGCAGAGCCTGATGCAGGGCTTGATTACACAACCCTGAGATCACTACCTGAACCAAAACCGAGAGTCTGACACTTAAACAACTCTGCCACCCAGGCACCCCAAAAAGAACTTTGTAAAGACTGTTGCATTTGAAGGTAAAATAGCTCATCACACTCCCTGAAAACCTTCAATGGCTTGCCGTTATTTAGAATAGTATTCAAGATATGAAGGAATTTGTGATCTGCCCCAGACTTCCATAGCCTGTTCCATTTCCTATTGCACCTCTGCATGGACCCTAAACCCAACCAATTTCATGCGCCACATGTAAGAGCACTTTGAGAATTACCTCATAAACTGAATTTTGGGAAAGGATATAGCTATGTAAAGATGCTGAATAGTTCCCCATTAGAATATTTCACTCTAACCTGGTTAACATTTTTAACATAACCAAAGAAAGAATACAACTTGAAAATACAATCCAAGGGCATGTGGTCAGCCCTGGAAGCATACAAAAAGGAAGGGCAGGAAGGCAGACTTTGACCTTGCTCATTCTGGGCCAGTCTAGAGGAGAAAGTGTCTTGTTAGGAATACAGGACCATGCAGTCCTTCCTGGAGCATGGCCCTTTTGTGAGTCTGGACACGTCAAGTTATCAAAGTGACACTGTTTAAAAACATAATTACATTACTAGCTGACCTTTTCTGACTTCTCATATCCCAAGCACGTTTCCCACATATAGGGCTTGTCATTTAGCTTGTCCACGGGGAGAGATGTGTGCTGGTTGGCAACAAGAACATCTGCTCTTCCTAGCAGTTGTAATTCTTATTGCCAATTTATAAATTGGCATTTTGATTTATATTCTTTAGACTTTTGGGAGTTGGTGAGTATGAGTCATCGTCTCTGAATCTGATCAACTCTGGGACATTGATAAAATCAAATTCTGAAGCTGCAAGGGTGAGGGGCTGACCCTAGACCCGTGTGAATTAATCATGACTCTGTGCCAAGAGAGGCCTCAGGCAACTCCATAGCATGCTGTTTACACCCCTGTTCTTTAGTGTTATCTTGTATGAGATTAATTGCTTGTATGTCTTTCTTCCTTTCCTGTTAGACTATAAACTCTAAAGGCAGAGTATTTGTCTCTGTATTGGCAATAATAACAAGTACGAGGTAGCTACTCGAAAGGTGCATAGTAAGCAAATGTTTGCAGTGTGGGGTAGATGGTGCCTGGTTGTTTCTGAAGTTATGTTTTTGAGATGAAGTGTAATATTTTTTTCTCCCTAATGTTGATAGGAGGTATCATGATATTATTAGAATAGTATCTTATGGCACCTTTGGATAAGTCTTTTCAGAGGCAATATTATTCCTATAGGGTTTTCATGAAAGTGTCAGTAAACTTGTCAAATTTCACAGATATCTTTGATTTATTTCAATTAGGTTGTAACAATTCAAATGTGGAAATTGGAACAGGGTCTGTTTCCATGCACTTTGCATTCAAAACTGTGTGTGTGTGTGTTTAAGATTTTATTTATTTATTCATAGAGACACACAAAGAGAGAGAGAGGCAGAGACACAGGCAGAGAGAGAAGCAGGCTCCATGCAGGGAGCCCAACATGGGACTCGATCCCAGGTCTCTGGGATCATGCCCTGGACTGATGACAGCGCTAAACCGCTGAACCACCCAGGCTGCCCTCAAAACTGGTTTTATAAAATATTGAGTAATACAAAATATTCTTTATAAATAAAGATTAGTCCTACAGTGAATATCCATGAACCCAGTACCCAGTTTAAGAAATAATACATTAATAATTATCTTTGAAACTCCTTGTGTGCCTTTCCAGAATTCTATCCCCCTTCTTGCTTCTCTAAGAGACTCAGTATCATGAATCACATTGTCATTTATTAAAAAGCTAAAATAAAAACAAAATCCAAACACTTCTGACACTTAGGATCATTTTTTAGCAAACTTAGAAGCCAAAGTTAATTTCGGATTGTGATTTATAATTACGAGTCATATTGTATATTTTGAGAGAAACAATTAGAAATTATAATTTTATGGGATTTTTTTTTAAGGATTCATCCCAAAATGTGATGACTGGGAGGGCCCCTGGTGTGTCTAGAGGTGATCTGTTTTCTTAAGTGAAATAAAAGAAGCATTTGCCATGTGCTTAAGAAACACAGATCCTAGGAGGTGCCTGGGTGGCTCAGTCAGTTAAGCATTAGCCTTTGGATCAGGTCGTGATCCCAGGGTCCTGAGATAGAGCCCTGCATCGGGCTCCCTGCTCGGTGGGGGGCCTGCTTGTGGCTCTTTCGCTCATTCTCTCTTTCTCTCTCTCTCTCTCTCTCTGTCAAATAAGCAAAATCTGAAAGAAAGAAAGAAAGAAAGAAAGAAAGAAAGAAAGAAAGAAAGAAAGAAAGAAAGAAAGAAAGAGAAAGATCCTAGAATGTACTCTGTAGGTTTATATCAAGTAGATAATGAGGTGCATTTTCCTAAAATAGGGAAGTAACCATTAGGACAGAAAATAGGGATACATTTTCCCTGAATTGACGTGATGCTTGTTGATGGATTCTTGTTGGCATCCTGTTAGGCTATAGACGAATGTAGGGGGAAAAAAATGGCTCTAGCCCTGGTTGGGTTTTTGGATACCTTGTTCTAGGAAATAGGAAAACACCTCTAAAACCTAATGTATAGTAACTGGTTATATTATTGTACGACATAACATTTCTTTATGTCTTTTTAAAAAACATATACCATTAATGCTTTCTCTTTAAAAAGGAAGATTAATTCATTAATTAAGTCAGAATTTTTAATGCATTACTTGTGTGTGCCTGCAATAATCTTAAATCCTGGCCCAAGGGATAGCAATCTATACCGGGAGGGTGGTAGGGAAAAACACATTACAGTAATGGATTTCAGTAACCTGCTTCAAAAGGGGGCATTTTAATGGCTCTGTGGGCCATCATAGTGTTATTTTGAAAGTACGATAATGGAAATACGTGGCACTAAAGGGCTGTGGTTGGATACATTAGGCTCCTTGAAAAGGGCTGCTAGTCAGTAAAAAAGTGCCTCGATCAGAGTGTGCTTCCTTCTGTTTTATGCCCCAGAAATTAAGTCAAATTGGTTTAAGACTTTGAAGCAGCAAAGTCTGTTGCACTTCAAACAAGGCTTTGTTTGGGGGGAATTGTTGGCTTGTTACTAATGCATTTACACAGCACCTAGGGAACTTTAAAGAACGGTGAAACCTAGATTTGGAGGGAAAAGGTCTCCGAATAGCAGCAGACTGGGTGAAGTGGTTACTGGGATCAGAATTACGCTCTCTAGAGCTGCTCTTACTTAGCTCAGAAACTGGAGATGATGAATTGGTGACATTTTAAGCAAATTGAATTTCATAACTTATGGATTCATGGACTTGCTTCAGGGATTTTATCTGTGTAATTCCTTTGATTCGTAAGACCTCTGGACTATAATTGTCCTTTACCCTGCATATTACTCATTATTAAAAATGATTTGTGCCTGCAGCAGTAAAATGGACTGGACAATGAGAAGTGACATTTAGAAAATAATGCTTGGATTAAATTTAACTTCCTAAAGTCCAGAAGTATTCTACCCATGGAAAATGACATCTGCCTGATATTTTCTTCAAGAGTATGGCATATTCAGATTTGTACACTTGCTCTTATTCTCAACTTCCTTCCTTCATCACATGGCAGGTACCAGGAATGGAAAGATTGATGCCTCCGATTATAAATCTGAAATTGAAATTTGAGTCTTTTGTGGCAATGACACCCCCCTGCCCCCAAACTTCTAGACAATGACTTTTTCCTGTAAAATAAAGTGTACTCTCTACTTTTCTACTTTTTAGAACTGTAGGAAATAGCTATGATTTCTGGCTCTTTTACTGCTCACTTTAGTTTGTACAACTTCTTTATCATCTCTCAAAGGAACTCACAGGAACAAATGCCCTGACAGGTTTTTGATTTATCAGAAAAAAAAATATCAGTGATTTTTATTTATTTATTATTTTTTTTAAAAGATTTATTTATTTTAGAGAGGGAGAGGAGGGGTAGAAGGAAAGGGAGAGAAATTCCAGCAGAGTCTCCACTGAGCATGGAGCCTGAGGTGGAGCTCAATTTCACCACCCTGTGAGCTGAAATCAAGAGTCAGATGCTTAACCCACGGAGCCACCCAGGTGCTCCAAATCAGTGATTTTTAAAAAAGGAGGTTTGTTTGTCTCATTCCTGTTTAACACACTTTACTGCCTTCCTATTAGCATTAGAATAAAATACAGAATTTAAGTATGCCTCCAAGACTGGACAGTATCTGGCACCAGCCAGTCTCTCCAGCCCCATCAGCCACTGGACATACATTTCCATGTCCTAGAAATCTGACTCTGTCTTACCCCAAGGCTTTCACATATGCCATCTGTTGAAAAGTGTAAACCAGAAGTATAGACCATATTGGAAAAGGGAAATTCAAGCTGTGTTCACTGGGCTCATGGGACACACTAGAAAAAATTAGCTAAAATGGGGAAGAGGAGACTATAGAATATTAATGTTTTAGCAACTACCACAGTGAGATGAGCTAGGACCACATCTGGCGCTCAACCCAATGGCACAGAGACTTTTGATTGAATGGTCACTTCTGCTTTCTCGGGTTATTGCCTTCTCCTTCTGCAAGTGATATTATAAATAGAAAAGTCATACACATTTAAGAAAGGCAGAAATTGAACAATAAACTTGTAAGGCTGAGCCATAGCTTCAAAACTGAAAGATCTTTTACTGACATGGTAATCAATATGAATAAACCAGTTACTGGGGTATGTTGCCTAACTGGTTCTAATGGTGGCATCGCTGGGAAGGGTAACATTGAGCCTACGAAATACCCAACTTGCTAGTATGATATAACTTTTTGTCATTTAGATTGGATTTGTACCTCTGTGACAAGTCTTTTGCTATAACCAAAGGAGTTAGGATTGGTAGGAGGAGGGAAAACATGCATTTTGTCTGGTATGCTTCCTCCACATTTCACCTGGCCAATCCAAGTAAAGTACCAAGCTGAAGAAACACTTTCTCTCTTCCTGATCAAATAATTTCTCATCCATCCATCATTTTTAATAATATCACTCAGTTCTTTACTTTTCTAGAACTGTTTATAATTTATACAGATGGTTTTAGTGGGGTGTTTGTGTGCTATGTCCTTTGCTACACAGGCTAAATCCAAGAGGACTGTCATCATGCCTGTTTCATTGGTCACAGAACCCACAACATTTAGCACAACACCTCTCACAGGAAGTGTTCAATAATAAATAAGCAGATTCTGGTTGTATCAGTTAAAAATGTTTCATTTACAAAAGACAAAAAAGTCAACTCAAATTGGCTTAAGCAAAATGGGGGATGGGGGGAGTCACTGGCTTACATAACTGAAAAGTTCATTGGTGATGTCGGCTTTGGGCACTTTTGAATCAGAGATTCAGATGATATCACCAAGAGTCTATTTTGTCGAGGTCTCTCTGTTCTGCTTTCTGTGATCTTGTCTTTACCTACCAGCTGCAAATGATTGCCCTCTTTCTCTTCCAGGATTTTACTTTATGGGAGTGAGGGGGTGGGACAGCCTGATCAACTCCAGACCACATGCCTTTATACTTCATAGTCCAGGCTGTCAAGGGTCCAAAGAAGGGTTTCTTCTACACTGTGTCTGTTTTCCAGAAACCTCGGCATATAGATATTCAACTCTCACTGACTTTGATTTTGTTAAATGAACATCTATAAGTTAATCAGTGTAACTAGGAAGATGAGGTATAGTAATTGGATTAAACCAATCTGGGTTCATTCATGGAAACTGGGGTAAGGCTAATCCCACCAAAATTATAAGATTAAGAATGAGAGAGGGATGAATTCTCCAAAGCAAATTCCATGGGACAGTGCTAGGCAGCCAATAAGAGCAGATGTCTGCTATACAGCTAACACATGGAAAGCATCCATTTCATATATCTTTTTTACTTCTTTTTCTCATGCCTGTTTTTCCAACTGATAGTGTGATTCCTGCTTTGCCATTTTACCAAGATATTTGGTGCCTATATATTCCACTGATGTTGAATGCTAGCCTTGTTATAGACTCCTAGCCTTGCATAGACGCTCAGTATATGGTGTTACTATGTCTCTGGCATGCTTGGACTTGGGTTCCACTTGAGTCCATTATCTTGTATCTATTCCTTTCTATGCATCTCCTCCTCTTCTTGTTGAATCTCTTTTGTGGAAGGCTAAACCTGGCCTAACTGAATGTTTACATTTTAAAGGGTTAAATGCATACCTGAAGGAAGTGTGAGGAGACGCAGAATAGCAGGTCAAAGTCAGGGAATTAGGTGAAATGGTAAGCCCAGAAGTCAGTTTCAGTGTTGAAAACTAGATAGATGACTCAAAAGGTATCAGAAACAAAGGACAATTTTGAATGGAATTTCTTTTAGTGTCCTACCCTTGGGCTTATGGGCTTTATGTATATGGTTAAAAGGTGATCTGTACTGGCTTAGAAGGAGAGGGCATGGTGAGCATCTAGCTCAATTGGTCATAATGACCTGAATTGTGTGCGGGCGTGTGTGTGTGCGCGTATGTATATGACATACATGCTCGATTTGTTAGGACTTAATATTTCCCACCTTTGGTTAATATGTTGAAAGGTAGATGAACAGTGCTAGGATCTGCCTGATTCTGTTAGGGGTAATCCTTGTCTCAATTTCTATGCCTAGTCTTGACATTAGGCAGGAGGGATTAAGTTCTAGTTTAACATTCAGGGCTCAGCCTTAAATTCTTTTTTTTTTTTTAAAGATTATTTATTTATTTATTCATGAGAGACACAGACAGAGAGAGAGAGAGGCAGAGACACAGGCAGAGGGAGAAGCAGGCTTCCTGCAGGGAGCCCGATGTGGGACTCGATCCCCGGACTCCAGGATCACGCCCTGGGCTGAAGGCAGGCTCTAAACTGCTGAGCCACCCAAGCGTCCCAGCCTTAAATTTTTTTTATGGCACTACTGTTACCTTTGGTTCTAGCTCTGGTGAGTGGAGCTTTGTCTTTCTCTTGAGTTGTGGTTTTTCTTTTTGTATTCCTGGTATGGCAACTGCATTTCATATCTTGCCCTAGTGTGCCTTGCCTCTTGCCTAGTTAGCCTGTATAATTCTAGAATGGGGGTGGGGCTTGCCTTGCTCTTGTCAGTCCCCTTAAAAGCTGAGTGCATCCCACTGACGTTGAAATGTGGATTTTTGAACCTAAAGCTGAGATTCAGGTTTGGTTATAAACAAAGGAAAAAAACCCCATAGGTCACAATAGTATTTGATGAGAGATCTTTGGAGGAAATGAATATGATTATTACTACTTTTAGTGAAATAAGGAACAGACAAGTATGACCTGTATGTCCCAGTGGCCTCTAAAGTACATCAACAAAGAACATCTTAGGAGAGGGATGGGTAAGGTCTTATACAGGTTTAAGTCTGTTCACAGTCTGTTTCTTCTTATCATGAATTATTTCTTTCTTTAAAGTTGATTCATTAATGTTTAATCCCACAAAAATGTAACCTTTAACCATGAAGATTGTTATAAATACAAATCTTATAAATGCATTAGTTATAAGATACTGAATATACTTGTACAATCTGTAGCCATGTTTATCATAGGTAAATAAATTTGTTCACTTAAGCTGTAAATAAATCACTTTGTGATAATTATTCCACAACTCCATTGATGAAGTCACCTGTTTTGCGTAAGTTGATTAGCCTGCTACCCTGTAAAGTTATGTAGGCTAGCTCCTTAGGCAGAGCTTATATATACTTCTGGCCAGCTGTTCATGAGGGCTCCTTGAAATATAGGGCTGGTAGATTCTCTCATAAATATAATGTAACACCATGTCCTTCCACATTGATTCCCTGCCTGTTTTATTTTTTTTAATTTTATGTGTTTATTTTATCGAGAGAGTGCTTGCATACATGTGAGGGAGGGAGAATCCTCAAGCAGACTCCCTGCTGAGTGTAGAGCCCACTGAGGGGCTGGATGCCAGGATCCTGAGATCCAGACCTGAGTCTAAATCAAGAGCAGAAAGCTTACAGACAGCCACCCAGGTGCCCCTCCTGCCTGTGTTTCTATGTGTATCTCCAAATAGTTCCTGTTTGCCATTTCCTATCACTAAGCTTTTCTACCTATTGGGACCAGAGGCTATTCCATATCACCTCCTGTTGCTTTATGTATTATCCCTTTCTGAAGGGTTCTTTTTTTTTTTTTTTTTTTAAAGATTTTTTATTTACTCATGACAGACATGTAGAGAGAGAGAAAGAGAGAGACAGGCAAAGGGAGAAACAGGCTCCATGTAGGAAGCATGACATGGCACTCGATCTGGGGTCCTCAGGATCACACCCTGGCTGAAGGCGGCACTAATCCACTGAGCCACCTGGGCTGCCCCTCTGAAGCATTCTATATCCTGTCTGTTGACCTGCACTTCCTTTGTGCCCTGACACTGGATGGGTATGTGTCCATCTCCATGTCCCAGCCTCTCCCTGTCTTTCATGTCAACACTGTAATTAATGGGATTAGGTCTAACATGACAGGTGGAAAATGTTGTATTTTTCTTTCATAAAAACTCAGGATGTAACCTAGATTAAGCTACCTTTTGTAGCTTTGTGGTTCTTTTTAAAAATTTATTTAAATTCAATTTAGTTAACATATACTGTTTCATTAGCTTTAGGGGTAGAATTTAGTGACTCATCAGATACATATAATACCTTGTGCTCATTACAAGTGCCCTCATTAATGCCTATCTCCCAGTTACCCCATCCCCTTCACCCACCTCCCCTCTAGAAACCCTCAGTTTATTTCCTAGAGTTAGAAGTCTCTTATGGTTTGCCTCCCTCTCTGTTTACATCTTATTTTTCCTTCCTTTCATTTATGTTCATCTGTTTTGTTTCTTACATTCCACATATGAGTGAAATCATATGGTATTTGTCATTCTCTGACTTATTTCACTTATCATAATATACTCTAGCTCCATCCACATCATTGCAAATGGCAAGATTTCTTTTTTTATGGTTAAGTAATATTACATTCCAGATATATATCTCACATCTTCTTTATCCACTCATCTGTTAATGGACATCTGGGTTCTTTCCATATTTTGGTTATTGTGGGCTTTGATTCTATAAACATTGGGGTGCATGTGCCCCTTCTAATCATTGTATTTGTATCTTTTGGGTAAATATCTAGTAGTGCAATTGGTGGGTCATAGGGTAGCTCTATTTTTAACCTTTTGAGGAACCTCCATGCTGTTTTCCAGAGTGACTGCACCGGTTTGCATTCCCACTAACAGTGTAAGAGGGTGCCCCTTACTCCATATCCTTGCCAAAATCTGTTGTTTCCTGTTTTTTTTTTTTTTTTTTTAAGATTTTATTTATTTATTCATGAGCAAACACAGAGAGGAGAGAGAGAGAGAGAGGCAGAAACACAGGCAGAAGGAGAAGTAGGCTCCATGCAGGGAGCCGGACGTGGGACTCGATACCTGGTCTCCAGGATCATGCCCTGGGCGGAAGGCAGCGCCAAAGCACTGAGCTCCCGGGGCCACCCCCTGAGTTGTTAATTTTAGCCATTCTGACAGGTATGAGGTGGTCTCTCATTGTGGTTTTGATTTGTATTTTCCTGATGCCTAGTGATGTTGAGCATTTTTTCTTGTATCTGTTGGCCATTTGTAAGTCTACTTTGGAGAAATTTCTGTTCATGTCTTCTGCCTGTTTTTTTGACTGGATTTTTGGAGTTTTTTTTAGGTGTTGAATTTGATAAGTTCTTTATAGATTTTGGATATTAGCCCTTTATCTGATAAGACATTTGCAAACATCTTCTCCCATTCTGTAGGTTGCCTTTTAGTTTTGTTGACCATTTCCACTGCTGTGCAAAGGTTTTTGTTTTTGTTTTTTTGTTTTTTGTTTTTTTTTTTTTAATCCTGAGGAAGTCGCAATAGTCCATTTTTTGCTTTTCTTTCTTTTGCGTTTGGAGATGTGTCTAGCACAAGTTGCTGTGGCCATGTCCTCTGGGGTTCTTAAATGATTTTGTTTTGATAGGTCAAAAGAAACTGAATTGAGAAGCTGCTCAATTGAAACAAAAATTTTTATATCCTCCTCTGCAGGAACTAACAACCTCCATGTCACTTGCTCTCAAATTTCTAAGGGCAGAAAGATCACCTGAGAATTTGATAAGATTCCACAGACAGCTGTAGATCTTTGGAGGGGTGTGAGAACTTTCTTTTGTACATATTGTTATTTTGAGGCGGTAGTCTGGGGTCCACACTGAGATAAATTGCTATGGTGAATTAGAGAGATCCTCCAAATTCTTTATACTGTTTAAGGCAGGAGAATATGTGATAGAGACTGTATTTTTGATTGATCAAAAGGCTGACCACAGGAGGAAAAAGCAGCTTCCCAGAACCATACTGGGCATTATTTGGAATGGCATACAATGGTAGGCATTTAGC
Organism: Canis lupus familiaris; assembly: GCF_011100685.1. Taxonomy (NCBI): domain Eukaryota; kingdom Metazoa; phylum Chordata; class Mammalia; order Carnivora; family Canidae; genus Canis; species Canis lupus. Next base: position 22,534,269 of record NC_049235.1, on the reverse strand, counting down.
TACTGAGAAAGGGAAATTCCAAATGCTTTTATCACTTGATAGGATGCCCTAATCTCTGTCTGTAGCAGGAAATGAAGAAATTTACTTTGTTGTTCACACCACTAATTTCTGATGGAACTTAGCATAGTGCTTAATAAAAGGCAAGATTCTTGAGAAGAATGGGAAATATATATATGTGTGTGTGTGTGTATATGTGTATACACATACATATACTCCAATTTCAAATCACTATTTGAAGTTTTTTGAGCCAATTTCTACTTGCTGATTATAAAAATTATAAAAATAGGGGCACCTAGGTGGCTCCGTCAGTTAGGTGTCCAACTCTTGATTTCAGCTCAGGTCATGATCTCCGGGTCATCATATCAAGCCCCGCATCAAGATCCATGCTAGGCATGGAGGCTGTTTAAGATTCTCCCTCTCTCTCTCCCCCTCCTCCTCTACTTCTCAGGAACATATATGCACTCTCTCTTTCTGAAAAAAAAAAAAGGAAAAAAATTATAAAAATGATACTTAGGAACATAACGCTTTTCATACATAACATACATTCATTCATCATTCAAACTTTATTTTTTTTAAGGTTTTATTTATTCATGAGAGAGACAGAGAGAGAGAGGCAGAGACACCGGCAGAGGGAGAAGCAGGCTCCCTGCAAGGAGCCTGATGTGGGACACGATCCCGGATCTCAGGATCACCCCCTTGAACCAAAGGCAGATGCTCAACCACTGAGCCACCCAGATGTTCCTCATTCATCATTCAAACATTTACTGAGTATATACTTTTTGCCAGTGTACTTATAAACAGGAGAAATATCCCATGAACAAAAATGACAATGTAATTCTGGTGACCGCAAGGAATAAAAAGTTGAAAGTATTCCAAGAGTAGAATCTAATTCAGTAGGGGGTGAGTAGAGTAGAGAAATGAAGACTGGGGAGTATTTTTGTCTGATGAAGAGACATTTAAACTTTTATCTTAAAGATAAGTAGGAGTTAGGTTAACAGCGAGGATGAGATCTTCCTTTGAGTGCTTGAATTGGGAAGCCAGGCCTATTCAAGGATCAAAGAAAGCCGCTGAGGAAATTGGGAGGGGATCTAGAAGAGGCTAGAGGGGTGCATGGAGACAGTTCATCAGAACCATGCTCATTATGCCAACTCATTTGCAGTGAAACACCACTGAGCAGGTTTGCGGTGGGGAATGATAGCTTGATGGTTTGGTTTGGTTTGGTTTCTAAAAAGGACAGAGAAGCTACTATATGAAGAGCAGCAGAAATGAATACAGGAGATGAGTTAGGAAGCCAATGCAATAGTCCAAATGAGCAGTGGTTGTGGATGGTTCTATGGTGATGATAACAGAATTGGAGAGAGTAAATCTGAGTCATATTTTTAAACTTGGTATTTTATTAGACATGAAGGCAAGGACCAGGGAAGTGTGACCAAGTTCTCTAGGTAACTGACTTGAGCAACAGAATGGACGGCTGTGTGTTTTACTGAGTTTGGCATCACCAATAAGGCAGTGGTCTTCATGTAGAATTCACATGTTTAGCTCCTGTTGAGAGTGGGTCGTCCACGTGGAGCTGTCAAATAGGTAAGTAATCTAGGACTTTAGAAAAGTCCTGCATAGACCCAAAAGTATTGAAGTCATGGGAGTGGATGGACTCACCTTAAAAATGAATAGAGATAGGGGAGCCTAGACAAGTTGCTGAGAAGGGAGGACCCAGAGAACACAGAGAACTCTGGCCTTTGAGAAGAAAAGAACATTTTTCTCAATATTAAAGAGGATAGAGAGAGGGAGGATATATGCAGATGCAAGTAAATTTAGAGAGATTTTTCTTTATTTGTAAGAAAATAAGGGCTATCTAATGGCTTCTCTTTTCTCTGTGAAGTCAGAGACAAAATTGTCTGCTGAGAGTAAGGATGATGGAAATGAGATCAGAGGTTTGAGGAGAAAAGAGAGGATTGAAATACAGTGCTTTGAAGATGCATGCCAATGTTCCTATTTTGCTTTTTCCTCGATGGCTGCCAACTCTTCCTGGGGCCAGTCCAGCACTAAGACAGCTGATATTTATGTCTTTTATAGAAGGACTTGAAAAGTATTTCTTGGGGGGCATTGGGTGCCTCAGTCAGTTGGGCATCTGAGTTGATTTTGGTTCAGGTTATGATCTCAGGGTGTTGGGATTAAGTCCTAGGATGGGCTCCATGCTTAGTGGGAAATCTGCTTGAGATTCTTTCCCTTTTTCTCTGCCCTTCCCCCTACTTGTGCTCTTTCTCTCTCTCAAATAAATAAATAAGTCTTTTTTTTTTTAAAGAAAAAGTATGTGTTTATTTGGTTTTGTATCCTTACATTTTTACAAGACTCATATTTATTAAAGAAACTCCCAATGCACTGTTCTTTCACTGCCTAGAATGCCTTCAATGTGTTTCAGGGTTATAAAACATTGAAGTTTATCCTGCTGAGAATTTTCCATACAGAGGGTGTTACACAGCTCTTTTCTTGCTGAACACACCTGCCTTGAGAAAATGACCTTTGCCTTTAGACCAAACAGAAGGGAGTTGCTAAAGAACACCCACCGAAAGCTTTGAAGTAGGCAATAGAATCAGCCTATTGATTGTAATGGTTGATTTTCCATTTAAATAAAGGTGTATGGAGAAACCTATAATGAACTACCTTTGGTGTGAATTTTACCAAAAACTGGTACTGATACCTAAATACACTTATATTCTGGTTCTCCCAGCATCGTACTAAGCTGAAGAGTTTTATAGTGAAACCTCTGATGACTTATGTTTAATAGCAGCTGATAACTAGTCATGATGTGACTTGATTTGAAGCCAAACCCTGTAAGTAGAATTAATGTCCCTGTCTGTTTTTCCATCCCTAGTGCATATTTAACCAAATTATCCTTTTCCCTCTTGATTTTATTTACTCATTAGCTGTGTTGTAATGAAGATTCACAGTGACTAATTCTTCAGGCTCACAAGGAAGTTGAGATATAATCAGTGCTGGTGTGAGGCTGTAGTGTGGAACAGTCCTCTTTTACCTTAAGCTGCCACTGGAGAGGTACAGAATCGCAATCTGCCATTTAAACAGTAGGAGGAGCCCTCTTCAGGTTTGTAGAATGAAACACTATGGAAAGGGTTATGAATAGAATAACACTGGTCCTTTGACGCCTTGAGCTCTGTAGCAGTCTAAAGAGAAGTAACAGGACTTCATTTACTGAAGGTGAATTCATGAAACTACTCAGGGATGGTGAACAAACGTGTCTTTTCCTACATAGTTATTTTTCTCCCACCACTCACTTTTCTCCAGCCAAATGTTAAGAGGGAGAATCTAAGTTTTTGTGCTATTTTTCTACTTCTAATATAATTTCCTTTGTTTTTATTAACTGTGAAGTCCAAAAAGATACCTCTGATATGTGTATTTTCCAAAAAAAAAAAAAAAAATTCCAGCGTTTGCTTCCCTTAATAGTTTAGGGCTGTATTCTGTTATTCTCTCAGGGCTCACATCACTGTTTTAATTGCTCACACAAGTCTTGAAACTCTCAAATGCCTATCTAGTATTTTTACCAACATCATGGTTCTTCCATAGGAACAAAAACTATCTTAGAATACCTGAGTACAAATTAGCTTAATATGCTAAAATAATATGAGTATTTTCCTTTTTTAAAAAAGAGAACCACACTGAAAAGAACTCATAGCAATCAATATTAGTGGGATTTCATGTCCTTGAATTTGTTCCAGGGGATCTTTCAGGACTGGATACTCTGGCCATATTCAAGGTTAAACTTGACTATATCCAGAAACTAGGTTCTTGTTTTTTTAAACACATGCTGGGCAAACTACCTGAGTCTTATAGCCATTTTGTGTACTCTCTTCCAAGGGGAAGCCCTCCAACTTTTGTCTAGAGTGAAACTCCCGCGGTAAGTAGAAGGAACACTGGTCTGAGAGTCTGATGAGCACTCTTCAAGTCCTAACCCACCATGGTTACCATATGATGTCCATCAGCCTGATCTTCCTTGTCTTTAATGGAGAAGATACCTACTACCCTTCTTGTAAGCAGTTGTGATACTCCATGGCACTTTGTATTCAACTCCTTCTACAGTATTTAGTAAAATCTGTTGCCTTTTTTCTTTTAATATGGTTGTCTTTAAACCTTGACTAGAAGCTCAAGAACTGTCACTTTCATCTTTTTATGCACATTTTTCCAGCACGTTGTAGAGACGCAAAATTATTTATTTATTTATTTACCTACCTACCTACCTACCTCTCCCCTTCCAGCATGGAGCCCAATGCAGGGCTTGAACTCATGACCTTGTGATCGAGACCTGAGCTGAGATCAAGAGTTGAATGTTCAACTGATTAAGCCACCCAGGTGCCCCCCAAATATTCCTTTAAGTAAGCAAATTCAACTTAACAACATCTGTTAAGATCTATATGTTAAGCCTTTCTTTAGTCACTATAGAAATGCGAAAATGAATTGGAACTTAAAATCTATTTTGGGAGATGGGAAAACAGCTAACTACATGGATTAGAGTACAAAGGTGAGATCATAGAGATGCTGAATCATTGGAGGGAAGAATTACTTTCAGTGGGAAAAACCTGGGAACTGTTCTTCAAGGAGGGGCATTTCTACTGGCCTGAAGGCTGAGAAGAATTTAAGCAGGTGGAAGCTCACAGGTGGGGTTGTGAGGTACACAAGCTAAACACAGAGGAGGGAAAATTTCCCTGCCATGTAGAGGAAAAGAATCAAGAGGAATTGGGCTGATTTGTGACATTTAATACTCTTAGCAGAAAGCATGAAGGTTTGCCATTCATAATTAATAGAATAAGTATCAGAAGTTTTCTTTGATCAGACTTCAGAGTTCAAGCAAAGATCTAATAAATAATTCATTATTCCTAAGTGTTATATTCATTTGTAAGTTTTTCCTAGATTTTGTAAACACATAATGGAACAATAATCATTACCCTTTTTTAAAAAAGGGTTTTTATAAGGGAAATAAAGGCAAAGTGGGAAGACTTTTTTTGTTTGTAGAAGTGAAGAGAATACATAATTCAGTTCTTATAGTCTGACTCATTTTTAAAAACAAAGAATGAAATATGGACATTAAATATCAAACTATGTCCCAGAAGCCAACATCCTTGGATCTTTTCCATTCATGATGGAATTATCATTCTTGGTAATTAGGGAGGAAGACTTATTCTTCCTTCTGTCCTATCTTCCCTGCTAAGTTTGAGCCCACATGGGCCCTAAGCGCTCTGGGAGTCAGGCAAAGAAGTCTCTGTGAGAACTTTTTGAAGCTATCTGGATTCTCTTCAAACTCAGCCGTACACAGGTTTAGTTCATCTGGCAAAAGGCCAGTGTGAAGACCATGGACATATCTCCAATCATCTTCTTCCCTCTCAGCCCTACTTCAAGTAAAGTATCTAAAGAGCTTTCATCCTCAAATTGCCCAACTAGCCCCTCACCCTTAGATTAGGGAATACCTTGGCTTTGACACAGGCTGATCATAAAATGCTTCATGTTACAGAACCAGAGATGATGTAATGTGAAAGACTTGGAGTTTAGAGACTATCAAGTAGCAGATCTCAAAAGCAGGGGTCCTCAACAGGACATTATGAATAGGATATAGATCATAGATAGTGATGTAAGAAGAAGGGAAACTTTCTGTTCCAGGTTAAAATAACACAACATGAATACCCTTTACAGCAGATATAAGGTACCTTGCCTAGAGACCTTTGGATCAATCCTCCAGCTTCCCAATTTGACCCTGCTAAAAATCCACCCCTGTACCTTCACAGGATTGCCCATGCAGCCAGAATGAAGAGGTGAAGGAGCCTAGAAGAGTCCCTCCCCATCCCTTCTGGGCATTAGCAACCAACAACTGGGTGATGGAGTATAAAAGCTCAGCTCTCTGCTTCCATATGGAGAAACTGTGAGGTATAATCAATCTCCCCTCAGGATCAGGCCAGGCCTAGGACTTCCTCCTTGAAACATCACCTTTACTTGACTTGGTCCCCTTTCTAATCCTCCTCCTTCTTCTCACTGCCTATTTGAATAGCACATCCTTAATAGATCACTTGTAGCCACATTCTTGGCTTAGGATCTGCTTAAGGGAGAACCTCATTTAAGCTATCATAATCACATAATCTGGGAAGAAACTACCTCTCCTACCCCGCAACCCTCGCTTAGTTTGCAAGAAAGAGAAAGATGTTTCATTTATTAGCAAAATGAGATTTTATGAGAGTCAGATTTATGTCTGCTACTCTATGAAAATTAATCAAAAAATGATAGCAATATCACCAAGTGGATCTAAAAGAATAGTAAGCATTGGCTGCAATGTTTCTGAAGAAGAATTTTAGAGAACAAATATATCTTACTTCTTGTCTTTCTGTTTTGTTTTGTTTTCCAGTGAAAGTCCTACTTTCTATCTTAGTTATGAAGCACCATATTAGGTTTTTCCAGGTTACATTAGGTTGAAAATGAATGAGCTCAAGAAGAGAATACCTTTCTCTACAGGTAAGTAGCATAAACGTATCTTCTACTGATTTTTGACAGGATAATCTCTATAGATCTTGCCAATATTCCATTTAAAATTGGTCTGTGTGCCTGCTTCCCTTGCCCATAAGGCTAAGACAGCAATGCCCATAGTAACTGGGGCTGTTTCCATTGCTTTTAGTGGCCTGTGGAACAATCATGTAACAGTCTGAATACTAGGTAAACCTCAGCTCACTGTTAGGAACAGGGAAAAGAGAAAAGTGATTCAGGAGGACAAAATGTCACAGTTGAGACTGAATTAATCTTAAAGAGTTATGTCTAGATTGACTGCCTAATAGTGTATGGGGGATAAAAGAGAGGGATGCTCTCAATTTTTAGATCTTAAATTGGAGCTAAAATGCACACATTTCATCATTACAGAAGCCCTCGTCATCTTTCCTTAATACTTTTTACAAATACGATTAACATGTTGTGTTGATTAGTATTTATATGAGCTTTATGTTTCTGTCAGTTGTGGGGATTTTGGTTGCTGCTGATGTGTTTTATTCTGTCCTGTCCTACTGACTAGAGGACTGTTTTCTTTTTCTTTCCAAACTCCCCACAGAATGAGCATTAGGACTGTCTTATTCATTCCTGTGAAATAGATGATTACTGTAAAATCATATTTGCTTCAAGGTTTATAATTTGAATTCTTTCTTATTTATTCTAGAGTATTTTGATATTTAAGGAGCCCTGCAGTGACTTTTGTTTGAAAATATATTGAGTTATATACAGAAGTTTCAAGGGTTTTCTGAGTAGCAGTTAGTCTTCTTTACACAGTCTGAATTTCATCAACTGGGAAACTCGATATTTAGATGTACTGCCAACAAATATTGATTTAGTGCAACTATATATTATCTGAATCCTCCTCACTTTATTTCTACATATCTAGGAATAATTGTCTGGGTCCCAGCCACTTCTTTTACTGTGAAATCTAAAGGCCACATAACAATTCCAATAACACATTCAGGGAAGGTGAAAATGACAACAAGGAATGTTTTTGATTCTCTGTGATTGACTTGTAAGTTTTATGTCGCCTGCTAACTGCAGCTATGCTCTCCTCTGTGTTCTCCCATGGTTAAAGCAGTCCCTCTTATCCAATTGTGATTGACTGGAATTAGGGTAATCTCTGGGCCTCTATTTGAAAATCCTTGAAATTTTGAGATTTTTACTTTTGTCCAAAACACAAAACTAAGCATAGGGCCTTGGGTGTCATCTAACAGATCTGCAATTATAATGGATTTAGAGAAAAGCTTTGGACTTCTTCTTGTTCTTCTCTGTAGGATAACCCTGCCTCATTTCTAATCTTTAGGGCAGGCATCTATAATTCAATGAAATAAGGGTAAATTAAAGAGATTTTTAAAAAAGTGACCCCTTGCTGTTGAGTTGCAGAGATTCAAGATTACCTGGCTTTGAAATTCCCTTTTTTGCCTCTTACTGCTCAGGCCTCTTACTGCTCAAATTGAGGGCTTGCCAGAGTTTTTGCAATGGCTGCAGTAGCTTCTCAGAACTTAACACTTTTAGGTGCTACATCTTTTATTCTTGCTCATTTCATAGTATTGTGGGTTTGAGCTTCTGGTATTGCAAAACTCATAATCCACTCATACTGAGGAATTGCTGAATGTATAAAACTTGAAATTGGACTAATATTCAAGGCCTTTGGACTAATATTCAAGCATGAGTTGCGGGTTAAACATGGCAGACTGACAAAGCCTTTTGTCTCCACTCCCTTTTTAAACTGGGATATGATTAAAATGGAGAGGATAAAATAATAAATAAGAGATGTCAAGAGAATTTTGGAAGATGAAAGTGTATAAAAGTCTCCTGCCTTGGCACCTAAGTGGCTCAGTGGTTGAGTGTTTGCCTTTGGCTCAGGTCATGATCCTGGGGTCCTGGGATCGAGTCCTGTATCAGGCTACCCTCTGGGAGCCTGCTTCTTCCTCTGTTTATGTCTCTGCCTCTCTCATGAATAAATAAATAAATAATCTTTAAAAAAAAAGTCTCCCACCATATGCAGCCGGATTCTTCTTCTATTCTAGAGAAGTTAAACCAGGCAAGATATGGTCTCAGGGTAAGTGGGCACAGCTGAGGAAGGGGTGAGGGGCACATCCAGAAAATAGATCAGTGAGTAAAGGTATACATATTGAATGAGGAATGCCTTAGTTCTTCTCTCCTGCTTGGTATTAATATCTCTAGAAGCCAGATTAATACTTAAATAGAAAAAATGAGAAAGAAATGAGTCCAAGAGAAAGATTTTCAGTGATTTGTGGGTGTCCCAGAAAAATGGTGAGTCAGCCTGCAGGAAAAAGAGAGGTCAGCCTTGGTCAGCCTGCAGGAAAGCCCAGAAGTCAGCAAACTCTGCCCCCACCCAGGAACAGATTTTTAATTATCAATGGATCCACCAAGATGACCAGGCATTTGAGGAAAGCCATTAGAATGAAAAACATAAGCCCAAAGCAAAGTGGGGAGGGCAGGGCAGAAGGAAATTCATGGGAAATAGAAAAATGCAAGGAGCATAAGAAAACATTAGAAAAAAACCCAACTATCCTAATATTGCCAAAGAGATGAGAGGAGATTGCATTTTTTTTTAAGAGAAGCAGGATAAGAAGAAAAGGGGGAACATTGTAAAGGAAAAAAGCTCTTGGAAATTAAAACAGTGATGGAAGATAAATTTGAGGAAATCTCCAAGAAGTTAGAAACAATGCTACCAAGAAAGTGATGAAAAATAGGGAAATTGCTAGTGTTGGACTGGATAGGAAGAAAGACTTATTATTTGAAAGTGATGATTTTTATCTTTTTCTTTCCAGGGATTCTTTCTCTTATTAGTTTTTCTTGTCTTATCCATTGCTTTGGGCTTCCAGAACAAGGCTGAAGAGTAGACATAGCAGATATCCTTGCTTAGCTCCTGACTTAAATAATAAATACTTCTTACCTGACTAAAGATGACTCCTTATATTCCTGACTTACTTATTATTTTTAATCATGAATGAGTGTTGAGTATTGCAAAATGGAGATTACAGGGGCACCTGGGTGGCACAGTTCATTAAGTGCCCAACTCTTGATCTCAGCTCAGGTCTTGATCTCAGGGTCATGAGTTCAAGCCCCACATAGAGCCTACTAAATGGAGATTTCTAAAATCTCCATTCAGAAGAGCAAATGGTTTTTCTCCTTAAATTTCAACCAGTATTGTATTGGCCCAGGAATAGAATAGGGGATTGAGAATCATAGTATAATAAATTGTAATATACGTTTTACTCAATATTTTTAAGATAAAAATTTATGTGGTCTTTATTATGTTGAGGTATGTTCCCTTTAAACCTCCTTTGTTGAGGGTTTTTATCATGAATGGATCTTGTGCTTTGTCAAATGTTTTTTCTGCATTTATTGAAACGATCATATAGTACTTATCCTTTTCTTATTGATGTGATGTATCACATTGATTTGTGAATGTTGAGCCATCCTTGCAACCCAGGAATAAATTCCACTTGGTCATGGTATGTGATTTTTTAAAATGTACTGTTGAATTTTGTTTGCTAGTATTTTACTAAATAGGCCTTTTGTTGGCTTTATGACAGAGCAAGGCCACTGGCATTAAGGAGGGCACATGATGGAATGAGCACTGGGTATTATACTATATGTTGGCAAATGGAATTTAATTAAAATAAAAACATTTTAAAAAATTTAAAAAAAGACTTTGGGGTCATATCTTTGAAATCTAAACACCAAGGGAGATAGCATCCCTATGTCCCAGGTTTAGGGGAAACTGTAGGAGCCTCACTTTGGTGGCCCCTTTCTTCCAAGTTGTGAAACTACCTCCTTTCATGAATGTATGAGTTTGTTCTTCTTCTGGATAAAGCCAAGTAAAAGATGTGGCGACTGGTTGCACACAAATGCCAAATTCAATTAACTCTTTAACATTCCCTATGTGCCACAGAAGCATAATCTAAGAGAGGATTTAGACACCTCATGTTTAATTAAATTCTTCACATCACCCTGGTACAATTCCTTGTTTTGAATATTTTCAGCATGACTGGACATATGTATATCCAGATATGTCCAACCATGCTGAAAATATATTACTTCTATGGTCAGTGATTAGTCTTCTATTGCTTTTTTAGTAGCTATAAGAAAAAACTGACTTTACTTGGCCAGAACAACACCTGTTTGCCACAAAATTGTTCAAGTCCTAAGTCCAAGGTAGGAGCTAACACAGATCAGCGGGGAGAAGCTTTGTTACTATGAGAGATATGCCTTGGGGATGTATTGTGCTAATATGGATTTATTAACTGAATTCCATCTGAAGTTTAATCAGTCTTCAAAGTAAGGAAATGGATTAAATGTCATCTTATGATATATGATAGATGATATCAAGGCTTTTTTCATCTCAGACTGATTTTCTACTTTGGCATTTTTTCAGGAAAGAGAAGACCCACTTAGAAGCTAGCCTATATACCTTTGCACATTTTCTATACTGAAAAGCTCCATCTTTATTTTTGAATAAACCTATTTTTATTAATGTTTATTTGCAATTTGAACAAAATGTTCTTCTTGGCTGCATTTCAGGGCCTGAATATTTTTTCACTGCAAGTTTTCTGAATACACCGATAGATCAAATTATTATGCAAAGTGAAATTGTGTGTCTCTGTGTGTGTGTGTGTGTGTGTGTGTGAAATAAAATATAATACATGATTGACCAACTCATGGATTATGATGTAACTTTCCCCTCTTGTTATTGTGTGGTTCTGCAATGCCTGTAACTTTAAATTAATTAGAGATTATTTAAATAATTTTTGAAATAATTTAAAAATGATTTTTAATAATTTTTTGAAAGTGTAGTAAATACTCTGCTCTGGCATCACAACTATGATCAGCATTGAAAAGCCAGTGGAGTATAGTAAAACAACTGAGTTTTTAATCAATTTTTATATTTAAATTTTAGTTTTATCATTTATCAGCTGTGAGATTTTTTGACTCATCAATATATGGGGAAAAATAATACCTACCTCTTTAGAGTTTCTGTGAAAATAGTATTTATAAAGTATCTATTGTGCCCAGCATATAGTAGCGGCTAAAAAAATGTCAATCTATTGATGTCGTTGTTACAGCAGTGGTTGAGATATATACCATTTATGATTCTCCATAAAGCGAGCCATTTGATTTCAGGATAACCAAATCTGTAGTTAATGTCAATAAAATAGGATTTGGTCAAGGAAGTCTAAAATGTTTTAAATTCTTTTAAGAGCTAACACAATGCTTCTCAACTTAAATGTGCCTATGAATCATTGGAGATTTTGTTCAGTGGTGATTCTGATTTAGTAGGTTTGCTTGAAGTTGGAGATTCTTCATTTCAAACAAGCTTCCAATGATAATGATAATGTTGCTGGCCCATGGAACACATTTGGTATAAAATGGCTCAGGTACTAGGCAAGCTCTTGGAATACTTATTATCACATACATGATAGTTCTTTTTAAATTGGTAATATACCACTGAACCTACTTTATTCAGTTATCCACTATTAAAAATAGAACATATTATTTTATATGCCACTCCTTATTTTTAAAGTATTTTCTGCTTGTCATCTACCAACTGCACAGTTACAGAAACATTAAAATGTACCAAATCCAAATATCTTGTCACTTGTCCTAAATATTTGGGGGCTGGTCCTATGATTGATTGATTAATTGATTTTTATCCAACTTTATTGAGATATGATTGACATAACATTATGTAAGTTTAAGGTGTACAACGTGTTAACTTAATACATATATATGGCAAAATGATTACCATCATAGCATTAACTAACACCTTCAATTAGTCGCATAATTACCATTTTGTATGCATATGTGGTGAGGACATTTAAGATTTACTCTCTTAACAACTTTCAAGTATGTAATTCAATTTTGTTTTGTTTTTTTAAGATTTTATTTATTAATTCATGAGAGACAGAGAAAGAGACGGAGACACAGGCAGAGGGAGAAGCAGGCTCCATGCAGGAAGCCTGATGTGAGACTGAATCCCGGGACTCCGAGATCATGCCCTGAGTCAAAGGCAGACGCTCAACCACTGAGCCACCCAGGCGTCCCTGTAATAAGATATTGTTAACTATAATCATCATGCTGTACCCAGAGCTTATTCAGCTTATAACTGGAAGTTTATACTTTTTGACTTAACATCTGTCCATTTTCCCCAGCCCTCAGCCCCTGGTTAACCACTCCCTGCTTCTATGAATTAAACTTTTTTAGATTCCATATATAAGTGAGATTTGTCTTTGATTTATTCCACTTAGCATAATTCTGTCAAGATCTATCTATCTATTGTTGCAAATAGCAGGATTTCTTTCTTTATACATACCCATCAACAGTACACAAGGGATCTCTTTTTTCTATATCTTGGCAGACACTCGGTCAGTATCTCTTATCTTTTTGAAACTAGCCATTCTAACAGATGTGAGGGGATAGGTCATTGTGCTTTGATTTGCATTTCTCTGAGGATTGGTGATACTGAGCATCTTTTCATGTGTCTGTTGGCCACCTGTATGTCTTTGGAAAAATGTCTATTCAGTTCCTTACCCATTCTTATATATTTTTTTATCACTTCATATTTGTATAGTTCATGCCTACCACAGAACCTGGTGGGCAGTAGATGGTCAAGAATTGCGTGTTGATTATCATGAGACGTAATAAACAGTGTTAGATGAGTGGTTTTCTACCCAGGTTACATGAGAATTGCCTGGGGTTCTTTTAAAACATTTGGCCCTTCCCTAGACCAATTAAATCAGCATCTTTGCCAGCGAGTCTTGTAGATTTTTAAAACTCTCCAGGTGATTCTAATGAGCAGCCAGGACTGAACCACTAAAATGAGTATGACCAAAATCCGGACATTTTCTTTAAACATCCTACCTGTGGATTCCTTCAGGTCAATTACATAATTTTCATTATCCTATATCCTGTCTGTGTTCAGCATGAACCTGTTCTAGGGAGCCTCTGCTGCAAATGGTGAGCATAAAATGCCATCTGAGAATTTTAATTTTGTAACTATCTCTTGCTATCACAGGGCTATTTTTGTTTGTTTGTTTGTTTCCTCTCTCTGTGCTATGTAGCTTTTAAGGAACATTTTAGTTTTTTAATGTTCATTGGAAAAGAAATATATGCTTAATGTAAAAAAAATCAAGCAAAAATTCTTTACTTACAAGAATTTAAGTAAAACACCTTCCTCTCTGAACATCCTTCATTCCTACTCCATTCCACAAAATCCACCCCCATTATCTGGTAATTATCCATTACACCATCATATATATTCTTACATAAACACATTATACACGCAAACACTCTAACTCAATCAAATCACATTCCGTTGGCAGCTTGCATGTTCATTTAACAACATATCTTGAAGATATTTTGATTAGCACATACAGTTTGACTCCTTTCTTTCTTTCTTTCTTTCTTTCTTTCTTTCTTTCTTTCTTTCTTTCTTTCTTTCTTTCTTTTCATTTTAAGATTTTATTTATTCATGATAGACATAGAGAGAGAGAGAAAGGCAGAGACACAGGCAGAGGGAGAAGCAGGCCCCATGCCGGGAGCCCGACTCCATCCCAGGACTCCAGGATCACGACCCCGGCCAAAGGCAGGCGCTGAACCGCTGAGTCACCCAGGGATCCCCACCTCATTCTTTTTAAAGGATGCATATCATTCCATCATGTGGATATATCATAATTTTTAAGCATAACCATTATATATGTATTATTAAGGTATATATAAAATGTTTCCAGTTTATAAGTACTGTATTAAAATCAAAGCCACAATGATCATCCTTGCACATGTCCTTACATAATTTTACCATTGTATCTGTTAAAAAATGTAGTTATAAAAAAAAATGTTGTTACATTGTCCAACTGCCACTTTCAGATGCTCTCATAGGCAGTGCTTCCCCATCTACCCTCCTGGATTAGCTGAATATGTCAGTCTCCACTTCTATCTTCCCAGTGTCTCAAAGCAAAGCTTGTTAATCCCCCCACCATGGGCTCAGTTGTAACCCATTTCTTAGATTCATCCTAAGAGAAGATAGAGGAAGAGCAGAGGAGAAAGAAGAAAGAAATGCTGATTATGTTCCAGACACAGTAGTCCAGAAAGCAACTATACAAAATTGCTTTCTATAACAATTATAGTTATTTTTGCCTCCATTTTTTAGGTGATAAACCTGGCCCCAGAAATTAACTGATCAAGGCTAAGAGGGGTGGAATTGAGATTCAAAACCCAGGTTTATTTTGCTCTAAGCACTTAGTCTCAAAGTCTTAATCTCTTCTGTGCTCTTTGAGTGGTACAGGCATTGGGTCCTACTCACTGTGAATGAGACTGGGGTGACCAGGGTGACCTTTGAGCCCCAATGTCATTTTGTGAATTGCAGCCCCTCCTCTAAACTAGCAGTGTCAGTGCCTCTAAACTCTTTCATTCTTGTGTCTTGCTCCTATATCCAAGTTTCTCTTCCAGTACCTCACTTAGTGCTCTAAAAGTTCTTTTTTTTTCTTTTTAAAGGTTTTATTTATTTATTCATGAGAGAAAGAGAGAGAGAGAGAGAGAGAGGCAGAGAAACAGGCAGAGAGAGAAGCAGGCTCCATGCAGGGAGCCCAATGTGGGACCCAATCCTGGGTCTCCAGGATCACACCCTGGGCTGACAGTGGCTCTGAACCGCTAAGCCACTGGGGCTGCCCATAGTGCTCTAAAAGTTTTAAGGCAAGGTACCCTCCTTCACCATATATTAGGCAAGAAGTTATTAAACTGTCATTTAGCTACAGTGCATGATGTGTGTGTGTATGTTGGGAGGGTGTTTACATTAACTGGAGGTGACATGATGTCTGAGTTTCTGCTCAGTAGGGTTCTTGTTCAGCTTAGGTTCCCACCAGGAAGTTACTTTACCCAATAAAGGCACATACTATAAAACCTCTCCTTTGTAAAGAGGAAGAACAAAAGTGTCAAGCCAGATCATAGATACAGAGAGAACCAAAATGAGACAGGCAAATAGAGAAAGGTTCAATTCTCCATTTATAAATACTAGTAGCAGGTATTTCGCAAAGTGTTTTCCAGGGAGGACATACCTCCTTTGCAGTACTGAAGGTGAACTTTGAACAAGTGCATTGGAAAAAATAAGAATTTCCTGCAAACAATGACATCATCAATATGAGGAAAAAAAGATCCCAGCACAGAATAGTTTTAGGTAAGACAGCTGAAGACCCACAGAAGGGAAATTCATAAAAGAAACAAACAAACAAAAAAATTGCCTTTTCATATTATACCAAATTTTTGCCAGTGCTTTAAGGAAGAGTAATTAAAATTTAATTCTAATAACTAACCCATGTGAATCATTTAGTGGTTATTTTTTTGTTTTGTTTTGCAGAATACTCTTTTATTATAGTAATATATAAAGCAAATATAACTTTAAATGTTTATATCCACAACTGTATATATTTATGACTATTTGGTGTTATTCAGCTTGCTCAAATTTAGGGGAGTAGCTTATATGTAATTCTTGAAATTCACTGACCTTCTTCATAAAAATGTGGGATTGAAATGCATGTGCATGTTTTTAAGAGTAGGTAAATTTTCACTCTCTGACTTTATTCCCAACATCAGCATTTTCACACATCCTTGTTGAGTTAACCAAACTCAAGGCCTTTTGTTACTAAGAGAACCTTTGAGGTTGCGGTTACATTTGCCAGAGGCAACATCCTTAAATTTTAATGAACTACAACTACTGGTCAACCAATAGATATTTGACCTAGTTCCTTCTCCCTTTAGGGCAAATGAGCTTTCCCTGGACATCTGGTCCAACCCCTGAAGACTGAATCTCCTTCAAACACCTCCTTTAAAGTCACTTTAAACAGCCATTTCCATTTTAATAGTCAGGTGAGGACTGTAACCCACAATCTGAAAGTCTTCCGCTTTAAAGTCATGGATCAGCTCAACTTTTTGAAGGATTTTGAGCTTCAGGAAAGGCCTTGGTTCTCACTGAAGCTGCATTTTCAGAGGCTCAACATGATTCAAGTAAATATGTGCATTTTCAAAGTATGTACAAAGTCCTCTGGCTTCAGGCCTGTGAGGTATTGATCATATTGGTGAGCCTGGCATGTAGTTGGACACGTTGGAGGGCACAGTCAAGCCCATATGTCCTCACCTCCAGGACAGCTGGCCAAACACCTTTTGTAGTTGGTCTACTTTTTGCCTTGAATAATGTGAATCCTTATATTTGTATTCTGCCTCAAAGTGCCTCTCCACCAAGAGCCATAAACTGGGCCTAAATCCTCTTCTCTGTTGGAGAATTCCAGGTGTCCCAAGAAGTCTCAGGAGGCTTTGGCATCCCAGATTCGCACTCCCTTGGAAGATAGCTCCTTAGCATTTGTAGATCCCTTGATAAATCACAGCAACTCTTCCAAAACACCCTTACGGAATGCACATGTTGTCAACAGCAGAGGAAATTTACCTCTCAGGCTGCAGTGTGCCTGCATGCTGAGTACCTCCAGCCTGCTGGTGCCAGGGTGCTCTGTCTTCTGGAACCTACAGCACAGGATGGACAATATCTGCTCAGGGTATTGCAGCTTCCTGTACAGTGGCGGCCAAAGGCTCAGCACCCTGCTTGTGCATGGTAGGCCAGGACAGCTGGCACTGCAGCTTGGAGACAGGGGTGGATAGGCTGCAGGCACCAATGTGGGGCCCTGGAGATGGGTAAGGTGGTGTGGCCTTTCTGTGCACTTCTTTTCCCCTCATTTACTTTTTTCTGAGAAGCCTGCTTTCTTGGACAGCCACTACATTAACACACATCTGGAGCCTTGAGAATGGTGTATGGTGCAGCAGAGTGAGCAGAGTTTGACTAGAAACAGACTATGCTCAGAATTCTAGATTGGTTGAATAATCATCTATATCAACTAGTATTTTCAAGGATGACCACAACAGTATCTGTCATCCCACATGTCTTTCTAGAACCTTTCCATTCTCACCTTAAGGGGTGTAGTTGATTTCTCCTCTAGCTGAAAATGGGTGGATTTGTGACTTTATCGTAACCAAGAATGTGACAGAAGTGACACTATATGACTCAGAAGCTAGATCGGAAAAGGCGATGTAACTCTTCCCCTTGTCTCCCACTTGTGACAAAAATCTGAATCACTGTGTAAGGAATCCAAGTGTGCTGGGGGCCACCATGCTATGAGGGAGCCCAAACTGGCTCATGTGAAGAAGCTCTGAGACTCTCTCTTATTCTAGACAGGTAGGTAAGTAGGTTAAGTAGGTAGATAAATAGACATCTTTTTTTTTTTTTTCAATTTGAAAGTAATCATTTATTAACTGATCAGATTAAAAATCCTCATGGTAGATACCTTAGTTTCATCCTTCTAATGATCCTATTGATCCAATCTTCCCTGTTGCCAGCATCTCCACTTTCTACAAAATGAATGGTCTTTTTCTTCATTCCTCCTCCTGGAGAACATAATTTGAAGGTCCATAAGGAGTTTTTGCTTCTTTCAAATATTTTCCAACAGTATAGATCTGAAACAGATCCTCCATGCAGATGATGGCATATTTATTTATTTGATGGCAGATGATTGAGTAATCAGTGTGTTGTCTGTCAAAGCAATTCGCTTCTTGTTGATTTTGTCATAACAACGCTTGTAGATCAATACATTCACCGGCTTCAGGTTTGGGTACCCCTATGCTACATGTGGTTCCACAATCCTTAGCATGTCAACTGAAGCTTTGTTGAGCTTAACAAAGATGCTATTGAAGATCTGGCAAAGACAAAGAAGCAGCAACACCTTTCAAACCTTTGGGCTCACACCATTGATACCTGATTCTGATGACAAATGCCTATTTGGATTCCACAGATAAATGGAAGTTGCCAGCTTTTCTTAACATCCTGACCATTCAAATTTCAATTCTGTATACCTTCCTTGTGATAATGCTTAACTTTTTTTTTAATCTATAAGCTTCCTGCTTGCTTAAGTGTCTTTTGGGCAAACTTCTTTCTCCAGATGCTTGATTTTCAACTTTGCAAAATATCTCTGCTTTTTCTTAAGGGGTCCTGGCAAAGAAGGAAACTTCTTTTTCTTCTCTTCTGCACCCTACATGGCTCCAGACAGAAAAGAGCTAGAGACAGAGATCTTAATATCAATATCTCTCAAAAGAGAGAAAGGGAGACAGCTTTCAGCTGCTTTAGCCCCCAAGTGTTTCAATATAGCTGATATCTGACCACAGCCTCATAAGACACCCCAAGACAGAATTGTCCAGCTGAACCTTTCTCAAATATCAAGTTCACATAATTTGGGACCCTAATAACATGATTGTTTTATGCCACTAAGTTATGAAGTAAATTGTTACTATGCAGTTAGTAATTTAGGATTAGGATCTTGCGATCTTCAGCAATTCCCTTGATTTCTAGGAGTCTTGCCTTTCTGACCTGTAAAATAAGGGCAAAGGTAGCAACTAAAAAGGGCAAGTATTATACTAGCCCACGTGATGAACTACTGCTGATAGCAAGACCCATTCTCATATGTGGGTCTACTACTTCATAGCCGCTCCTCACTGCCTGCTTCACTGTGAGTAAGTAATCACTCCTTTCTGTTATTGACCTTATAACAAGATCTCAAAACTTCTAGACCCTTTGAAATTAGCAGACAAAATACAACATAGTTTATATGAAGCTAAATAAAGTTAAATAGGCTTCTTCTCACTGGTTCAAGGAGGTAGGGCATGAAAGAGTCTTATGGACATGAAAATGTATTACTTAGGAGAAATAATACACTAAAGCACTGTTAACAACTAAGTATAAATTAGTTCACCAGATTAGTCACCAAACAGGGTTCCAAGGACCGAAGAGCAGCACAACAGTTTTGGTTGTAGGTGTAGAGAATTGGGGGTAGGAATTGGACATATGCCAGTGGTGGAAAGCAGCCAAATTGAAGGCTGAATTAAAAGTGCCTTCTTCCCCTTTGCTTATTTGCCCAGAGGATCACTCCAATTTCATAGATCCTACTACATTTACTAATATTTCTTGTTGACTATCGATTGCATAGCCCCTCAGAATATCTTCAATCTAGACTTGCTGTATGTATATGTGTTTATGGATGCACAGACATGTACACAGGTATAAGTACATGAGGGAGGAAAAAATTTTAATTCTATCTTTCTAGGTTCTTTGGCCTGTCTAATAATCAAATTAACATAAAGCATTATTAACAGGATGAAACAAATTTAATTATGTATGTATGGGGGCCAACGAGAATATGAGACCCAAGGACAACCCGGGCAATTGAGGCTTATATGCCATCTTGAGCTAAGGAATGGAATAGGGACCTGGGGTTTTAAAGGAGAGGAGGATGATTCACAGGATGATAAGAAGAGCAGATGTTTGGTAATTAGATTTTTGTCTTGCCATACAGATAGGTCATTCAGATAAAAATGTTATCTCTTGGTAATAGCTTTATTTCTGGGCCAGGCCCCTGTCTAAATTCTTTTAGGTCATTTAAAGGAGAAGTAAAAGTTATTCGTGAGTCGGCTGGGTCTTGATTGCCTTTGGCTCAAAATAGTCCACAGGCCAAAGTAGCACATTTTGGGGAGACTTGTTCTGAACCCCTTCAATATATATAAGAAGGAGGGATAAGGAAAGTAGTGTGGTGATAGACACTTAACAGACAGCTCTTTTCTTCCTTTAGAAAGAAAAAGCCCTGATTTTCAGTATTTTTTTTTATTTCCCTGGGGAAAATACTTTCATCAGGGCCAATTTCAATCTACCATTTTGACATTACTGGAGTTGGGAGGGCCTGAGTAGTAGCACACCATTATGTTGTTTCCATCATATGCATATAATAAGCACAAATAACTTAAAAAAGATAGATAACAATAAAATATAAGAAATTGGGATACCTAAGTGGCTCAGTTGGTTAAGTGTCTGACTCTTGATTTCAGTTCAAGTCTTGATCTAGGGTCGTGAATTCAAGCTGCACACTGGGCTCCAGGCTGGGTGTGGAGCCCACTTAAGAAAAGAGAAGAAAAGAAAAAAAGAAAAGAAAAGAAAAGAAAAGAGAAGAAAAGAGAAAAAAAAGAAAAAGAAAGAAAGAAAGAAAGAAGAAAGAAAGAAAGAAAGAAAGAAAGAAAGAAAGAAAGAAAGAAAGAAAGAAAGAAAGAAAGAAAAGATGCAACCATAAAATGGCAAAATGTAAAGCTTTGAGGATTTATTATACTCATTATTAATATAATTTATTTATAATTTTATATAATTTAATTTTTAACAATGGTTCTATTTAACAATGGTCTGGCAAAATTCCTAACAATTTAGCAATTGGCTCTCACCAGCTGATAGGAGACATATCTATTATATCACTGGAAATTAGTTAATAATTCTACATCAGCAATTATGGCAGATCTCAGAGAAGGCTGTCCAGCAGTTATGGCACTGCAGGGGAGCACAATTTGTCACTTCAAGATATGTCTGTTTGTTATAAGGCTTATCTTAGACCGATTATTTTTAAGAAACAACAGAAGTTATCCTTTTATAAGAGACATTGACACTAATAAGGAAAATCTTCATTTCTAGGGGTAGCCCCCTCTCTGTACCAGGAAAAGAAATATGACGACATTTCTAGAAACTCTAATCAGTGGAGAAAGCAGCTGACTTAAATTTGCATAACTAGGGGCACCTGGGTGGCTCAGTCAGTTAAGCATCTGCCTTCAACTCAGGTCATGATCCTGGAGTCGCCAGACTGAGCCCCACGTCACGCTCCCTACTCGGCTGAGAGACTACTTCTCCCTCTCCTTCTGCCTCCTCTGCACCATCCCTGCTCCTGCTCTCTCACTCACTGTCTCTTTCTGAGATAAATAAATAAAATATTTGAAAAAAATTTGCATAACTACTTAACCCTTGTTAACTCTGCTTTGCCTGGTAACTGACTCCCCACCCCTCATGTCCACAACTTCTTTTGTCTTTAGCTGGAGATGGTATTGGAGGTCATAGCTTGGTCATATTATTTGCCATTTAAGAGTTATTCAGTTGTTTTTTTTTTCGGGGTGTCTCCCATGTATACCAGAGGTATATATGTTATTAAACATCTGTTTGTTTTTTCTCCTGTTAATCTTTTATTACAGAGGGGTCTCAGCCAAGAACATAGAAGGTAAATTATTTTTCCTCCTCGAAAATAAAGTATTGTTGAACGGTGTGGTGGGGTCTGAGTCACCTCTGGTTTCAAGCAGCCTGATTCATTTAGCCAAGTGCTGAGCAAATGTGGCCATTTCCTATCATGCCAGGACATGACTTGAAAAAGATTGAAAAGTCCTGCTTCAGAACACCCACTACTTCCTTTCAAGCCATTTCTCTCTTGAGCCAGTACTCAACTATGTATTAACTAAAGTTTATCTTTTTTCTATATTTTTTATGTATATAATAACCTAAAAATGTAATCAGACAAATAACCAGGAAATATTAATCACATATCCTGTGCTATAGACTCTGGGAACATTATAAGGAAAAATACAATAAAATCCTAGTCCTGAAAGACTCTATAATCTAGTCATAGAGATAAGACTAACACTTCAAACAATCACAAAAGCAATAAAAGATAGTAGATGTGTGTAATAAAAGGCGAAATGATATGGCACAAACCATAACTGTCACTGAATTTCGGAGAAGGAGTTGAGAAAACAAAAGGAAACTCAACTGATTTTACCCTTTTAGTTTACAAATACAGGACTAATGATGATTATTAACCAGTTAAGTGGAAGTGAGGCAGGGTCCAACTATCCTGAATTCCATGCCATCCATTTAATCCATTCAACAATTGAGCAGCTGCCATGCCCAGGACACTGTTCTCAGGGTGACTTCATTAGGAGATACAGTGCCCATGGCTCATAAACAAGTTTTAATTTCTTTTCAATCAGAAGGAAAAAAAATTAAATTTTAGGTCCGAGAAAAGTTTTTAATATATGATATTAATATCTGTCTTTATACCAATAACAATCATAAGATATAATTTTTAATATTTTTTATTTGCCACCCCAAAATGTATCTCTTGGCGTGTGGATTATTTTAGGCTGATTATTTTTAAGAAACAGAAGATTCGGGAAGTTTTTTTTTTTCCTTGTGCTAATTGCCTAAAAGAATTTAGATAGAGGACCTGTTCCAGATACCTATCATGTGATTTAAACTAGGTATGGGAGACGAGGAGGAGCCTAGCAAGATGTGTTTGATTAAAGTCATCTCTGTGTACCATAGAGACAAGGTCCAGCAAACATTTGTTTACCAAACATTTACTCTTTTTCATCTTTTTGTGAATTGCTTTTCATTCCTTTAAAGGATGCCTCTACCCAAATCTACCTACTTTAGGTTGAAATATATATCTTATTTTGTCTGATTATCTTTCCAATCTCTCATGTTTATGTAGATTCCTCACATGCACATAATTAGATTTTCTCTTGTTAATCTGTCTTGTGCCAATTTCTTTTTGTTTCAAATTTTTATTTTTTTACTCAAGTATAATTAATGTACATTATAATATGTTCCACTTGTACAATATAATGATTCAAAAATTCTATACATTTCTCATTGCTCATCAAAATAGGTATATTCTTAATCCCTTTTATTTTATCCACCCCACCCCCACACTTCCCTCTGGCAAACCAGTTTGTTCCCTATATTTGAATCTGTTTGTCTCTTTTTTTCTTTGTTCATTTGTTTTGTTTCTTAAATTCCACATGAATGAAATAATATAGTATTTTTCTTTCTCTGACTGACATATTTCACTTAGCCTTATACCCTCTAGGGTCATATACATTGTTGCAAATGGAAAGAGTTTATTCTTTTTTTAGGGTGGAGTAATATTCCCTTGTATATGTATACCACGACTTCTTTATCCATTTTATCAGTGAACACTTAGGTTGCTTCTATATTTTGCAGGATTATGGTAAAAAATACTGCAATAAACATAGGGGTGCATATATTTTTTGAATTAGTGTTTTCATTTTCCCTAGGTAAATACCCAGTAGTGGAATTACTATATCATATGGTATTTCTATTTTTGTTTTTTTAAGGAACATCCATACTGTTTTCTTTTTTTTTTTTTTAAAGATTTTATTTATTTATTCATGATAGTCACACAGAGAGAGACAGAGAGGCAGAGACACAGGCAGAAGGAGAAGCAGGCTCCATGCACCAGGAGCCGGACGTGGGATTCGATTCCAGGTCTCCAGGATCACGCCCTGGGCCAAAGGCAGGCGCCAAACCGCTGTGCCACCCAGGGATCCCCCATACTGTTTTCCACAGTGGCTGTACCTATTTGCATTCCTGCCAATAGGGCACAAGAATTCTTTTTTCTCCACATCCTCTCCAACACTTGTTTTTTCTCTTTTTGATACTAGTCATTCTGATAATTAGAAGGTGATATCTCACTGTGGTTTTAATTTGCATTTCTCCCTGATGATTAATAAAGCTGAGCATTTTTTCCTGTGTTTATTGGCTACCTGTATGTCCTCTTTGGAAAAATATCTATTCATCTTGTCTGTCCATTTTTTATTGAATTCTTTGTGGGGTTTTTTGGTGTTGAGTTGTATAAAATTTTTATGTATTTTTAATTTTGAACCCTTATCACATATATCATTTGCAAATATCTTCTCCCATTCAATAGATTGCCTCTTTGTTTTGTTTATGGTTTCGTTTGCTGTGCCAAAGCTTTTTATTTTGGTGTTCCCAATAGTTTAATTTTGCTTTTGTTTCCCTTGCATGAGGAGACATAACTAGAAAAATGTTTCTGCAGTTGATATCAAAGTAATTACTGCCTATGTTTCTGTCTAGGAATTTTATGTTTACTGGTCTCACATTTAAATCCTTAATCCAGGGACGTTGGGTGGCTCAGCAGTTGAGCATCTGCTTTCTCCGGGGATCTGTGGTGGAGTCCCACATTGGGCTCCCTGTGAGGAGCCTGCTTCTCCCTCTGCCTATGTCTCTGACTCTCTCTCTCTCTGCATCTCTCATGAGTAAATAAATAAATCTTTTAAAAAATAAATATTTAATCTATTTTGAGTTTATTTTTATGTATAGTGTAAGAAATTGGTCTAGTTCCATTCTTTTGCATGTGGCTGTCCTGTTTTGCCAACACCATTTGTTGAAGAGACTGTCTTTTCCCCATTGTATATTATTGCATCCTATATCATAGACTAATTGTTCATATAAGTGTGAGTTTATTTCCTGACTCATTATCCTTTTTCCTTGATCTATATTTTTATTTTTGTGCCAGTATCATACAGTTTTGATTGCTACAGCTTTGTAGTGTATCTTGAAATCTGGGATTGTGATACCTTCAGCTTTGTTCTTTTTAAAGACTACTTTGACTATCTGGAGTCTTTAGTCATTCTATAGAAATTTTAGGATTATTCTAATTTTGTAAAATATGTTGCTGGCACTTTAATAGGGATTGCATTGCATTTGTAGATTGCTTTGGGTAGTAGGAACATTTTACCAATATTGGTTGTTCCAGTTCATGAGCATGGACTATCTTTCCATTAGTTTGTGCTGTCTTAAATGTTTAATAGCTTTTGGAGTACAGATCTTTTACCTCCAATTTATATATATATATATATATATATATATATATATATATATATATATTCTGAGAGAGAGAGAGAGAGAGGGAGAGAGGAAGCCCAAGAAGGCAAAAGTGACTCTGGCCCATGGAAGTCATAATAAGATTCTGACTATTTTAGGCACTAGGGAAAGACAAAGTGGTGAATAAGACAGGCAAGAATAAGGCAGACAAGGCCCTGCTTTCAGGGAGCTTTCATTCTTCTAGTGGGGGAAACTATTAGGTTTCAAAACCATTAGGAAGCCAATAAACAAATCAAGAAGCAAAATAAGCAGACAGTGACAAAGGAAAGGCTATAAGAAAATAAAACAGTTTTATACAGTGGGATAAGGTGGAGATGTTTCTAAGAAGATCTTTCTAAGGAAGTTGAGCTCTAAATGATGAGAAAAAGCCAGTTCAATATAAAGATCAAAAGGAAGAGCTTTCCAGACAAAAGGAACAGCATGGGCAAAGGTGTTGAGTCAGGAATGAGCTTGGTGGGATGGAGGACCCAAAAGTCCGGTGGGTTGGAGTTTAGAAGGAAAGGAGAGGAGGAGAATAGAAGAGGTGGAGGTATTAAGAGGGGCTGTTGCATGGAGACTTGAGGCCATTGAAGGACATTAAATATGGTGAAAAGCACAATGGGAAATCACTGTAGATGTTTAAGCAGAGAAAGAACAGGATCACAATACACACATCCCAATAAGATCATTCTAGTTTCAGTGTGAAGAATTGCCTGGAAATGAGGGTGACCAGTTAGGAAGTTTGTGCATTAATGTGGATGAGTGATGGTGGTAACATTGGAGATGGAAAGGAAAGAATTCATCTGGGATATATTTTGGATGTAGAGTAGCGGGAATGGATGCTGGAAGAGTGGGAAAGAGTATCAAGGATGAAGAGAAGCCCTTAGCAGGCTTCATGGAAGAGATGATTATGCAAATGGAAGAATGGATCATTTCATAAAGAAAATAAAAATTGTATTTCACCAATACAAAAAGAACTTAATTTAGATTATTAGACTATAAAAATACACCAAAGTTAATGGGCTAAAATGTATGCATGCCCAAATTATAGTTATTTGTAATATTTTGGTATTCAAAAGCTATTAAAAAAGGATAAGCTCTTTAAGTTCATATTGCTTATGAATCAGAAGATGCATTGCATTATAAAATTTTAATTATCCTCAGATATATTTTATCGAAAATATTTTGTTGAAAATAAGCCACAAGGGAAAGCCCAATTCAGAGTACTCAAAAACAAATGAAAACAATATATAAATAGAAACAAAAGACAATTTTAATTACTAATTTCCTGAAATACTGAAATAATCTTTATTATAATTTGAATCCAACATATGATTTGAATCCAACATATAAATAATATAATTTGAATCCAACATATAAATATTAAGCACAATGGAATGGATAAAATATAAATAAAAATATTTAATAGAATCTTATATATGTGCAACAGAAGCATGGGAATCATGTAGGAGAAGCTACAGTGAATTTTGGAAATTATTTAACCTTTCTAAGCCCCGTCTTCTAAAATGTAATAATGCTTATAAGGCTCATAGCATAAGATTAAAGAAATAATGTATTTTGTAGTCTGTTATATTGGTGGATATGTTACTTTTCAGAGATGTGGTCTCTGAAGTTAAAGAAAAGTTAACAAATTAGTTAAAGAGCCAGTTTTAATCCAGTTAGTCTCTTAATTAATGGGATAAAACACATAGCAGGATAAGAATTCTGATTACCTACGAAAGCAAAGGGCTTTATTTTTCCAGCTTTATTGAGGTACAGTTGACAAAATTGTCATATATATTTAAAGTATACATTGTGATGATTTGATAGACATATACTTTGTGAAATGATTACTTCTATCAGGTTAATTAATGTATCCATCACCTCACATAGTTACCTTTTGTTTATATGAGTGGTAATGCTTAAGATTTACTCTCAGCAACTTACAAATATAGAATCCAGTTATCATTTACTATAGTCACTAAGCTGTACATTAGACCCCCAGAACTTAGCATCTGGTAAGTAAGGGCTTGCACTCTTTGGCCAGCATATTTCCCCCACACCTCAGCCCCTGATAACTACCATTCTATTCTCTGTTTCTATGAGCTCGACTTTTTTTTTTAACTTTTATATTGCACATATAAATGAGATCATACAGTATGCATCTTTCCCTGTCTGACCTTATTTCACTTAGCATAATGCCCTTCAGATACATCCACATTGTTGTAAATGTCAGGATTTCCTTCTTCTTCCTGGCTGAATAATATTCTATAGGTGTGTGACACTTATTTGATACATCCACTTGATATCCATTCATCCACTGATGTACAAGTACATGTATTTCTTTTGGATGTACATACAGAAGTAGGTTTTATGGATCATATGGTAGTTCTATTTTTAATTTCTTGAGGAAAATCCATACTGCTTTCCATAATGGCTGCACCAGTGTACATTCACACTAACAGCACTAACAGGATTCCCTGTTATCCACATCCTTGTCAGCACTTATCTTTTTATCATTTTGATGAAAGCTGTCCTAACAGATCTGAGTGATATCTCACTGTGATTTTAATTTGCATTTCCTGATAATTAGTGATACTGAGCACTTTTCATGTACCTCTTATTGGCCATTTAGCAAACAACCTGCAAGGAATGTTAAGACTGCTGTAATATTCTTGGGTTTTACAGAAAAATCCTTCTTACATTTAATATCTAGATATATGCAGTGGTATACTATGAGAAGTAAGAGAAATTATGGAAGTCAGATAATCTAGTGGGTCCCAGATTTTGGGATTTATGGACAGTAAATTTTCTGAAAAAATGAAATAAAAGTGAGAGACTGGCATAGGATTGGCAACTTTTGATTTATTGATATTATAAGCTAAAAATATCAAATAACTATTATTGTCTACTATTAAATTGAGTTCTTAAAAGAACACATTTTTATGCCAAACTTTTATTAAAAACATATTCAAAAATACAAAACACTGGTTAACTTTTTTTTTTTACAAATTATAACCAATTACAAAATATTGATTCATATATATTTTTTTGGCTATTGAATATTTGTCATGATCCAGTTGGCAATTGTTGACATCTATGCCCACTGGCAGTTGAAAATTTTTCCAGTTTTCCAATTTTTCAGTTGATGGGAAGCTCACCAACAACAAATCACTGGGTGACTCATCAAGTTTAAAAGTAAAAAGAACCAAGATAAGTTTGCTTAATATGGTAAAATTTACCATAATATTTCTTATACAGATTGTTATTTTATTCCTCTTGAAAACATGGGTTCCAGAAAACACGGATTCCATTGATATATCCTTCATTTGCATATAAGTTTAATTATTCCAAATACACGTAGTTCGGTTTATTCAAATGGTTTTTAGCAGAATCTTAGTGATCTTTTACTGTGTGTATAACTATGTAAAAGTTACACTTTAAAAATCAGTAGATTTTTCCATAGTTCAGATTAGTCTCCTCTTGAGAATATTTTGTATTCAATTATTCTTTTGACAAGCATCAATCCATATTATTTCATGTCTCCTGGGCTGCCCAAGGCTGACATAAGTAGTCAATAGTGTAGAAGAAGTTTTGAGTGGCAAGGAGAGGATACCCAGAGGGCTCAGAATCAGGGAAAGTAATGAGGGGTTAGCTGGGTACCACAAAATACAATGGGAGGTGCCATTTTATCCAAATGCAAGACAAAAAGGAATTATGCTGACTTTGACAATAGTATTAATAGTTTACTCTCATAATTCTTCTCTTCTTTAAGATAAGAATCAGGTAATAATGAGGTCATGAAAGGAGAGGTTTCTGGGAATGGCTTTGAAGGGGGCCATTTAATCCTTTGCTATAATAAGTTCATAACTGAAACAGATTCTGAGCTCTATTTTCCCTCTTTTCTCTCAC
Organism: Canis lupus familiaris; assembly: GCF_011100685.1. Lineage (NCBI taxonomy): Eukaryota > Metazoa > Chordata > Mammalia > Carnivora > Canidae > Canis > Canis lupus. The sequence goes on along the minus strand of NC_049235.1, from coordinate 22,505,222 downwards.
TTGTGATGCTTCAACTCCTCAGTTCACTTCAGCCAAGGAAAATGTATTGGTCTCCTGATATAAATTTGAGAGCTGACAAGGGAGGTTTTGGAAACCATGATTGCTCTAAATAATGTATGTGAAACCTTGTAAAATGATAGGCGATTAAAGTAAGAAGTATACCAGAATGTCAAAATTTATTATCTCTGGGCAGAGGAATTACAAGCACTTTTTATTACTTTCTCTTTTCTGTAGTTTTCAAATGTTCTATACATATGTATCACTTTACAAGCCCAAGAAACATGTTATATATGGAGAAGAAAAACGAAACAAAACAAAAAGCCCTGCCAGTGTGGACAACTGATTCAATTGAATATAGAGAATGTTGAATGGGCACCTGGGTGGCTCAGTCAGTTAAACATCTGCCTTCAACTTAGGTCATGATCCCAGGGTCCTGGGATGGAGTCCGCATTGGGCTCCCTGCTCAACAGGGAGTCTGCTTCTCCTTCTCCCTCTACTCTTCCCCCCCTGCTTGTGCTCTCTCTCTCTTCCTCTCTCTCTCTCTTGCACACATGCATGTGTGCACTCTCTGTCTCTCAAATAAATAATATATATATATATATTTTTTAAAACGAACATTAAGTGCTTAAATTAAGTACTTCTATTTATCTCTATGTAATTCTGTGAAAATATGACTGGTTGACTCTTGTTTAGGTACAAATTCAGCAAAAACCCAACAGTCTCAAATTTAAGGGCCAAGAAAGAATAATTACGCAAGTCAGAAACATACATGGTAATTCTTCACAGAAAAGATTTAGAGAATAATTAAACTCACAGGACTTCACTCCAGATGGCAAATCACACAGCCTCCCTTCCACATGCCAAGGGAATGCCTTCATCTCTAAGTATTGCCTGCTCCCCTGTTATTCTAAGGTCTAGATGAGAATTTTAAAGTTTGGAGTTATTACATCATCAGCTCAGGAGATGCAGAGCTGAGAGAGATGTTATGAAACCTCTAATCCAACTTCCTTGTTTTGATATTTTTAGGAGAATGAAGACCAATAGGAGGGAGAAAAACTTGAGATGTTCTCCTAGGTCACACAGAAAGGCAATTTGCTAATTATATAACAGTTACTTACATGGTTTAATTGTTTTTATGACAACCTGTAAAGCCTTATGTTTCTCTCTCCTTCACTGAATTTTTTTCCTTTGGAGACCATCTTGATTAGTGTAGAATACTGAGGTAATCACAGTGTATCCACAGACCCATTCTGACTGCTATCCAGTGTCTAGCATTCACAGATTCTCTACTGCTGAGTTCTACCCTATAAAACGCATGTTCTCATTTTTCTCTAAAATGAACACAAGTATGCATATGAGTATGCGTACACCTGACACACTCCTGACCATGAGTCCACAGCCCCAATGGACTGTAACCGCACTGCTTTCTTTTTCTACTCAAGAAAGAACAATTGACTACAGTAGTGACATCCTTCACAGAAAAATATCTTAAATATACTAAAAAATGTTTATTAATGAAACCATTCACATATTTTCATACTTTAAGACATTTCTAGCCATATCTCTAAATTGATTATAACTATGGGCACTAATATTCCTATTGAGAAGTGTTGGTTTGTGAAGTCACTTTATTTTGATTTAATCCTCTGCACAATCTTATATGGTAAGTGCTAATTTTATCTCCATTTTATACATGAGAAATCTGAAGTCCAGAGAAATTAAGTAACTTGCCCAAAGTAGCACTGGCCAGTGAAGGAAAAGCCCGTATCCTAACCCTGGTGTCACTAACTATAGAGTACATGACCTTTCTTCTATGTTGTGATTCCTTCTTTAAGAACTGAGTCTCAGATACAGGAGTGATTCCATACTTAGTTGGAATAAGAAGCTGAGTGTCTGACTCCCAGAGAAATGTATATATCCTGTCTTCTCTACTATATTTTATCCCCCTCCTTAGAAGTAACTTTTATATTACCTTTCAACTTAAAATGTGTGTAAAAACAAATGTATGTATTCCTCTCCCTTTCTTTCATAAACAGAAGTAAAATTCACTACTATGTATTTTTCCCCACTTTGCTTTTTTACCTAGCAATACTTTCTGTAATTTGCTCCCAGGACATGCATAGACATATTCTCTATTCCTTTTAAAACGGCTCCATAGTACTCTACTCAATGCATGTACAATAGTTCATTTAAGCAGCTCCATTGGATAGATATTTGGGTTGTTTTTGGTTTTATTTTGTTAAAAATACTATTTCACAGAATAGATAGCCTTATGTATTACTGTATTTTTTGTATACATCTTTTTGTCATGTATCTTTAGGATAGATTCATAGAAGTAGATAATAATGCTAAGAAGATAAATGCACATATTAACTTTGCTACATATTGTTAAATTCTATTCTGTAATAGTTGTATTAGTTCACAACCCTACTCAGCAATTCAAGGGTATCTCTCCCTCACAGTGCTGCTAACACTGTGGTGGAAAGGGAGGTGGTGGAAAGGGAGGTAGGCAGGGGGATGGGGTGACTAGGTGACAGGCACTGAGGGGGGCACCTGATGAGATGAGCACTGGGTGTTATACCATATGTTGGCAAATCGAACTCCAATAAAAAAATATAAAAACAAAAACAAAAAACAAAACAAAACAAAATTTCCCACAAAGAAAATTCCAAGCTTATAAGGTTATACTGATAGTTATCAAACATTCAAGAAATATTAATATTATATAAATTCGTAGAGAAAATAGAGGAGGAAGGAACATTCCTCAATTAGTTTTATGAGGCTAGACTAACATTGATAAAACTTACAAAGACAATACCAAAAAAATGATGTTACAGACCAATAACTCGCATAAGCATAGGCCAATCCTCAATAATTTTAGTAAATAAAATCCAACAATTTATAAACAAGGTTAATACTACTTAAGTCAGGTTTATCCCAGATATTCAAGATCTGCTTCTTCATTCAAAACTCAGTGTAACTCATGACATGTTTTGATCTCAACAGATTAAAAAAGATATATTTGACAAAATTTAAAACTCATGTATAGTAAAAATTCTCAGTAAAATATAAGAATAGAAGAAAACTATCTCATGTTGATAAAAGGCATTTGTGAAAATTCTGCAACAAACTTTGTACTTAATGGTGACATTCTGAATTCCTTCTCCCTAAGATCAGGAACGTTGAGAGGATGCCCTCTCTGCCCTCTCTCACTATTCTCATTCGATATTTACCAGCTATTCTAGCTGTTGCAATAAGGCAAGATAAATAAATAAAAGGTATACACATTGGAAGGGAAGAAATAAAACTATTTACAGACAGCATAAGTGGCTAAATAAAAAATCCTGAGGACACTAAAAAACTGTTAGAACAATAAATGAATTTGCACTACTAAATGGATCTTAGGATATACAACATATAAAATTTCAATTGTATTTCTATATAGTTGCAACAAAAAATGGAAAAAATTTGAATGCTACAATTAATTATGATATCAAAATAATCATAAAATATTTAGGCATAAGTGTAGCAAATTATGTAAAGGACCAGTACATTGTAAACTATAAAACATTGCTGAAAGAAATTAAAGATGTCCTAAATCGGGATCCCTGGGTGGCGCAGCGGTTTGGCGCCTGCCTTTGGCCCAGGGCGCGATCCGGGAGACCCAGGATTGAATCCTGCGTCGGGCTCCCGGTGCATGGAGCCTGCTTCTCCCTCTGCCTGTGTCTCTGCCTCTTTCTCTCTCTCTGTGTGTGACTATCATTAAAAAAAAAAAAAAAAAAAAAGATGTCCTAAATCATTGGCAAGATACACTATATTCATGGATTAAAAGAGTCAGTAATGTTGGGCAGTCTGGGTGGCTCAGCAGTTTAGTGCTGCCTTCAGCCCAGTGCGGGATCCTGGAGACCTTGGGATGGAGTCCTGCATTGGGCTCCCTGCATGGAGCCTGTTTCTCCCTCTACCTGTGTCTCTGCCTCTCTCTCTCTCTGTGTCTCTCATGAATAAATAAATAAAATCTTAAAAAAAAATAGTCTGTAATGTTATGATGTATATTCTACCAAATTTATCTATGATTACAATGCAAACCCAATAAAAATCTCAGTAGGCTTTTTTAAAGAAATTGATGTTAATTCTAAAAATTACATAGATATGCAAATGACAGGATAGCCAATACAATTTTTTTTTTTTTTTTTAAGAAAACAAGGTGGGAGGAATTAGGTTAACTGATTTTAAGGGTTACTATGAAGCTACGATTATCAGAGTGTAAAATTATATCTCTTATGATAGACATAAGTGAATGGAACCGAATACAGAGTACAAAAATAGAGCTACGCACAAACGCACACATAGAGACTGCTGATGACACAAGAGTAATGTAAGAGAATTCTACTAATATATATGCGACTATATATATGCAACTAGTATATATGCAACAAGACTTCATTCCACAGATGTTTGGCTAAACATGCCATTTTATGAACTTACAGAATAGACAACTCTAGTCCTGATAAAAATCAGATCAACTCTTGCTAGGAGTAAGTAATGGTTGGAGGAGGTTTATGACAAAGGGATATGAGGAATCATTTTTGGAAGGATGTAAATGTTCTATATCTTGGTTGGTATGGTGTTGACAAGGTTGTATACAGTTGTCAAATGCCACCAATCTGTACACTTAACTGCAATGTTAGCTTTATTATGAGTATATATATCTCAATAATTTTATTTTAAAATATCTTTCATGTAACTGTTACCTCTCAGTAATGAATGTTTATTACAATATTGTTTATAATAGTAAAAAAAATGGACATAAGATAATCTAACAATAGAGAAAGAGTTAACCTATAGCCACAAAAGTTTGGAGGTAGGAATAATTGAAATTACTACAAGTCAGTAAAAATACCTACTCATTAGTCTGCAGCCAATAGACATACACTGTATGCTGGTTATTCCACATTTGCTTCCTTCACACTCATTTTCTATCCTTCTATTCCCAAATTGTTGCCCTGTATAGGGCCAGCATTACCCAGATCCCCTCATTAGCTAGATAAACCTGTTGAACTTAGCCAATGAAAACCATCAACAGAATGTTGAAATGAAAAAGGAAGACAAGATAGAAATATTTCTTTACCATGTCTTCCCTGCTTTGTTTCAGGGATCTGGCAGTGGCTCTGGACACTCAAGTCTGTAGATTCCTCCTCTGTTGGGCAGCCTCTCCCCCATGACTTCATTTCTTCTTGGGCCCTAATAACATTATTTACTTCCTTATTTCCAGGTTAGGATAGTAATAGCTTCCTGCTCTGCTATCTCTAGGTACCTCAACATCTCTTACTGTTTTTATTAACTCTGCCCACACTTCTGTAAATAGTCCCTTTATTAAGATCTCTTGAATTGCTCCATCTTAACAAAAAGCTGTTTCCCACTGAGAGAGATCCACCCTGGTCTTTCTGCAATATTCCTAATTGCATATAACAGTTTTCCCTTACTACTATTAAAGCAACCAAAAAATAAAAAATAAAAAAAAAATAAAGCAACCAAAATGAAATTAGTACAACACGTCTGAAAACAGAGTTTTCAGTTGCTATCATTTGACCATTTTCCATCAAGAAATTTGTATAGACTTGTTTTAGACATTTTTATTCTACTCTTTGTGAGGGTATCTTTAGAATGATAACCACATTTCTAATATTAAATGGAATTTAATTTAATCATTCAAATATATTTTTTACAGCTTTTTGACCTGTTTTAAAATGTGACTTGGACTTCTCTACGATTTCTTTTTCTTACTTTACCAAATGTAATAGAGAATTCAAGTTTTGGATCCAAGAACCCCTGTAGGTTTATGTACTTATCATTTAACACTTTCACAAAATTCAGGCAGGATAGCTTGACAAGTACACCAGTATTTTTATTTATTAGGTATAAATATGCCTTCGCTAGCTTGGTCAGATTTCCTCAAGCCTTTCTTACATGATTTTGCACTGTTAAAACCTCTTGTGCTCAGTAAACAATTGATTTAGATATTATTAAATCATTAAACTGCCAGCTTTCTCTCCTTTCTTTGCTGAATAGCACAGTTATGTGTTTGCTGTTCTCTGTTAGCTCTGAGCTAAAATTCAGAAGGAAGCAATGCTAAGAATTGTGACCAGTGATTTCAAGAGAAGCGGCTGCTATTCTCAAACATTTCTTCCTGGACTACTAGGAAAGATGAGAAATCGGCCTTGTTTAATCTGATCTTCCTAATGATGCTACTCTGGATAATGAAAAATTTTGGTTTATTTGGAATCAGAACTTCTACCAATATTAACAGGAGCCAGATATTTTTCCAGGACCAAACATTGGAATAACCTTGGTCCAGGAACACTATTAGTTGTGCAGAGGCTGACAACACAGTCAGAGCTGCTTGTCATTTATGAAAATTAGAATCAGTTTAGTATTAAGTCAAGAACCCATGAAGGCTTTACTTCAGTTGGTGATTTCTTTGATTAGCTATAACTTTAGTTTTGTGAATACAGGAGGTGATTATCTTTGTTCATGAAAGACAAATTCCTATTGCAAAAGGACAAGAAATGTATCCCCCTTTTGACTATGACACCAATCAGTTCTAATGTGAACTGTAATTCTTCAGTGCCCTGTAATTTTCCTAAAAGCTTCCAGATTGAAAAATGCTGTTCCAACTGACGGCTTCTTTTTCTCTTTATGTACTTGCACAGCAGGCGGATATAGAAGTGACAGAAATGTGTCCTGTTTCATTACTTAATCTTTTCAATGGATATCATGCTATCTCTTTATTGTACAACTGGAGAAAGGGCTTCTTTGCTGTCATGGTTACAATATATCAGTGCTGGAATTTTAAATTGAGATATGTTGTAGTTAATGAGAGCTTTTCTGCAATCTCTAACATTGTCCCTGTCATTGATAATTCTGCAGGAGAAAGTCTTTGTCTGTTCCAAAGTGTCTAATCCAGTTTTCTCAGTGATTACGAAGTCACTGGATGATCAAAAGGAGTAAAACATTCAATAGTTCGAGAATGAAATTGTCTTTGTGGGTTCTCTTTAGCAAATACCACATTTTTGTGTTATTGTTCAGAAAACATTAAATATTTCCATAAATATTTCCCTAGGGGTCTTCATTGATACCCAATTATCATTATTTTAAACCCTAATATTCTTTAGGAAAATGTAAAAAATTTTCTATTTCACTGAAACTATTTCACTGAAATAGTGCATTTTGTGTTCAATTAGCCTATTTACGTGGTTTTTATATAATGATGTTCCTTAGATAATGGGTGCTTTCTCTGCTTATTACCTAGAATTCAACAAAATTTATCTACACGGAGTATCTACAGAGGTGTTTAACAAATTTAAAAATACAATCTGTTTTGATTTTATTAGTCTGTTTGAATTAATGCATCAGGAAGCATGAATTAGGCCAAACTTAAAGTATTTCTGAAAAGCTATGCTCATTGCATCACCTATAACTTAGTATTCAGCATCTATAAACTCCTGCTAAACAATCACAATATTCTTTCCTTTAGTATTCCTCATCATGTCCCTTTGAAAATGATTGCATTAACTCAATTTTTAAAAGGGAGGAATGATCTTTAAAAAAAAAGGCGGGGGGATGCCTGGGTGGTTCAGCAGTTGAGCGTCTGTCTTTGGCTCAGGGCATGATCCTGGGATCCCGGATCGAATCCCACATCGGGCTCCCTGCATGGAGCCTGCTTCCCCTTCTGCCTATGTCTCTGCTTCTCTCTGTGTCTCTCATGAATAAATAAATAAAATCTTTAAAAAAAGAAAAAAAGAAGAGAAGAATGAGTCAGAAAGATGGAAGAAAGCAGGAGGTTCAAATAGGTGTTTGTATTTTTCTACTTATATTTTCACTGTGATGATTATAGCATTTTACTTTGAAAAATGAAGTTTCTGAGAGGAAAAAGTAATATAATCTCAGTTATAACCACTGTTCCTTTGCAAATGGACCATATGATTGTTTTATGACAAACATATTGCAACATTAAGAATTTATGTTTTGCTTGAGCCACATAAAATATGATTTAAAAATCAATGTTGTTTTGGTAATCTGCAAACAAAGTTTTCTAAACTTAAATGTACATATGTATATTTTCTCTTCTAAGATAGAAATGCTTCCAGAGAATCATTTCCATTTCCATTTCCATTATTAGTTGTTAAAGACAGTGCTATACTCTTTTTTTCTAGTACTTCAAGACACCTGCGTAGTCAGGGTAGTCACTGCATGATTCAGGATTCATGATTTCGGGGAGTCTCAGAGATTCCTGCACCCCTTTCCCTGCCAGCTGCTCTCTCTGTAGCTAACTAGGGCTGCCCAGGGAAACAAGCTGGCAATCCTTGCCCCATTTCCCTGGATGTCACAGTCTTGACTGCTTTGGAAAACTTCCTTCTGATTCTCGTGGAAGGGTGGGTGAAGTTGGGGTGGGGGAGGAAGCTTATCAACAAGCTTTATAAGCTTCAAGTAGAACCATTTCTGTCATCTCTCTTCAGTGGATTGCTTCTAAGAATAACCAAATAATGATCATTCCAAAACGCGAGCGCGCGTGTGTGTGTGTATTAAACCCCATAACATATCATTGTAACATATTTATTATAACAGGTTTATTTATAACAGACTAATTTTAATTTAGTTTACCCACCTATTTACAATTTTCATTAGTTTTTATTTCATCCTGCTTTTGTAAGATTTATCTAGGATCATGTCCTTCTGCATGGAGAGTATTTATTATTTCCTTTGTAGTTTTACCGGTAATGAATTCCCTAATTCTTTTTTAGTCTGTGGATTTAGCTTAAATCGGAATGATATTTTCAATAGCATAAGAATCAATTATTTTCTCTCAGTTCATTGAAAATATCCCTGTATTTTTTCTGGTAAGAAGTCATCTCTTTTCCTAATGATTACTCATTTGCATATAGTATCTCTTTTTTCTCTGGCTGCTTTTAAGATTGTCTCTTTATATCTGGTTGTCTGAGATTTTGCTTTGATATGTATAGGTGTGCATTTCTGTATTTTTCATGCTCGGAATTCTTAAATTTGTGGAAGATGTCTTTCATCAGTTTTGGAAAGTTGATAGCCATTATTTTTTAATCTTTTTTTTTTCAGAGCCATTATTTTGTAAATATTGCTTCTGCTATATATTGTCTTTTCTTCTGAGAAAGGAAATAGATACACATTTGCATTACCTATGTCTTTTACACCCTTTTTGGCACATAACATTCCTTTATCTCTCTGTTCTTACTCTGCATAATTTCTTTTGATCTACCTCCCCAGTTAACTGATTCATTTTAGCTGTATCTAATCAGTTGTTAGACTCATCTGTTGAGTTCTCAGTTTTGTTAGGATCTTTAGCTCTAAAATTTCCATTTTGTTCCTTTTCAAGTATGTAATTATTTTGTGTGTTCCAGTTTTCTGTTCAAGTTTTCAATTACATCATTATCTCATTGAACATAACCAACATAGTTATTTTAAAGTCTATTTAAAGTCTGTGTCCATTAGTTCAAATACATGGGCAAGTCTCAATGGGTCTCCCTAACTATTTATTGTTTCTGCTGGTTCATACCCATTTTTTTCCTGCCTCTGTGTTATCATTGGTTGCATTATCATTGCCTGGTTATCACTGATTGTGTTCCAGATACTTTATCTGAAAAACTGCTTGTAGAAATAATTTGAGGCCTAGCTAATGTTACCTTCCAATCAAAAGTTTTTTGGTTTTTGTTTTGTTTTGTTTTGTTTTGGGTTTTTTTTTTTTTTTTTTTTTTTTTTTTTTTTGGCTTCTGCTGTGCCTCTGTGGTCAGTGTAATCTCTTGCTGGTGTTACCTTATGTAATTTCAGAATTTTGTCAAACTTGATCATTTGACAGTGGGCCGTAGTCCATGTAGGTGAGAGTTTACCTCTGATTCTTCCTTACTTCTATGATTAAGCCATTTGGGGGCCCAACCCAAACACAGGGTTGTACCAGATTCCTCAGTTGTTGGGGACATTGCCTTTTTTTCTGTTTCCCATGCTAAGTAAGTCTGGCAAAAGTGCTGCTGATGAAGCAGCCTCTTTAGGAATCAACAGATGCTCCTGGAAATCAGTTCCAAATGCTTATGTCTCTGTTTTCTCATCTTCTCCTGAGAATTCTTCAGTATCTTAAAATCTATATGATGCCAACATGTATTTTTTTTTAAATTGTGTTAATTTTTAAAAATGTCATCAGAGTGAGTGCTGGTCTGAATTGTGTGGCTTTCCATTAGTTCAAGTGGAAGGCTCATTATGTTTTAGTTTTCATCTAGATCTTACAGTTCATATCAACTAACATAGAAAATATAGATATAGATAATATGCAAATGTGCTTTTCTATATTTGTTTCACCTTGGAAACTTTTATTTCCCCACTGAAACTAAGCGTTTTGCAAGCAAAGGCTATTTTACGTATTTTTCCATATACATATCTATGCCAGCACTCATCCTTACGCCAAATTCTAAGTCAGAGCTGAAATGTGAATGAACACAATTATATCTTACTAGCTGATATAATAAATCCAAGTCAATTAAAATAGGAAGGAATTGGTTTTATTTTTATTTAAAATAAATTATTATGGTAGAAGTTAATTAGGATTAAGAAAGTAATGCTCTTCTGGCAGTGATAAGGTGGCTTAGACTGTTAATCATTTGACTCTTGATTTCAGTTTAGGTCATGATCTCAAGGTCCTGGGATTGAGCCTTGCATTGGACTCAGCACAGAGTCTGCTTGTTCCTCTCTCTCTGTTCCTCCACATTCTCTCTCTTTCTCAAATAAATAAATAAATAAATAATTTTTTTTAAAGAAAGTAATGCTTTTCTCTTATTACTGTTATTTTTATTATTGTTATTCTTAGGTGTTTCATAGATTATAATCACCATCCCCTCATGCCCTTTGTCCATACCACATCTCTCTGGCATCTTCTGTTGATGAGTCATTTATATTGGTCATGCTGACTGTCCTGTGTTTCTTTTCGGTGAGTCTACAATTATGCCTCTGGCAGAGCTAGAAAGCCCTACTCCTGGCCATCTTCTAAGCAGTGGCCATTGCTCATTGTGCCTCCAGACACCTAAGGACAAATGGAACAAATTGAGCCAATGAGGGGATCCCTGGGTGGCTCAGCGGTTTTGCGCCTGCTTTTGGTCCGGGGCGTGATCCTGGAGACCCAGGATCCGAGTCCCGCGTCGGGCTCCCTCCATGGAGCCTGCTTCTCCCTCTGCCTGTGTCTGCCTCTCTCTCTCTCTCTCTCTCTCTCTCCGTCTATCATAAATAAATAAAAATAAATCCTTAAAAAAAATTGAGCCAATGAGATGCTTTCTCTAGAGAGTTAGGAATCAGGTTCTAATTCATTTTCTTAAGTTGTGGAATTGAAAAAATGACATGAAAAGTACTGAAGCAGCCATGTCTATAGTAGACATAAAAAGTCAGTCTGCAGGGATCCCTGGGTGGCGCAGCGGTTTAGCGCCTGCCTTTGGCCCAGGGCGCGATCCTGGAGACCCGGGATCGAATCCCACGTCGGGCTCCCGGTGCATGGAGCCTGCTTCTCCCTCTGCCTGTGTCTCTGCCTCTCTCTCTCTCTCTCTCTCTCTGTGACTATCATAAATAAATAAAAATAAAGAAAAATTTAAAAAAAAGTCAGTCTGCAGAGAAGAAAAATGGCACAGATATCATGAGATAAGCAAAGAAGACAGGTGATGCCACACCTGAGATGGAGTCTCCTTTTCACTTTCTGAGCTTGATGGTGTCTCTGTTAACTCCAACACCTAACTGCACAAGGCATTGAGCTATTTTTTAGTCCTTCTATTAAATCTCCTCCCCTGTCTTTTTTTTTTTTTTTTTTTTTTTAAGCAAAGGCTAGTACAGATGTGTTCTACTCCTTGTAATCTAAATAATTTTTCACCAGGGCAGGAGTATTTTATGAAATTACTTTCTGATCATTTGGTTTATTTTTATCTCTATCTGAATGAGTAACTGATAGTTTATGACATCTTCCTTTTTGTTCCCCAATTTTAATTTATTTGAGATCTAAGCAATTGGAAGTACAAACATAGAAAACAGTTTATAAATTCCTATAATATAGTGGGTTAGGGTACTTAGTAAATCGGTGAATACCTTGAACTAGGGAGAAAAATAAAACAAAATGCTTGAGTCAACAACTCATTGGATTTCAGAAAATCCTTTCCAGATATTTGCTGTTATGTGACCTTTTTTTCTAAGATAAACTTTCAGATAGAGGCCCCAAATGAGGCAATAAAATGCCTTTGAAGAATCTCAAGGAAAAGAAGCATCATAAATCTATCCAATGCTTGATTCATACTACAATGTTTATAATTAACCACACAAGGAACTAAGTCACAGAGACCATAATGGACTTATGTCCTTGAAAGAACCTTTTCAGAATGACCCACTGAGAGATTTTACAGATCACTCTACAGCCAAGTTTTCCTGACTTGTGAAAATGTCCTTAAAAACAAAAGCACAATACTGGGAGATTTTTATTTACAGAATAAATCGGCTGTACTTAAAAAAAAAAAAAAAAGTGTTTTCTTAGAAATGGTAGGATTCATACAGCAACCTTTAATGCCTGTAAAAAAGCTGAAAATTGTGTGCTTCTAAGTAACAATTTCAGAAAATAATTCCTTTTTCCTTGTTTACTTGCAAAACCAATGGTAATTAAATGTCAATAGGCAGGGGAAATTCAACTTCAGGGTTTTTAAGAAGTAAAATTTACAGGGATACAACCCCTTCTTGACTTTGTAGAACAATGAGTTAGCAGACAAACAGCTTAACAACATCTACTTTGAAAGACAAAGCAAAACCACATGAAAGAATAATAGCAAAGATAGTTATTTTTTTTTATTTATTTATTTTACAAAGACAGTTTTTATGCATTTAGAAGCACGTGCTCCTATGACAAATTCTAAACTGCACCCAAAGGACTGAGAACACAAGTGCTAATCATAGTAAGACCAAGATCATGAAGAGTTGTGATGGGAGAGGATCATTGTGATCTGGAGGCTTTTCAAAGGGAAATGTCTTCTGGTAAGAGGAATCAGGAATTAGGTCAGATGTGTTTCCCTCTGAAGATGAAATATAAGTAAATACTTCAACCATTTTTTAAATTAAAAATAATGGCAAATAAAACATAAAGCATCGGTGGATTTCAAAAAAGTATAAATTAGGAAGACTAATTTCTAGGATGAGAATAGCCTATGGAAGAAACCCTCTAAAGGATTTGAATGTAAAATCATAGAAAGTATGTTGTCTCCTACAATGAATGTCATGGAAGTAGCTGGAGATCCTTTTGATAGGGAACAGAAGGTTAGCTGAGCTCACACCCTGCAACCCCCCCGCCTTCGCCCCACTTCATGAGTTATATGTGACATTCCTCCAGGAAGCTCCCAATGTCTTAATGTTAAATGCCTTGCAATTGAGAAGGGCAACCCTAACTTGACAATGGCAAGGCCTCCAGTATCCTATAGGTACTCTTTAGCAAATGAAAATCTTTTGAAACCTCCCTTTTCCTTATGTGCCCCAACTCTGCAGGTGTATAATCAGCCACCCTCACAAGCCCAGGGCAGCATCTCTTCCTGCCCATGGGCCCTGTTCCTGTGCTTTAATAAAACCACAACTTTGTACCAAAGACATCTCAAGAAATTTTTCTTAGTCATCATCTCTGGACCTCACCCCACCAAACCTCACCTATATTCCAAAACTACATCACTTTTATCAGATTGTGACAGAGCAAAAGCAAACTAAGATCTGATGTTGCAACATTTGTCCTTTAATCAGATTTCTCTGGGCCACTTGTGCTGTAGTCTGGATTTTTATCTTCTGATCTTCTTGACCGTCAGGATCATTAGCATTCAAGGGAGACTTGGATTCGGGAAACAAACCCAATCTTCCAAGTGTGTAGCTCTTCCACCTTGCTCACACTGAACTTGGTGATGAAGCCTTTGAAGAAGGGAGAGGATAAAGAGAAATTAAGATTCCTTTCCCAACTGCTTGGTTGAACCAGTGGTTCTCAACACCCATAATATACCATGACAGTTGTCGCAACATGTGTTTGTGTGTTTATTTATAAATGTAGTATCTTCTACTCTCTGTGGAAGGCTGCTCCCATCTCCTCTGACACTCTGGTTATGCTGATGAGGCAGCTCTGGACGGGGAAGAGATGACTGTCAGGACTGAAACAAACAACTTCCTACATAGTTCTTGTGAGCAGCCCAAATTAAGACCTACAGGTTAGGTTCAGGAAAGTGGAGAGCTACACATTCCAAACATGGTTAATTTTTCATAGATATCTCTTTTCTTATGCTTACCATTAATTGTAATTATTTAATTGTAATCTGGTGCCATTTTGACCACTTGTACTTTTAGCATTTAACAGTGTGCCTCAAACATAGTAGTTAACCAGTAAGTGTTTGCTAAATGCATCTTTTATTTATTTATTTTTTTTTAATTTTTATTTATTTATGATAGTCACAGAGAGAGAAAGAGAGGCAGAGACACAGGCAGAGGGAGAAGCAGGCTCCATGCACCAGGAGCCCGATGTGGGATTCGATCCTGGGTCTCCAGGATCACGCCCTGAGCCAAAGGCAGGCGCCAAACCGCTGCGCCACCCAGGGATCCCTAAATGCATCTTTTAAAACTGATGTCAATGTGGATGAATATTGCTGCTTTCAACTTAAAGTTAGTAAACCTGAAAGCTTGAAACCCACTTAAGTTACTCAAAGAATCATCAGAAATAGCCCTCAGGACTTTGTGTTGATGTGAATATAATATTTCAGGTCAGTTTACTTATTTTAAGTAGGAGTCCTCCAGCAATCAAAATAGTGGTGACAGCATCTGTCACCTCAACCTTCAGACTACTTAAAGGGAAGTTGGAAAGCCAGCCCTAACAAACTATAGTCCATACTTTGTCACAGGCTGGCCCTGAAAAAGGTGCTCCAGATGGATACATCAGGCATTTGCTCATTGTCTTCTTCCACCATCCTCTTTATACACATCACAGCACAATGTAATAAGTAGTTTAGTAGTTTTGAAACAAATGCATACAATTTAGGCAACTAATAGAGTAAGAATAAACATGGAATAGCTCCATCTCTCCTCTGTTTCTACAGTTTCTAAATCAACTTTGATTCTCTTCACAGCTTTCCAACCTCATGCCCTGGAAAATAAGTAAACCATCACTTTCTTTGCTTCTGTGAGAAAAATCTAATAAGAAAAATCAATAATACTTAAAATATGGATTTAATTAAGTTTCCAAGTCATCTCCTGATATGAGAAACTTTGCTGAGAGCACCGGGTTATCTTCAGTGTTAATTTCTTCTATAATTTTTGGTTTAATTATTCATTGCTATACTAGCATGAATTTGGGTTTGCAAATTTGTAAGGCATTTGCTACTAAAGGTAGCTTTTAGAAATTTGTCAGCAAGGGGAAAACTGCACAATTTGGGGACAATACGAAATTCAGACTGGGACATGGTGTTCTACTGTTTTTGAGATGAGGACATGTGCTTTGAAATGAACCAAATCATGTATTTCCACTATTCACAGTTGTCCCAACGTGTGTTTGTGTGTTTCTTTATAAATGTAGGTATCCTGTACTACATAGAAGTAATTAATGACTGTAAGTCTTTCCTCCCACAATTTTCCTACTAGATAGCATGTTTCAATGAAAGCAAGTTTTAGACCAAATTTTGTAACAGTGTAAACATTTACTATCAGTGAGGCTAATAATGGGCCTCAGAGCAAATATCCTTTTCTATAAGCTCTGCGAATTTCTGTTCTATGTCCTTCTAAGTACTCCATTATGCACTGTGACTGACATTGTAAAGTGGTGATGTTTTAAGACAGCTCAAGCGAAGGGGCTCCTGGGTGGCTCAGATGTGTAAGTGTCTAACTCTTGATTTTGGCTCACGGTTCTGAGATTGACCACCATGTGGGACTCTGTGCTGGGTGTGGAGTCTGTTTAAGATTCTCTCTCCCTCTCCTTCTGTCTCTCCCTCTAGCTAGCATGCTCTTGCACTTACACTATCCCTCAAAAAAAAAGAAAAGAAAAGAAAAGAAAAGAAAAAAGCTCAAGCGAATTTTTGATTTGCTCAGGTAACAAAACACTTCATTAAGGGGTTGACATTGGACCAAATGGAATTCTAGACCTAAAGAATTACTCTTTAGGAAGAAGGCTGATATAGACTCCTCAGTTTCTTATGCTCCCTTCATGCAATGGAGAAAGTATCAGTACAGTATTTTAAACCAACCCATTTACTGTAAACAAGTTCATTGCACCAATGAAATACCAATTCTTACATTTGCACTGATTTATAGTGAGGACGCAGATAGCGGTAATTGAAGCACTGATGGTAGTTGGGTTAGGACTTCTGATGAGAGCATTTCAAAGGCTTGTTAACCACTTGTGGTATTTGTATTTGTGATTAGAATATCTCAAAGGTTAACCAGCTTTCCACAGTTATATAATTTTCATATATATATATATATATATCATGCTTTCTATGCTGAAGTGATTTTAAGCCAATTATATTCAAATTTCAATGTAGTAAGAAAGTTTATCAGACAGGATTTAGAGTTGCCTTTAGAACAGTATGTACTTTGAATATTTACCTCAAAACGGTCCCTTCTCTGTTAGAAACACCTGTAGAAGACTCAAATGCTGCACTCATGCCCAATGCAATTTGCCTGTTCTCTCTACCCAACAGAGGCTAAAGATTATCCTGCTACCATTAGTTACTTTCTCATGTAAACTTACCATGTGCTTTGGTCTGAATGTTGGTGTCCCCTCAAAATTCATGTTTAAATCCTAACTTCCAAGGTGATAGAATTAGGTAGTGGGGGCTTTGGGAAATGATTGTGTCATGAGGGCAGAGTACTTTGAATGGAATGAATACCCTTATGAAAGAGACCCCAGAGAGCTTGCTTACCCCTTTTGCCATGTGTGTTTAGACTGAAAAGACAGCCAACAGTGAGGAAGCAGTTCTCACCAGACACTGAATCTGCCAGTGCTATCTATGATCTAAGGCTTCTAGCCTCCAAAACTATGGGAAGTCAATTTCTGTTGTTTAGAAGTTACCCTCCCTATGGTATTTTATTTTATCAACCAGAATGGACTAAGACACTGTGGGATATTGAAAAAGGGATTTTACTTGGTGTTCTGTCATCCAAAGTATCATGAGGTTCATGTATCATGATCATCAGTAAAACATGAAAAGGAAGATTTCCTTCGATAACTGGGACCCCTGTTGGAAGCCTGGTCTAAAATAAGATTAAACTCTTTGTTCTTCATCTGTCAGAAGTGTTTTTGGAAGCCCTGGATTAAAGTGGATCAATTCACCACTAGTCACTAGCAATTAATCAGTTTTTTGGACATGGAGACATGCTTCCTGGAATCAATCCAAATGTTTACCCAGTCTCCTGCCAAATGATTCAAAACTACCATATTGCTGTTCTGTTTTGTTTTCAAACTGCAACTCACTAGACAATTTTTAAGTGCAACAGCTTTTATTGTCTCTAAAATATTTACCAAAAACAATATGAGCAAAGGTGTGAACCACAGGTGGGTGGAGAAGCGGACTGATAAACGGGAAGGTACCATCCCCACTGCCCATGTCCCCATGACTCCTCCTGGGACATGCATTGCCTCTCAGTCTCCTGCTTCAACTGTAAACAGTTCCTGTCCTGGCGGAGATTTCCTCAGCACCCCTTCTGCCCACAAACAGTAAGGAGTGGACTAGAAATTACAAAGTCATATCTAATTCAAAGACTCTGTGGGACAGAGTAATGTCTTGCAGTCCCATGGTGCCCCCAGAAGGAGGAAGAAGAGCAGTCAGATTTTTACATGCCCCACAAATTGGCTATGGATAAAACCTTGGGGGCAGAGAGAACTTGCTGGAATCAAGTAGAGCTCTAGGGAAGTGACTGAAAAGAGGGGACTGGGTGGACCACTCAGCCAGCCTCAGTGCAGCAGATGGTCAGCTCAGAAGAGGACATGGAGGCCAGCACAAAATGGGCAGAAGCTATGCAGAGGTGTTCAGTAAACCTCCTGTCCAGCATCAACACCAGTGGAAGAGAGCATGAAGGCAGCTTGGAAGGATTGAATTTTAAGGCTACGTTGCCTGAAAAAACAGAAATTGATAGAGTTCACCTAGGGGTGACTGCATTAAATTTTCTGCATTAGGCAAAAGCCAAAAATAAAGTCAGGTGGAAATATTTTAAAAAATAGACATATATAAATATAACTATATATATCCATATATAACTATATATACCTGATATGTCAGGTATGACTATGAAATTATATAAATTTAAGAGCTATATGTCAATTATAAGATTATATATTATAAATATATATCATAAGATATTATAATCACAAATTATAAGATAATCATAAGATAAGATAATCATAGGATATACATATAAGATATATATCACAGATTTTACATATATATAATTTTATAATCATGTAGTCCATAAACTCATGTAGATATAAGTTATACATTATTAATTATATATAATTATATTATATATTATAAATTATATTTATAATTATATGTTATAAATATATAATAAATTGTTATATTACTATATATAGTAATTATTATATTACTATATATTATATTACTATATTATAAATTACATATCAATATTAATATAGATATATCATACCAGGGTTTGTGAACTGTATGACTGAATTTGAACTCATGACTATTAAAAAAATCTTCCTCAGATGAGTTATTCATCCAGTTGGCTTTTATTTAACAGTTTTAACTTTATGCAAAGTTGGGCTTATATGGAATGAAAGAAGTCCAAAAAATAGGCTACTTGAAGAATTGTATAAGGCATGACATTTTTATAGATCAAAGTGAGCAGGAAATAGGCACTTACTCATTGGTTAAAGCAACATTACTTTCCTTATATTGAGCAAAGGGAAGTCTTGGAGCCGGGGTGGTTAACTGGTGCTGAATTACCAAGTGCTCATTGGTTGACCTAGGTCTTCTTCTTCCAGGAGACCTGAACAAAGAAACTTGTGTTGGATTGCTGACAGATACATACAGATCTAGCTATTATCTATCTATTTACCTACAGATATATGCATGCAGATCATTACATTCCATTGCTTCCCATCTTTTTTTTTTTTTTTTTAGAGAGAGAGAGAGAGTGTGTGAACAGGAGGGCAGGGAGTGGCTGGTAGAGAGAGAGAGAGAGATTCCTAAGCAGACTCCATGCCCAGCTTGGAGCCTGTTATCGAGCTGGATCTCATGACCCTGAGAGCATGACCTAAGGCAAGATCAAGAGTCCAATGCTTAATCAGTGGAGCCACCCAGGCACCCCATCCCACCTTTTTGTAAGTCACTTCCCCTTATTTCCTGACCTGACCTTGCAACTCAGGCTCTGTTCTTGGGAGAATTCAGGCTAAGGCACTCAGTCAAGCCCTCAGGACTGGCTCCGTACTTGCATATGAAGATAAATTCTCTCTGGAAGAACTCTTCAGCTTTCCACCTCCCATATGTCTGCAAATAGACCTAAGTCAGGTGATTCCATCTTGAACAATTCTGTTTAAATTTGGGCAAGACAAGAGTTCATTCTGAGGAAGGCTATGATTCAAAATGAAATACTGGCCATAATGAGCCCTTAAAAAAGGTAGATACAAAGTTAAGTCTGTGGAGGCGGAGAAAAATTAAGGCCATCCCACCTCAAGTTTAGCATTAGCACAAGTACAGCCATCTTAGGCCCCTGTGAATAATAGCTGAACTTTACAGGAAAAACTGCAGAATGTCCTCGGCAGAGAATCCCATATCAGAAAGACAACAGAGCCCAGGCCCATGGTAGAAATTCCCATATTAGAATGAGAACAGAGCTCAATGCTCTTGAAAGCCCCATATCAGAATGTAAACAGAACTTGAGAAATTCCTCCACCCCTTCTGAAAATCCCCTAGACCAGCCTATAAAAAACCCAGCTGTAACACACCTCGGGGTCCAAGTCCCTGCTCCACTGTGTCGGGTATACTTGGACCCAAGCTCGAGCTTGCTAATAAACCCTCCTGCGCTTGCATCGGTGTCAGCTCCTTGGTAGTTTCTTGGATTCGCAATCTTGGGCACAACATTGTCAAGTGCGTGCTTGGCTGGCTCAGTCAGTAAAGAATCCTACACTTAATTTTGGGGTCATGAGTTGAAGCCCCATGTTGGATGTAGAGATTACTTAAAAATAATGAGTCAATAACAAAGATGAGAGAAAGGGAAAACAAAAACTTTGCATAAAACATGTAAAATGAACCTTAAACCTATTAGATCTAGCTCAAGGATGGCTTAGATTTTTAGTGTACTTGGGATGCCTTGGTGGCTCAGTGGTTGAGCACCTGCCTTTGACTCATGGTGTGATCCTGGGGTCCTGGGTTCAAGTCCTGCATCAGGCTCCCAGTAGGGAGCCTGGTTCTCCTTCTGCCTGTGTCTCTGCCTCTCTCTCTGTGTCTCTCATGAATAAGTAAATAAAATCTTTATTTTAGAAAAGATTTTCAGTGTACTCTATTAATATAAAGCAATTCCAATAGTGCTATATCTTCCAAGATGGAATTTCATTAATATTAATTAAACATTTTTTCAAATGTTTTGGCACTTTTGAAATTTTTATTGGTTATTTCCCACCAATAATTTCTACATACTGTCACCACTGACAGTGGTGGATTATGTTTGGAAAATACAAAATCAGAGACTCAGTGCCCCAGGCTGCATCCACTCTGAATCCAATTGCAGCTATAGTGGACAGTTCCTAGGTACTAAGATTCATCCCACCTCAGGATGCCACAACTCTTTTTTTATGCCTTCTTGTTCTCTGGAGGTTCCCTCAGTTCACAGGTAGACATGGTCTAGGCATTAGGAGGGTTCATTCTTCTAGAGGTATCCCCAAACTGTGCATAAATGGTCAGCATCCTGTCCTTCAGAGGAATGGTTCCTAGAGTGGTAACTACCCAATCCCATGCCCACTAAGGGCTTCTGCCTTCTCGATCTCTATCTCAATCTTTTGGGCCCCACATAGCTACTTTCTGGTATCATTCTCCCCAAATACCTGTACCTACATCCCTGCCCTAGACTCTGTTTGTGTGGGAACCCAAACTCCGACATATGGAAACAAGTGAGGGTCAGCAATTTCCTGAATTTTTGCACAATTAAAGCAGTTAAAACTTTTGATAACTAAAAATCAGGAATCCACTTAAAAAAAAACAAAACAGTGTTGGGGTGCCTGGGTGATTCAGTTGGTTAAGTGACTGACTGGGGCTCATGTCATGATCTCAGGGTCCTGGGATTGAGCCCCAAGTCGTGCTCTCATTGAGGAATCTGCTTGTGCTTCTGCCCCTCCCCCTCATTTGTGCTTTCTCACTCACTCCGTTTCTCTCTCAAATAAAATAAATCTTGAAAAAAAAAAGAAAAAAGCTACTGTTGGTAATGTAGAGAGTAGTCTTTCATTAATAGTGCATGGTCTATTAATGATGTTGAACCAGAAAATGATAGTAAAGTCTTGAGGTTTAGTATCAGGTGTTCAATTGCAGGCAAATCTTACCTAATGATCCTCAAGAGATTTGTCTTCCTTGGAACATATAGCATCACAAAGGATGGGTCACTGTTCTATGTTTGCAGCTTTGTAGGTTACAGACAAGATGAGAAGAAAGTAATTTAGTAGCAATTTATATGGCTTAAATGCTTGACTATAGTAAACAGAGGCTATAATATAGAAAATAGAGTAAATATGTTTGAGCTTGAATACAGAAATAAGGATCAGAGCTGGACAGTAAAGTACGAATTCAGTGGAGAAACTGATGCATGCAGTTTAACCATTAATTATGACATTATAAACAAGAGATTTGGAGATTTCTAGGACAGATTTGGAGATTTCTTTAGTCCTTTGGTCTAGTCTACCATGCTTGGAACATTGTTCTTGGGACTGGTTGCTTCTGTGACATATAAAGCCGCTAAGATAGAGCCATCCACATCATGAGGAGACTTGGAATCAGGCTAAACAAAAATATCAAATAGGATTACATCAGTGGCATGTAATCCACACCCTGCTCTCCTGTCCTTGATGTGTACCTTTTGTTTTCTTGGCCAGAAGATGGTTGCTCCATCTGTGCGCATTGTGACTGTGTTTCAGTCAGTAAGAAGGTGTGCGAATGGTGAAAGGAAAAGGTGCATACTAGCTCAATCTATCCCTTTTTAAACAGAGAAGGAAAGTTTTCTCTTAGATCCACCTAATAGGTATTTGCTTAAATCTCATTGGTCAGGACTGAGGACCATAGGAAAGACTTGCCTGCAAGTTCTAAATGCACAGCTCAAATTAAACCTCAAGACTACTATGAATTCTGGCTCAATCTGTAAGGAGGTGTGAGGAGTGAGGTATTGTGGACTGGGCTTATTGTTGCCCTGCACAAAACCAGAGTTCTGATAAGAAGGAAAAGAGAGAGAGTGTTTATTGGGCTGGGAACTTTCCTTAAGTACCACAATGAAAAACTAGTGAAAATTTGAGAAATTCAATTTAAAAAGACAAGAATGAGACACCATCATGTTTCAAAGTATCATGAGCAGTCGAGACTTATGTGGATAGATTTTATTCACTGGGTCCCTCTTGCCTGTTTTGCATCTGTCCTTCCCTTTATGCTCCAACTTCTACCCCTGTCTAGAAAGGAAAACCAGAATAAGATGGAAATAAAAGGAGAATACATGTAAAAATAACTTTATTAAAATGCTTC
Source organism: Canis lupus familiaris (assembly GCF_011100685.1). Lineage (NCBI taxonomy): Eukaryota > Metazoa > Chordata > Mammalia > Carnivora > Canidae > Canis > Canis lupus. The sequence goes on along the minus strand of NC_049235.1, from coordinate 22,482,438 downwards.
ACTACCCCACCTAGATGTATCTGTTTTGGGCTGTCATTTGTTGTTCATACCCATGATCAACCAACAGTAGGCTTAGCTATAGTTTCTTGAGCATCTATTATAAGATACAGATATAATTGTCCCAGTTTTGTGATTAGGAAATTAAGATTTACAGAGGATAAGTCCCTTCGTGAAACAAGAGGTAAATAGTGAGCCTGGGATTTGAACTAACATCTGAACTATTTCAAACACTCCAGCAGTGCTCATATTAATCACCTCATGCCCAAAGCTCTGAGATGGGCATTTCAGACAACTTGAGAGCAGTAACTTTATTATTGTGAGTGTTCTGTACCAAAAGAGAATTTCTAAAAGAATCCCATGTTTCTGAACCTGTGGTCTTAATATTAATTTCATTATTTAAAAGAAAACAAAAATTTTATATATATCAATAATAAAACTATGAAGGTAAACAAAGTAATACATTTCTTTCCTCTCTCCTTTTGATATAAATTTAATCAGTTTTACCTGTTAACACTTGTTCTGACCAGAAAGGCCTTGCTATTATATGTTGTTGTCTAATTCAAAATGGACAATGAAAGTGTTGTTATTTAATCAATGTAATTTATTTCATTGAAAAATCAGTTGTTTAAAACTGAGACTCCTGGCAAAAACAATAAAGAAAAAGTTTGAGAGCCTCATTATCAATGAAACATGAAATTCCATTGAGGCAATGTGAGTCATTCAGGGGTCTATCTATCTATTCTCCTTTTTTTCCTTCTCTTTACTTCTTTTTTTGTTCCAAGTTCTCTATTCCCTGTCAACATCCTTCACTGGCCTTCTGGAGCTGGGCCAAGTTCACCTACATCATAACAGGGATTTGATTGGTGGTAGCCATGGATTTCGACAAGCAGCTAGCTTGCTCTCCCTGGTTCCCTGCAGACACAGAGCATCTGCTACATGGTTTTCTGAAATAATTTAATATATACTTTTCTAAGAAGCCAACAATGTAGTAGCCAGGCATGCTGACCGTGGAAACAGGAATCATGACAGGTAGTAATGAAACAGTATTTTCCTCTATCCAGCTTCATGTAGGTAGTTGTTGACTACCTGCTATCCCAGCTGAGATTGCTTTGTTCCTATGATGAAAATCAGCATAGGAAGTGATCCCATGTATATATGAATGAGGAATGCGCACCTCCAGGGGACTCTTCATGTTGTATAAAGACCATGGTTTGATTTCACCTTCTTTTTCAAACTCAGGTATCAGTTTTCAGTAGCAATAGCTATGCTATTATTACTCTTTAGGCAGACAGTAATTTGGAAAATGGGCTTGGAATTTCCTATAAGGTGTACGAGTCTACTGGGAATCAATCTACCAAGGATAGAGTTAATGTGGGAAGTGTATTAAGGCCTTGGAGTTTGACTTTTGACTTCTTTTCACTTCTATTGGTTGTAAAAGTCAAATAAAACATAAAAAGATCAGAATTCTAGGATTTTGAAGCCAAAAGAGTCTAAAGAGGTTGCTAAGACCTCTTATATTATAGCTGATTTACAGAGACCCAGGAAGGAAAAGTGAGCCAAGACCATAAAGGTATTCAGTGTTCCACACCAGCTTCTGCCCAGTGCAGATCACATAGGTCAGAAGTTACACAAGGAATGGGGGAATGAGTCACTTCTTGGAGAAGATACAAGGTGACCACTTTAGGAATCTCCAAAAGTGGTGAAAATGATTTGTAAAAATGTGAAAGGATCCAGAGAGATCATTTAGTTCAGGCTCTGCCTTTATCATCCTCCAAAGGTTTATTGTTCTAATTATTTAATTAAACTTTTATTTTGAAATGATTATAGATATGAAATAATACAGTGAGATCCTGTGTATCTTTGCTTGATTTCCCACAATGGTAACATCTTGCAAAACTTCAATACAATATCATAATCAGGATATTGACATTGGTACAGTGAAGATGAACAGTTCCATCACTGTGAGGATTCCTCCTCTTGTCCTTTTATAGACACACCCCTCTCCCTCCCCCAACTCCATCTCTGCCACTAACCCCTTATCTATACAACTTTGCTTTTCAAGGATGTTACATAAATAGATCAAAAAATATATAAATGAAATAATGAAATCCTAATATTTGGGGATTCACTTTTTTTTACTCAGCATCATTGCCTCAAAATTCAACCCAAGTTGTTGCATGTATCAATAGCTTGTTTCTTTTTATTGCTGGATAGTTATTGCAAAGTACGAATGTACCATGGTCCGTTTAACTGTTTATCTATTGAAGGACATCTGAGTTATTTCCCGTTTTTGGAATTTATGAATAAATCTGCTGTGAACATTTGTGCATACAATTTTTTGTGAACATGTCTTCATTCTTTTGGGATAACTGTCCAGAAATACAATTGCTGAGTCATATAGTAGTTCCAGGTTTAGTTTTAAAAGAAATTGCTAAACTCTTTTCCAGAGAGTGCACCATCTTACATTCCCACAGATAATGTACAAGAGATCCAGTTTCTCTGCATCTTCACCAACATTTAATGTTGTCATTAATTTTCTGTTTTAGCCGTTCCATGTGTAGTGATATCTCATTGTGGTTTTAATATAATTTCCCTAAGTGAAATGATATTGTACATATTTTCTTGTGCTTATTTGCTATCTTTATATCCTTTGAGGAGAAACGTCTATTCATATATTTTACCATTTTTATTGAATTTTTTGTTTGTTTTACCGCTGAGTTTTGAGAGTTTTTTATGTATTCTAGATAATAGTCTTTTGTCAGATATATGATTGGCAAATATTTTCTGCCAGTCTGTAGCTTGTCTTTATATACACCTCACAGAGTCTTTTGTAGCACAGAAGTTTTGAATTTTACTGAAATCCAATTTATAACTTTTTCCTTTAATGCATTATGCTTTTGGCATCAGACTGAACTCTTTCTTGGTCCAGTCCTTTCTAGTCCTATGTCCCGAAGATTATCTTCTGTGTTTTTTTTCTAATTGTCTTATACTTTTACATTTACATTTAAGACCACAACACATTTTGAATTTATCTTCATATAAGGTGTGAGGTTTAGGTCAATATTTTTGTTGTTACTGTCTGTTGTTTTTTTCTGTTTTTCACTTTTGTTTGGGTTTGGAGTTTTGTTTGTTTTTATTTTTATTTTGTTTCATTTCATTTTATTTTACTTTCGCCTATGGATATTCAATAGCTTCAACATCATTTGTTGAAAAAGCTATTCTTTGTCCATTGAATTGTTTTTGCACTTTTGCAAAAAATCAGTTAGACATATTCATGTGCGTCTATCTCTATTCTATTCCATTGATCTGTCTGTCCATTTCTCTGCTATCACTACATGCCCTTGCCCTTGGTTTCCATAGCTATATGATGAATCTTCAAATCAGGTACAGTAATTCTTCTCATGTTGTTATTTTTTTTTTTAATAGTGCCTTAACTATTATAGGGCCTGTTCCTTCCAAATAAATTTTAGAATAGACCTATCTATTTCTACAAAAAATCTTGCTGGTATTTTGATGAGAATTGCCTTAAACCTGTAGATTTTTTGGGGGAAAACGTCATTATGTTGAGTCTTGCAATTCATGAACACCCTATGCCTCTCCATTTACTTAGGTGTTCTTTGATTTTTTTTTCTTAAATTGGTGTTTTGTAATTTTTCTCATACAAATTCTGTACATGTTTTAAGTTCATACCTATATAAATATTTCACTTTCTTTTAAGTGATTATAAACAGAAGTATATTTTTAATACTGATTTCCATATAATCTTTGTTAGTATATAGAAATGCTGTTGATTTTTGTATGTTGATTTTGTATCCTGAGAATTTACTGGCCTCAGTTTTTAATTTTAGGAGTTTTTGTTAGATTCTTTAAGATTCTACATAGAGAATCATGTTGTCTGCTAATAATGACAATTTTATTTGTTCCTTCCCAATATACATACCTTTTATTTCCTTTTCTTGTCTTATTTCAGTTGCCAGATTTTTCAATATCTTATTGAATGGAAGCGATAAGAGTGGACATCCTTGCCTTATTCCTAATATTAGAGAAGTATTTAGCTTTCACCATTAAATATTATGTGCTGTAAAACTTTTATAGTTTCTTTATATTCAGTTGAAATGTTCCTCTCTGTTTCTAACCTCCTGAGTGTTCTTATCATAAATGGGCATCAGATTCTGTGAAGTGCTTTTCTTGTGTCAATTAATATGATCATGTTATTTTTTCCTTTATCTGTTTGCTAGAATAGTTTACATTGAATGATTTTCAAATGTTGAACCAACGTTTTATGCCTAGAATAAGTCCCACTTGATCATGGTGTATCATTCTTCTTATATATTATTGGATTTAATTTGCTAACATCTTGTTGAGGATTTTGGCTTCTATGTTCATGAGAGATATTGGTTTTTTTTTAGTTGTCTTTTTTTCTATTGTCTTTTTCTGTTTTTTGGTAGCAGAGCAATGCTGACCTTATGAAATGAGTTGGGGAGTATTATCTCTTCTTTTATTTTCTGGAAGATATGGCACAAAATTCATTTTAATTCTTTATTTTTTTTAATTTTATTTATTTATTCATGAGAGAGAAAGAGAGAGGCAGAGACATAGCAGAAGGAGAAGGAGGCTCCATGCAGGGAGCCCAATACAGGACTCATCCCAGGACTCTAGGTTCACGCCCTGAGCCTAAGGCAAATGGTCAACCACTGAGCCACTCAGGCATCCCCATTTTAATTCTTTAAATGTTTGAGAGAATTCTCCATTGAAACTATCTGGTCCTAGAGATTTCTTTTCAGAGATTTTTAGTTATAAATTTAATTTAATTATTATAGGCTAATCAGATTATTTCTTTCCTATTGCTTGAGTTTTGCTAGTTTGTGGTTTTTTAATGAATTGTTCCATTTCTTCTAAGCTTTTAAATTTATAAACATAAAGTTATTTATAGTATTCTTTTTTTTAATGGCTACGGGGTCTATAGTGATCTCCCTTGTTTTAGTCTTGATATCAATGATTTGTGTCTTTCTCTTTTTGTATTTGTCAGTTTGGGTGGAATTTTATAAATTGTATTTATTTTTTCAAGGAACCAGCTTCTTTTTCTTCATTGATTTGTTTTATTGTTTCCTATTTTCAAGTTCATTGATATCTGCTCTTATTATTTCTTTCTATCTGCTTGCTTTGGATTTAATTTTTTTCTAGGTTTTTCTCCCCTAGTTTCTTAAAGTAGTGACTTAGATTTTTTTCTTTTAGATCTTTGTTCTTTTCTAAATTGTAAACTTAGTATTATGACTTTTCCTTTCAGTACTGCTTTAGATGTATCCCATATATTTTGATATGTTGTATATTCATATTCATTTAATTATATGCATATTTTTATTTTCTCTCAGGCTTCTTCTTTGACATAGGAGTTACTTAGAAGTATTTTGCTTAAGATATAAATGTTTAGATATTCTTCTATCATCTTTCCAATATTGATTTCTAGTTTGATTTTACCTTTGTTGGAGAACATACACTGCACAATTTCAATTATTTGAAACCTGTTGAGATTTGTTTCATGGACCAGGATATGACTTATCATAGGATATGTTTGTGAATGCTTGAAAAGAAAATGTTTGGCTGTGGTTGGGTGGGATATTCTATATATGTCATTTAGATCCTGTTGGTTGATTATGTTATTCAGTTCTTCTATATCCTTATGGATTTTCTGTCTGGTAGTTCTATCAGTTACTAGAGAGGGAATGTAACTGTGAATTTTATTTCCCTTTAATTCTAAATGATCTTATGGGTATCAAATTCATAGTTGACAGTTATTTTCTTTTAACACTTAGGAGGCATGCTACTTCTGTCCAGCTGCTAAGTTTTCAGATTATAAATCCACTATGATTTGAATTTGTATTTCTTTTTTTTTTTTTAAAGAGAAAGCCTCCCCCCCCACCCCCAAGATTCTATTTATTTATCCATGAGAGACACACAGAGAGAGAGAGGCACAGACACAGGCAGAGGGAGAAGCAGGCTCCATTCCATTCAGGGGGCCTGACGTGGGACTTGATTCTGGGTCCCCAGGACCACACCCTGGACTGAAGGTGGCGCTAAGTCGCTGAGTCACCCGGGCTGCCCTGAATTTGTATTTCTTATAAGTAATATGCTATTTCTCTCTGGCTGTTTTAAAGCTCTTTTTTTAATCTTTAGTTTTCAGAAGTATAATTTTGATATGCTTTGGTATAGATTTCTTTATGTTTGTCTTATTTAGGGTTTGTTCAGTTTTTTTAAATCTATGATTTTTATCTTTAACCAAATTTGGAAAGTTTCACCTATTATTTAATTGAATACTCTTTCAGCACCACTTTTCTCTTCTCCTTCTAAGACTCCAATAATATGAATGATGGATCTTTCATTATTGTCTCACAGGTCCCTAAGTCTTGGTTCTTTTTTGTAAATTTATTTTCTTACTGCTGTTTGGATTGGGTAAAATTTATTGATCTTTCCTCACATTCACCAATTCTATCTTCTGTCATTTTTACTATTGCAAGGATCATCCACAGAGGATTCAAAAAATTTCTGTTAGGGTACTTTTTGATTTTACAATTTTGTTCTTTTTAAAAAATTTTTCATTTCTTTCCTGAGACTTTCCATTCATTGATTTATTTCAAGAGAATTTGTAATTGCTTGTTGAATCATTTTTATAATTGTTTTAATGTTCTTATTGGATAATTTGAATATCAAATTCATTTTCATGTTGGTGTCAGTTGATTGTCTTTTCATATTCAGGTTGTGATTTTTTTTTTTTTTTTTTTTTTTTTTTTTTTTTTTTTTTGGTTCTTGGTATAATGGAAGATGTTTTATTATATCCAGTACATTTTAGTTATTATGGCAGGAGGCTCTGGACACTGTTTAAAAAATCAATTTTATCAGGCAGTTTCCTGTTTAGATTTATCATGCAGATCCTATCATACATTTGCAGACTGTAGTTCCAATGACAATCTTATTTTTTTCAGAGATTTTGCAGTGAGTGCCATTTTGGTTTAATGCATACCACTGGGGGTCCCACTGATTCCTGCCTGTTTCCCCATTCCAGGCTACCCTAGGCTGGGGAAGGGAATCTCCAATCCACATAGATGAAGAGTATCCTGAGATCTTCCTTGTGGGTTAGTGCTTTCAGCTGTATGGTATCTCTGGGTGGGGGTGGAGAGTCCCAGGACCTGCAAAGAAGGAGTGTACTCCAAGATGGGATTATTCATGGTGTGATTTCCCTTTACAGTTCCTTCTTTCCTTTTAGTTTCAACTTAGACAAATCGCTGTTTTTTCTTTTGTACACTTCACATTTAACTACCAAATTCTGTCACTAGATTTGAGTTTTAACATGAGATGTATAAAAATGAATATCATATTAATAATCTATTCAGCATGACTTGGGGATCAGATAGAAGCTAAGAGTTTATTTTTTATATTGTAACAAGATTTTCAACCACAGAAGAACATTCATTTTTAGCATTATCCAAGAAAAAAGTCCAATAAAAATTCTTACAAGGATGGTATTATAAAATGAGCTATAGTTTCATTGATCATATATTATTAATTTAGGAGCGACAAATTTTCTAGAAAATTAGGTTTACTAACATACAAATCCAAGATATTTGTTTTTCAAAATATCTATAGGGAAATTATTATTTTTTGAACAACTCATTAATATTAGATGAAGATTTAAAGTTATTACTGATTTTAATAGTGTTGAGCCAAGATGAATAAGCCTGCTCAGATTTCGCATATATCCATCCATTCTACTAAGGATCTGAGCACTAATTATAAATTAGGCATTGTGTTCAGTGCTTTGGAGAATTCAGAGATCAATAAGATTTCCAAGCCAACCTTTCCAGCTGTATTTCCTGCCACTTCTGGTAATGTCTATACCTCAGCCACACCATACTCATGGCACATTGGTTCCCAGTCTATCCATATTTTTACAGCTATATGTTTTGAATCAGGCTGTTCTTTTTCTTTTTCTCCCCCTTCTCCTGCTCTTCTTCCCCTTCCCTCGCCACTCCCCTTCCTCCTCCTTCTTCCTCTTCTTCCTCTTCTTCCTCTTCTTTTCTTTGAATGCCTTTCCTTTCCTATTTTGCCTAGTAAATTCTTTAGCAGCACATTAATGAATATATCTCCTGAGGCAAAGGAAACAAAAGCAAAAGTAAACTATTTGAAACTATACCAAAATTAAAAGCTTTTGCATATAAAAGGGAACCATCAACAAACAAAAGGCAACCCAGTGAATGGGGGAAGATGTTTACAAATGATATAACTAAGAAGTTGTTAATATCCAAAGTGTATAAAGAACTTATACAATTCAACACCAAAAAACAAATTATCCAATTAAAAATTGGGCAGGGGACCTGAATAGACATTTTCCCAAAAGACATACAGATGGCCAACAGACATGAAAAAATGCTCAACATCGTTAATCATCAGGGAAATGCAAATCAAAATCACAATGATTATTATTATTTTTATACCAATCAGAATGGCTGCTATCCAAAAAGCAAGAAATAACATATTGGAAGGATATGGAGAAAAAAGAACTCTTGTTATTGTTGGTGGCATTGGAAATTGGTGCAACCAGTGTGGAAAACAGTATGGAGCTTTCTTTAAAAAATAGAAACAAAAATACCAGATGACCTAGTAATTCCACTACTGGGTATTTACCCAAGGAAAACAAAGACACTAATTTGGGAATATTTACACACACACATATATATATATATATATATATATAATGAAGTATTAATCAGCCATAGAAAAAAGAATAAAGTCTTGTCTTTTAGTGACAATATGGATAGATGCAGAGGGTATTATATAAGTGAAATAAGTCAGACAGAGAGAGACAAGTACCATTGTGGAGGCCGAAAAAAATCAAGGTCATTCCACCTCAAGTTTAGCATTAGCACAAGTACAGCCATCTTGGGCCCCTGTGAATAAGAGCTGAACTTTACAGGAAAAACTGCAGAATGTCCTCGGCAGAGAATCCCATATCAGAAAGACAACAGAGCCCAGGCCCATGGTAGAAATTCCCATATTAGAATGAGAACAGAGCTCAATGCTCTTGAAAGCCCCATATCAGAATGTAAACAGAACTTGAGAAATTCCTCCACCCCTTCTGAAAATCCCCTAGACCAGCCCATAAAAAACCCAGCTGTAACCCACCTTGGGGTCCAAGTCCCTGCTCCACTGTGTTGGGCATACTTGGACCCAAGCTCGAGCTTGCAAATAAACCCTCGTGCGCTTGCATCGGTGTCAGCTCCTTGGTGGTTTCTTGGATTCGCAATCTTGGGCACAACACCATATGATTTCACTTCTATGTGTAATCTAAAAAACAAAACAAAGAAAGAAACAAAAAGCAGACTCTTAAATACAGAGAACAAACTGGTGATTGCCAGACAGGAGGTGGATGGGGGGATGGGTAAAATAGATAAAAGGGATTAAGAGTTACAAACTTCGAGTGGTAAAATAAATAAGTCATGGAGATGAAAAGTACAGGGAGCATAGGGAATATAGTTAATAATATTGTAATAATGTTGTATGGTGACAGATGTGACTAGACTTACCATGGTGAGCAGAGAATAATGGGTAGAATTGTTAAATCAATATGTTGTACACCTGAAGCTAATATAACACTGTATGTTAATTACACTTCAGTAAAAAAAGAAAAAAACCCTTTCTGTTTTTGTAATATTCTGAACAGATGGTTGCCTACTTGGTGATAATCTATATAAGCTATTAAAAGTCATTTTTCTGGGGGTGCCAGGGTGGCTCAGTGATTGAGCATCTGCCTTTGGCTCAGTTTGTGATCCTGGAGTTCCAGAATCAAGTCCCACATCAGGCTCCCGGTGGGGAACCTGCCTCTGCCTGTCTTTGCTTCTCTTTGTGTGCTGTCTTTGTGTCTCTCATGAATAAATGAATAAAATATTTCTTTTAGAAAGTTATTTTTCTGACTTGAACTTGTGTCAGTTCAGTGTGAAAATATTATCTCATGCACTGTGTATATTGCTATCAAGTAAATGATAATGACATGTTTTTTAGAATGAAAAACAGGATTAATGATTTGGTTCCTCTAACTCCTACATGTAGATTTATTTTTATTTTTTAAAAGTTACTCTCTCATTTGTAGAGACCAAGGAATAAACTGATAAAAATACAAATGTGCTGATCAGAACCAACAGAACGCACTGCCTATTCTTCCAGTGTGCATTGCAGGGATAGTCCAATTACATTTCCAGCACATTGCATTGCCATTCATTGTTTTGAATATGAAATTAAAACTAATTATTAGTTTCAAAACAGAACCCACAAGTAATCACAAATATATATTTACCTATCTACATCTATACATGATTTGTGTTCTCAAAAATTACCCTTTGCACTAAATAATACATACACGCACAAAATCTCTTGTGGTTCTTTTTCAAGAGCAGTAATTAGTTTCCAATTCTAACAGGAGTCTTAGACTCTCCTTTTGATTTAATTTTATTAATTTAATTTTCTTCAACAGCAACACATTTGAAAGAAAAAGGCATTAATTAGCCATTTCCACCAGGCACAGAATAGGAAACAGGCCCAAACTATAACTGGAGAAATGAAATCTTTTAACTTGTGCATTGTGTCCTATTCGAGGGCTGACTTAGGCTTTGTGGGAACTGAAGCTTAGTAATTTCAGGCATTCTCTTTAAGAGAAATAATACAAAGTTAGACATAAACATGAATATTCAGATTGAGAAAAGAAATCATAACAAAATAGAATTTTAAAAAACTGACAAATGCCACAACAAAAACAGCACACCAAAAACCTCCAAATAATAGCTTCTCAACGTTTCCCTATAAATGACCCAACATTTTTTTGGTCACCTTGTCTTAGGACTATGACTATAATATTTTCTTCAGAAAAAATAGAAATGTAATTCAATCTTTCCTATACATGGGTTTACCAAAGTTTATTTAGGTTTTTTTGAGAGAGAGGGAGAGAGCAAGAGAGAGGGCACAAGCAGGGGGGAGGGGCAGAAAGAGAGGGAAGAGAGAATCTTAAGAAGGCTCCACCTTGGAGCCTGAAGCCCAGCTCCATCTCATGACCCTGAGATCATGACCTGAGCAGAAATCAACAGTCAGATGCTTAACCTACTGAGCCACCCAGGCACTACTACCAAAGTTTGTTTTTTAAATTGTTGATAATTAAGATGCACAGACACATGACCTCTCTTATAGGCCTACTCACTTTTTTGTATGGGAAATGCAAATTTATGCCTTACAAAGGGATTCTAATCCGTCTTATATCTTGCAATTTCCATCCAAAAAGAAGAAAAATCTTGTGTGTTTATGCTACCTTACTGTGTGTATTCTTACCTAATAGGAGAGAACTTCCACTCTGATTAGGTATCAAAGACATTCTGCTTACAATTTTTCATATGTGCTAATTTAAAAAATTCCACATAGATTAACTTCTGATTCTGATGCTTTAAACCTATTTCTTCTCCTTTCCATGTACTCTAGATACTGTGGAGTATATTATTATCCCCACATGACCTAACCCCTCGCTTCTGTCACAGCATTCCACGTAAGGGGGCAGGAGAGCAGCATTCCTGAAAGCCAGGCTATGTGTGGAAGAGATTGTGAACCGTGAGCATATTTCACCACAGGCAAACTCATATCCCCAACTCAGCTTCCCCCCAGCTGGATCCCAAAAGTGTTCATGGCCACTAGAGGGGAAGAAAAAGTTTTCCTCACCTCTCTTAAAGCCCTTGGCCAGTGACGCCTGGGTGGTTCAATCAGTTAAGCGTTTGCCTTCAGCTCAGGTCATGATCCCAGAGTCCTGGGATCAAGCCCCACATCGGACTCTGCTCAGTGGAGAACCTACTTCTCCCTCTCCCTCTGCCACAACTCCCCCTGCTTGTGCTCTGTCTCTCTGTCAAATAAAATAAAATAAAATAAAATAAAATAAAATAAAATAAAATAAAATGAATAGAGTTTCTGGCTAGACCCCAAAATTAAACTGACAAAGACAGGTTAATAGGAGAAAAACATAAAAATATATTTATGAATAAGTTTTGTAAGACACAGGAGCCATAAAATGAAGACCTGAAGAAACAGACCTGAATATTTTATGCTAGGTTTGATGAGGAGTGGACAGTCACGGAAGAATATGATAGATTAAAGAGTATGAAGTAATTGTAATAAACTGAGGGAAATTTAGCAAGCCCTGTTAGGATTTTTTGTCAGTGTCCCTTTGTTTTCAGAGATAAGGATTCTCCTTTCTTCCAGGTATATGGAAAGCACCTCTCACATGAGGGTTTTATGAACTGTTTCAGGGAAAAAAGGCAGGAGAAGGTCAGAGCAACATCCCTGTTTCCATCATTTGCTCAAACTACTTAAGCTTAATATATTCAATATGTGTAGGTGGCATATTTTGGGGTAGTGTGACCTGAACCCCATCACCACCTCAATGCCACCTCACACTGTGGAAAGGGAAAGCAGTGTTAAATAAATGCAGTTACAATATCACACCGTTGCTATGTTTGCAAAAATGTATGGCTGTGCAAACACATCTAGAGGACCCCTCCCAGAGTTTTGAAGATACTTATGCAAATGTAGCGCCCTAAATTTAGCATCATTAGTTTCAGGGTAAAAGTGCTATTCTCCTGGCTTTCCTAAAGGAAATGATGGCTCATGAAATACGGCCCTCTGAAAATACAGACAAATGGCTCCTGCTATTTGGTCCTAAAGTCTTTAGTGTATGAACTTACTCTCTCCTTTTAATGTCCAAATACAATTACGTGAGTCTCTATTGAAAGTAACTGAGCACACTGGATATGCTTTCCTGGGATTCTGGAATTCCTAAGGAAGAGAGAGTGCTTTCTGTCTCCTGGTGATGGTCAAATTTTGCTTCAAATTTCTCGTTGCTTGACTTAGTTTTTGATCACCTTGTATCAACTTGACACTGCTCTCTGACTCCATTGTGGATACAGCCTCATCCCTATTTCATTCCTTAACAATCACAACAACAAAAAGCACTGCTACAACAGTAAAGGGATATACAGACTTTATCTCACAGTAAAAAATAAGTTGGTAAAAAACAATTCAGATTTTCTAAATTCATTGAAACCATTCCAAGTTACTCCTCTGCAATGGGCCCACCTGGGGTCCAGTCTTCAATTTTTGGGAGAGTATAGGTTAACTAGATGGAAGATCTAAAAATCTAGCAACTGTTTATGTGAGCAACATAACTGTTACCTTGGCATTTCTAATGTAACTGAAAGAAGCATGGTGACTTCCCCTTTTTGAAGATGGAGAAAATCTTCCATGACTAATTTTCACATGCATAATACAACCAGTGTTTTGGGAGTACTCTGGCAAAAAGACTCCATTAGAGTTGAAAATGAGAAGATGAAAATAATGATAGTGGTTAACAATTATTATGTGCATGCTATATGCCATGGGCTAAGTAAGCACTTGGTATTTGGTATCTTATTGAATTCTGACAGTAATTTTTATTATAGTTTGCAGAGAAGACACTTAAGGCACAAAGGTGTTAGGTGTCCAAATTCAAATAGCTAGGAATCAAGCATGTAAGTGAAGACCCTCCTACAGTAAGTTAAAGAAATAAACCTAAACCTACTTCAAAAGAAAGAAAGAGAAGAAGTAGTTCAGGTTACCAATGTAACCCATTGATAGCAATGAGACTAGAAGAGTTTCAGTCTCTAACTCTGGTCCTCATTTCTTTTCTTTTTGTGTGGGTCTCTTTGTGTGTGTGTGTGTGTGTGTGTGTGTGTGTGTGTGTTTATTTAGAGGGAGAGAACACACGTGCAGGAGGAAGGGCAGAGGGAGAGAAACTCCGGCAGACTCCATGCTAAGCATGGAGCTTGACATGGGATTCAATCTGATGACCTTGAGATCATGACCTGAGCCATAATCAAGAGTCAGAGGCTTAAATGACTGAGCCATTCAGGTGCCCTTGCATGTCAGCTTTTTCCCCTCTTCTTCTTTAGCAGTTCTGGGCTCCTTGCCTTAGAACTGGCAAGGTAATAGCAGAGTATATTGGGTAAAATACTGATATGAGTGCCAGACATGAACTTTGGGAAGAACTTAGCAAGTAGCTTTGAGGGGGTCACTGAAGCTATACTTGTAGTAGTTCTTGCAGTTGACTGGTTTTGTCGTGATCTGAAGTGGAGATAAAGTTCAGATAATTATTTCCATAATTAAACAGTCTCTATAATTTCCCCTATACACATAATAGCTTTTTGAATTATGTATCAGGAAGACCTTCCAAGTTTATCTGCCAGCATAACTCTAATGCTGCCCTGATTCTTCTTGGAAAAGAACTGGATGAGCACATGCCCTTGAATGTGCAAAGATTTGATAATTTATATATTATTTTCCCCAGAGTTTTATACTTTATTTAATTCTTTATTAAAGAAATTCTTCCAATTATTCTGTACTGTTATTACCCACACTCTGGGTATTCCTGAAGATGTCAATCACTTGAATAGAGAATATTATTATTTAAGTTAGATATCCAGATAATTGCCTGCTTTCTGCATTACTCAGGATAGAAAAGGTTATACTGTGTAACAAACTCCACCAAATGCCAGTGGCTTAAAATGACAAAGGTTTGTCTTCTGCCCATATAACAGATGTCTCTCAGGGCAGCAGTCCTCAAACCTTCCTAGTTGTCATGGTAGAGGAGAAAGGGTACTCTGGAGAATTTCATATTCATTCATACTCTAATTCTAATTCATTGATTAGTTCATTTGCCAGAGATAGAAACATGGCCCTACTCAGTCATAAGGATGGGAGGGAGTACCTTGTGTTAGAAGGAAAGAGAGTTCTATTTGATTGATAGCACAAATGACTGTCATGCATTCCAATAGTTGTTCTGTATAGGCACAATTCCAGAATAGAATAAAAGCAGACATTTCAAGGGTATTTACTAAGAGTCAGGTACTGATTTAATCATTTTATGTGTATCATATCTTGTTTAGTCCTTACAACTACCCTTTTGTTATTCTCATTTTAAAGTTGAAAGAACTGAGGCATAAGGGATTTAATAGTAACTTGTCTAAGATCAGCCTAAGATTTGACCCCACCCAGAAGAGCTTGTGCTCTGAACCACAAAATCATGTGCTGTATATGAATTATTTATAAATAATGTGGTTTCCTTGAGATGTGATTAATTAGTGGCACATTTGCTAGGGGAATTCTGAGTTGATAGCCATATCAGAGGTGTAAAATCTAACTATTGCTAGTATTTTATAATCTACAAAAGTAGAATTAGCCCAACCCTGAGAACATTTATTACAGGAAGTATTTTTTCTAATTTCATATGCTTTGAAATTCAAACATAAAACTGGTATCCTGTGGCAAGCTCTAATTTGGACTGATTTATTTAGTAGAAATAAATGAGAGTTTATTTATAGAGATCAATGTGCAATCTGACTTTCAAACACATTTGCCTAAAAATTAATGAAAGTAGCATATAGAGCTGTTAACTATTAGTGATGAGAAATAATGAGGATGAAACCTAGCTGAAGGACTCAGGTAGAGCAGTTCTTTGTAGGTAATTTTGTAGTATCTCTCTATGAGTGTATGGATTTTCCAAAGTTATAAAAGTTATAAACACTGAACGTATAGTCTGCTCAGGCTTTTATAACCAAATATCGTATACCAGATAGCTTAAACAAAAGGGATTTATATCTCACAGTTCTGAAGATGAAAAAATCAAAGATCAGGGTTTTAGCTGATTCAGTTTCTAGTGAGAACTCTCTTCCTGGGTTTGCAGCTGACTACCTCCTTGCTTCATCTTCACATGGTGGAAAGAGCTCCAGTATCTCTTCCTCTCATTATAAGGGTACAAATCCCATCATAAAATCTTGGCCTTATTCACAATTTATGAATTCTCCTCCTCATTTGCTAATCAACCCTTCTATTCTTCTTGAGTGAGAAATGTCCTAAGTCATCAAGCATTCTTCATTCCTCAGTAATCATGGCATAAACATTATGTTCCAAGGCTTTGAAGCTCTGCCCATATTATGAAGAACCAATTTGTTGAAAACCCCAACTCTTTTCTCTCTCTAAACCTCACTCTTGTATTAGTGGTACAGATTATTCCCCATCTTCTCTTAATATGCATAATACATAATAGTTCAGCTGTACTAATTGGACTCTGATATAGGGGCACTTGCTCTTTCCTTTTATTGTATCTCTCATATGGAAACCTACCTTATTGAGATATATATGGCTAAAAACTGAAGATGTTACTCCTTCTAAAAGTAATGATATTTTAACAATATGTTAAATAAATAATTTAGAAAATTCATTGAATGAAGAATCTACATGTATATGAAGCTTTATATATCTCTCACTCTGCCCAAGATTACAAAGACATCTTGATTAGGACCCTTAACTTCTTTGGACATTAGACTGAGTTCTGTCATAGATAAAATGAGAATAACATAGTGTGTTGGTTACAGACAGGAAATAAAAGTTCTAGTCTCAATTCTGCCACAAAGTAGTTGTGTACTGCTATACAAATCATTTAAATTATATGAGCTTTTGCTTCTACATTTTAAAAATGTGGAAGTTGGCCTAGATTAGTGGTCATCAAATTGGTGTATGCATGGCTATGCAGATATACAAAGACATTTTAAGGGGTATGTGGGCTCTGAAGTTTTAAGAGAACTGATTTGCTTTTCTTCAATTTCCACTTGTATACTTTCCTAGCTTCATGTAGATATACTTTTCCACTTCTATTGCACAACTGGCTTTCTCTATATAAAAAAGGCATCTTCTTTATCTACTCTAAATCTTACTATAACATATTTCCCTGGGATATAAAGACACCCAGACCCTCAAAGAAAGGGCAATTTTGGAATGATTTTTTGAGTAAGTCTTTATTGACTTATCAACATAGGGCATCCTGGTTTTGCTGGCTTTATGGTTTTTCTGATAATGTTGAAAAATAGCATTAGAATTGGGGTGCTGTGGTGCTCACTTTGACAGCACATATACTAGAATTAGGGTGCTGTGGCCCTTGTTGGGAAGTTCTGAAATCAAATATATTATAGAATATAGGCAAAGAAAGAAATGGCAAACTTATTTACTAATCCTACCTCTGCCATCCTCTCCCCACAGTAAGAGAATGCAGTGCCTTTGCAGTACTAGGTAATTTGCCAAATTGGTAAGGCATTGGTAAGACATATAAAATTCCATAAATGAATTTTAAAAAATTTTTCCTTATACCACCTCATCTTGTATCTTGTATTCAAATGCAAAAAGGTTTATTTCAACTTTTCTCTATATTCATATTTCATTTTATTAGCTAGAAAGAAAAGCAGCTTCAAACAGCCAAAATGGCAGGGATTAATGATGCTATTCCTTAATTGCAATAGTAATGTTTAATAGATTATTAGATTTTTCAAACTGTACTGGATAAAACTACAGATATAAATTCTAGGTAATTTAGCTATACTGTGAATTATTCAATGAAGTCCTTGAAACCTGTTATTGAACCATATCATAAAATATTTACACCAATCATAATCAATCCTCTTATATTACCTTATAAAATGTTTAATATTTTCTATTTCTTGTTAACACAAAATATTTGTAAAACTGATTAGTTTTTAGTAATATTATTTCAGTTTTTTGTTAAATATGTAAGTAACATTTTATCCTTTGTGTCTAAAAATTAATGGAGCTTTGAATTATTTTCAAAAGCTGAACTCATGCACACACATTTACTGAAGAAAAGCTATGACTTTTACCAAACTTTTTGCTTCATACTAACTTATAATTTTAGCTATACAGTATCTGCATTGAAATGAATAAAATAAAAAAAAAATAGGAAATTATTTCAAGGGCTTCCCATTTCTAGTCCAACATGTAAACAGCTTAGAAGTTCTTACAGTAAGAAAAGCAAATAAAAACCAACAACTCTTCTTAGACCCATCAGAGAATTAAGGTCTAGGACAAGCCATTGCCTCCCAACACCTGAGATATAGAATCACAGCTTATAGGGAGCAGAAACTGCCTGCTGAAGCTCAATATTGACAGGGGCACTTTAATCTGTAATTGATGAGTTGCTAGATGCTCAGCATGGACCTGCTTCAGAGTTAAAAGCTCTGAGGGTGCCCAGTATTAGGAAGGCCCTCCATTATTTGTTTTACCTCTAGGAGTCCTACTAGATTCTCACAGTGAATATCCAGCAGGAGGAAGGGAAATACATTTTGAAAATACGTCCAGAACTCTATATTCTCCTTAATAAGGTTTTCCATCAAGGGAAATTATTTTACCAGAATGTAAGTGGGTTTTTTCCAAAGCCTAGCCAACCTGATGGGAAGAAATGTCTCACGCAGGTTCATTAAAATACAAGATCTAGGGGATCCCTAGTGGCTCAGAGGTTTGGCACCTGCCTTTGGCCCAGGGCGTGATCCTGGATCCCCGGAATCGAGTCCTGCATCGGGCTCTCGGCATGGAGCCTGCTTCTCCCTCTGCCTGTGTCTCTGCCTCTCTTTCTCTCTCTGTGTCTGTCATGAATAAATAAATAAAATCTTTAAAATAAAATAAAATACAAGATCTAATCATGGGCTGTAGAGCACTCTGCCACCCCCAAACCTTGCCACCACATCAATGGAATGCCTTTGTAACAAGAGGACTATAGCTCAAAGAACTGCAACCTCAGATCCTATTTAAGGAGTCTCTGAGGACACTACAAGACAACAGGTGAAACAAAGAAAAGACCAGAGGACATTTTAGCCTGTGACACCACAAGTATAAGAAACAGTAAGGCACAGCTTTATCTCTAGCCAGAGAAACACAGAACCTCATACTAAAGGCCTCTCTAGCTCAGTTCATTTACCCAGTATATTATGGACAGCTATCAAGAAAAAATTGCAAGGCATCCCAAAAGACAAAAAACACAATTTGAAGAAACGCACCAATCATCAGAAATAGAAATGGCAGGAATGCTGGAATGATCAGACCAGTTTAAAACAACTGTGATTAATATGCTAAGGGCTCTGATGGATAAAAGTAGACAACATTCAGAATGGATGGGCAATGTAAGCAGAGAGATGGGAACCCCCCAAACCAAAAAGAAATGCTAGAGATCTAACTCACAGTAACAGAAATAAGGAATACCTTTGAGAGCTTATCAGAAGACTAGACATGGCTCAAGAAAGAATTTCCGAGCTTGAGGCTATCAAAATAGGAATTTTCAAAACTGAAGATCAAGGAGAAAAAGTGCAAAAAAAGCAGCACAAAATACCCAAGAACTATGGGACAACTACACAAGATGTCATATATGTATAATGGAAATACCGAAAGGAGAGGAAGAGAAAGGAATGGAAGAAATATTTGAAATAATAATAGCTGAGAATTTTCCAAATGTAGTAACAGGCACCAAACCACAGATCTAGGAAGCTCAGAGAACATCAATCAGGGTAAATACAAAAGAACAACAACAACAACAACAACAAATCAACACCTAAGCAATCAACCTAAGCAATCAAAGACAAAGAGAAAATCTTGACAGATCTAGAAGAGGAAAAAATCCTTACCTGTGGAGGAGCAAGGATAAGAATTACATCAGACTTCTCTTTAAAAACTATGCAATTCTGCAGAAGAATAGAGTGGAATATTTAGTATTCAAAGGATATTATTTCCACATCAATTTCAATTTTCTTGATTAACTTTTCTATCTTAAAAGATGCTATGGTGTGGGGAACTAGCTGTGGAGCCTATCTGAGAACTGAATCTCGTAGTCCTCGGCACACTGGGGATACAGGAGGTCCTGAGTCAGCACACTAACTCTTGACCACATTGTTCTCCAGATACAGCTCCTCTGCTCCCCCTCTTTGAGTCAGTAGCCTATTCTTTTACCTTTTGAAGTAAACATGTTTTTCACTGCTTCCCAAAGTTTATCATTCCTCTAGCCAATCTGCTAGCTCTCTTTATGAACACTAGAGGAGACAAAGCCTCAGGGTCTTAGTCCAGTCTAAGGCAGAGTCAGAGTCTCAGTCCCCTTGTTCCCCAGATTAATTTTCAGTGAGACTCCTAGTCTTTCTTCATGTTGTTGCCTCTTGTCGTCGACTCTCCTGGCTCCGTGGCACCATGGTACATTGTTTCTTTGGTGTTCTCCAATAGGCCCTCAATACCTCCCAGTATTATCACTATTCTAGAGTCCCCTTCCACGTTGACTTGAGGTTTGACCACTGGTTTTAATGAAGGCTTTTAAGTGATGCTTGGTTTTTAGTGACTAGTTTTAGCCGCTGAAGCAGTAAGCATAATACAAGGTTTAATAAGTGCTTGCACACTGGGCCTTGTTTTCTTGAAGGTTCCTTCTTTGCTGTAAGAAGTCCAAGTAGACGCACAGAGAAGCCCACATTAGGAACTGACATGGCCAACAACCATGTCTGAGCTCCCAGCCTGTAACTAGTACAAACTGCCTGTCATGTGGGTGAGGCCATTTTGGTCTTTTTAGCCATCCCAGTGCCTCATGTGAAGCAAAAAAACCACTTGATTAATCCACAGAATCATAGAAAATAAGAAATTGTTATTTTGAGCCACTAAGTTTTGAGGTGGTTTCATATGTAGTAATAGATAACCAAA
Source organism: Canis lupus familiaris (assembly GCF_011100685.1). Lineage (NCBI taxonomy): Eukaryota > Metazoa > Chordata > Mammalia > Carnivora > Canidae > Canis > Canis lupus. Next base: position 22,461,813 of record NC_049235.1, on the reverse strand, counting down.
ATAAATACTTTCATAATTTATTTCTTAGTAGATTTTATATAATTCCTTGAAGCATATTATAAAGTCAGTTTTTTTCTGAGAAGATTTAAGTCTGATTTGGCTAACTGCCTTGACCATGAAGACTGGCATGCTTCTGATTTTTCAAAAGGGTGTAATTAATAAACATTTCATAAGTCTTAGCAAAGTCTTCTTGGTAATCTTCCCAGAAACTGAGAAAATGGATGACTCAAATCACGAAGTAACAAGATCCTTTTGAAAGTCAGGTGGCTCCTAATTCTTTTCTTTCAATTAAGGTGGAGAAGGATAGGATTAAATTGTTTTGTAGAGTGGATCATTTTGTGATTTTTAGTATTCAACTCAAAAGGAATTCATTTACTTAAATAACACTGCTGTAACAAAACTTTTCCATTCTCATCTACCAACAAATGTGAACAATATTTGTTAATCTACTTATAAAAACAAAATAGTTGGTATTGAGATCTGTATCATTTTAGCAATAAGCAATATTCATCCATGGAGAGGAGCTAATTGGAATAATGGAGTCTTATTTATCTCATTAAATAATTTATTTCCGGAAAATTTTATTTTGTTTCAATCTATTATATAATAATTTTAGTGATAACTGAATCTGGGAGATTATTTTAATATTTAGAGATTTTGGGGGGTTAAAGAAAAAAATCTTATTTTGTTTATAAACATGTTTTGGAGAGAAAGATAACGAGTGGTCAATTAGATATTGTAAACCATAAAAGTATAATGCTTTAAGAAAAATTTCTGTGGGGAAATGAAATAGAAGCACGTTTCAGAAGAAAAACAAGTTTAGCATACAATTCCCCAGCCCAATATAATGCTTGCTCATGTTTTTTAATAAGTTCTTTCAATTACATAATCTGTAAATTTCAAACGTCTAGAAGTAATCAAAAAATAGTACAAAGAGCCCCTTAAATAAATTCACCAACTGTTAAAATTGTGCCACACTTGCTTTTTGCTGTGTATGTGTGTGTGTGTATAAATTTTTCATCTCCACCATTTAAAAGTAAGTTTCAGACATTTTACTTTTAAGTACATTAGCATGGACAATGCCATTGTCATATCTAAAAAAAATTGGAAAACTAACAACTTTTTCCATACTGTCATCTAATATATAGTGTATATTCAAACATCCCTAGTTGAGAAATATCTTATATTAGTGAATTTTTTCCCAGTTTAAGCTAGTATCCAATGTGTTGCATTTGCTCCTTATGTTTCTTTAGTCTCTTTTAATGTAAAATTGTTGCTCTCCTTCACCACCATTTTTTTGTTGTTGTTATTTTGCTTGGTTATGTTGTTCATGTTATTCACATATGTATTTAAATAGACCTCTGGAAAACTGTGTGGAGGTTCCTCAAAGGGTTAAAAATAGAACTACCCTACAACCCAGCAATTGCACTGCTGGGGATTTACCCCAAAGATACAGATGCAGTGAAAGACTGAGACACTTGCACCCCAGTGTTTATAGCAGCAATGTCCACAATAGCCAAACTGTGGAAGGAGCCTCGGTGTCCATCGACAGATGAATGGATAAAGAAGCTGTGGTCTATATATACAATGGAATATTACTCAGGCATTAGAAACGACAAATACCCACCATTTGCTTTGATGTGGATGGAACTAGAGGGTATTATGCTGAGTGAAGTAAGTCAATCGGAGAAGGACCAAATATTATATGGTTTCACTCATTTGAAGAATATAAAAAATAGTGAAGGGGAATAAAGGGGAAAGGAGGGGAAATGAGTGGGAAATATCAGTGAGGGTGACAAAACACGAGAGACTCCTAACTCTGGGAAACAAACAAGGGGTAGTGGAAAGGAGGTGGGTTGGGGGATGGGGTGACTGGGTGATGGGCACTGAAGGGGGCACTTGACGGGATGCACACTGGGTGTTGTGCTATATGTTGGCAAATCAAACTCCAATAAAAAATATACAAAAAATAAAATAAAATATTGATGTGCTGGCTTTTTGTTTGGAGGTTTTAATTTAACAGGTATTAGAGGACTTAGATTTTTTTTTAACTGAGTCCTCAAATTATTCTGATGCTTAACAGTATTTCAAAACTGTTGGTATATCAGTATACTTTACTGGTATTGTCATAAAATTTTGTTAAAATCAACCACTTTTCAATTATTTGCAAGGAGAGTTCCCATGAAATCTTCCTTTAAATAAAGGATGATAATTTGACAAAAAAAGACAATGATAGGTATTAGAATGAATTAGTATTTAGATTCCAAGAAGAATGATTTAATTATTTTATATTTTTAATATCTTATTTATTTGAGAGAGACAGAGTTAGTGAGAGAGCATGAGCAGAGGAGGAGAGGGAGAAGTAAGCTCTCTGCTAAGCAGGAAGGACAGGGAGCCTGATGGGGGGGGCTCCATCCCAGGACCCGAGATCATGACCTGAGCTGAAGGCAGATGCTTAACAGACTGAGCCACACAGGAGCCCCAATGATTTTATTTTCAAATGTCAGTTTTTACACTATGACAAAAAGCCTAATTTTGTGACTATTTAACCTAAGGCTTAACTAGTTAAACTTGAAAAATGTTAGATGCCAACTTCAAATGAATGAGAGTATAGCATTTTTTTTAAAAAATTATTTTTGGGCATAGCGAGTAAAAAACATTTGAAAGGCATTGGCAATATGATTTTGAGATTATTTCCAACTCTAAAACTTAGATATTTATATCTAACTTCTCTCATATAACTCACATGAAGTTCTGTGCATGATTATTACTGACCCATTTCCTGAAGGGAGAATCCTGTGTGCCAGACAAGTTAAATAATTTACCCAAGTCCATGCAGTTGCAAAGTGCCAGAGCCAAGGTTTTAATTGCACTGTCTCCAAATTTCCTGCTCTTTCCTCTCTGCCTTTCATTCATGGAAGAGCTAGGGTTCAGGGTAGAGAAATTAGAAAGAACAACACCCAATGGAAATCAAAGACCAGTTTTTTCAAGGGGCAATATGGAGCAGGAGGCTGAAGGTGCCAAGGACTTATCAGACATTAGTACATTTTAGAAAATAATTAAAGGGAGGTGACTCCCTGTTCCTTGAGGTTCTGTGCACTCAGCACAGGTGTGCATGCGCCTGTGTGCACGCATGCGTGTGCGCGTGCAAACACACACACACACACACACACACACACACACACAGTTCTCTTTTCAGAACCATTCTACCCTGTTCTGTTCTTTTCTCTCCAGGTGCTTAGTCTGGAATACAATCCTCATCCTACCTTTTTTACAAATTTTTTTTTTACAAAATTTTAAGTGTAAAATATAGCATTGTGAGCTATAAGCACAATATTATAGAGTATAGCTCTAAAACCTTAAGTTGCATGATACAAAATTTATACCCGTTGAACAGTGTGTTTATACCCAACAAACTCTTCATTTCTCCCTTCTCCTAGCCCCTGGCAAAAACTGTTCTACTTTCTGGTTCAATGTGTTTGACTACTTTAGGTACCTCATATAAGTAAAATTGGGCAATATATGTCCTTCTAGGACTGGCTTATTTTGCTAAGATTAATGTCCTCAAGGCTCATCCATGTTGTACTCTATGACAGGATTGTCTTTTAATTATAACTGAATAATATCCCTTCATATACATTTTTAATCTATTCATTTATTCGTGAACATTTAGGTTGTTTCCATCTCTTGGATATTATGAATAATACAATGAATATGGGAGTGCAAATATTTCTTTGGGAACCTGAATTCATTTCTTTTGGATAAAAACTTAAAGGTAGGATTACTGTATCATATGGTAGTTCAAGTTTTAATTTTTTCAGCAAACTTCATACTGTTTTACATAGTGCCTGTTCCATTTTACATTCCTACCAACAATGCACAAGAATTTCAGTTTCTCCACATCCATGCCAACTCTTTATTTTCCGATTTTTGGTTTTGTTTTGTTTATTTGATGATGGCCATTCTAACAGATGTGAGGTGATATCTCATTGTGGTTTTGACTTCCATTTCCCTTTTGATTAGTGATGTAGAACATTTTTTCATGTACTTGTACATTTTATGTCTTCTTTGAGGGAAATATCCATTTAAGTCCTTTGCCCATTTTTAAATGAGTTATTTGTTTTTGTTTTATATTTGCTATTGAGTTGTAAGAGTTCCTAATGTATTTTGGATATTTACTCTTTATCACTTTCATATGGCTTGCAAATATTTTCCATTCTGTAGAGTGCCTTTTCACTCTGTTGTTTCCTTTGTTGTGCAGAAGCTTTTTAGTTTGATAAAGTCCAATTTGTCTATACTTGTTATTGTTGCCTGTGTTTTTGATGTCGTATCCAAGAAATTATTTTCAAGAAAATATCATGAAGTTACCCATTTCCTTCTATGAGTTTTATAGTTTCAGGTTTTATGTTTAAGTCCGTTTTGAAGGTGGCTCAGCGGTTGAGCATCTGTCTTCAGCTCAGGGCGTGATCCCAGGATCCTGGGATCTAGTCCCACATCGGGTTCCCTGCATGGAGCCTGCTTCTCTCTCTGCCTGTGTCTTGCCTCTCTCTCTGTATTTCTCTCATGATTAAATAAATAAAATCTTTAAAAAAAAAATCTTCAACTCCATTTTGAGTTGATTTTTTTGCATGATTAAGATGAGTCCAATTTTATCCTTTTTCATGTGGATATTCAACTTTCCCAATGCTCTTGTTGAAGAAAGTATCTTTTCCCCAATATGTGTTCTTGGCATCTTTGCTGAAGATCAGATGACTGTGTAACACGGGTTTATTTCTGGGCTCTCTCTTCTGTTCCACTGATTAATATGTCTGTCTTTGTACCAATAACATACTGTTTTGATTACTCAAACTTGTTAATATAGTTTAAAGTCAGGAAATGTGATGCCTATGGCTTTGTTCTTCTATCTCAAGCTTATTTTGACTATTTGTGTCTTGATCCCATGTGGATTTTGGGATTAAAAAAAACTGCAGTTGAGATTTTGATATGGATTGCATTGAATCATTAGATAACTTTGGGGAATGTAAGCATTTTAATAATATTAAGTCTTCTAGTCCATGAATATGGGATGTCTTTCCATTTATTTATGTCTAATTTTTTTCAGCAATGCTTTGTAGTTTTCAGTGAGCAAGTCTTTGCCTCCTTGGTTATGTTTATTCCTAAGTATTTTGTTCTTTTCAATGCTATTTTAAAAAAATATTTCATTTATTTATTCATGAGAGACACAGAGAGAAAGAGAGAGAGGCAGAGACACAGGCAGAGGGAGAAGCAGGCTCCATGCAGGGAGCCCGATGTGGGACTCGATCCCAGGACTCCAGGATCATGTGCTGTGCTGAAGGCTGCACTAAACTGCTGAGCCACCCAGGGATCCCCCTTCAATGCTATTATTAATGGTATTGTTTTCTTAATTTTCTTCTAGGATTATTTGTTAATAGTGTATAGAAACATAACTGATTTTTGTATTTTAATTTTATATTTTACAACGATACTGAGTTTTTTATTAGTTCTAAGTTTTTAAAGATTATGTCATCTGTGAACAGAATCACTTTATTTTTTCCTGTCCAATTTGGATGTCTTTTACTTGTCTAATTGTCCTGGCTGAGACTTCTGACATCTTTCTGACATCATATACAGTCATACTTTTTATCAAAACATTTGTGTGCTATTTTATGAGATTTTCCCTAAGAGAATGAGTGACTCTAATGGTGGTAACCTGTATGTGAGACCAGTGGGGAGACAGGCTAGATTCTTAGGCCACACTCTATAAGTTATATCTTAAATCACTAGATTGACTCCATCTTTATAACTCCATGAGGACAGCCTGTTAAGTATCTCAGGGTGTCATCCAGATTTTAAAATATTTATAGGAAAGAATGGGGAATTGTATATGTGCATCTGAAACTGAAATTTAGTGATTCTCAGACAAACTTCTAATTTTTTTAAAGTGACACTACATGTTTTTTCTCAGAAGCATGCTAAAGGCATTCCAGAGATATTTCAACAATGAAAGGAAGGAGACCTCAAACTTGAGAGTAATGTTAGCATCTTATGATGGAGTCCTAACTCTTTCAGAGTTGTAGTAAGCATGTACTCTTGGGATAGCCATCTCCAATAAGCCCAATAATGTAATTCTTTATTCCATTTAAATGTTAGGGGATGACACATAAAAAATTTCCACCCTTCACTTAACTTATGTCCTTGGGAAAACTGGGCTGTTGGAGAAATACCCTGGACTGGAGTTGTGGTAGTACTTTGTAATTTTAATTTAAATGTTTTATAAATAGGGGCTATTTGTTTACACCCCTATAGCTTGTATAACATTCTCTCCTGTAAGGCTATAAATTCTAGTTCATCAATTGTCTTCTTTGAACTAGCCCTGCTACCTTCTATTTTCACTTAAATTCAAAATTCCTTAATGGATTCATGTTTTTATTTGTATTTGCTAGATTAATCCCTTAGGACTCTGTATCTACCTCTTTTAAAAAACTGTTTTCTTTTTTGTTGGCTCACAGTACTCTTTTTGAGAACAGTAATGCATTTATCATGTCTCCCAGCACCTTGCTATGCAGAAAGTGAAAATTCTATAAATGTTTGCAAAATGGAATTGTTTCTTTATTATGAACACAGCCAGTCTGGTTTACTTGTCCTCAGAGATATGCAGAGCAGCTTTTCCAACGAGCAACAACTTATAATTCCTGGTCTTTTTCCACATTCAAAATAGCCATTACAAGTCTGTACACATTGTGCTGCATGTTCTACAAAGGAAGAAATATAGATTTCATCTATAGTCCAGCGACACAATTATATGACAATTATACACAGGCTAAAATATCAAGTAAAATAGTACTGGTAGTTTTAGGATTTACTTTTGAGCCACTAATAAACTAACTGGTTGGGATAATTGACAGGAAATCTAGTAGACAAGGACAATTATTAACATTGGAGAACTACTCATGAATGCTCATATTCTGTCAGCTACCCAATAGTCTGTAAGAGTGGGCTTTATTATAGGCTGCAAAAGTGAAACCAAGCTTTTAAAGTATCAATTGCTGTTGTTTTGCAGTTTCCAAGTCTCAAACACTTATTTTCTTCATATCCTCCTGAAAATCTCTTCCATTTTTTTCCCTATTTCTCATGCCTACAGCTATTGCTACAGGAGAGTATTACAGTAATCAGTCAATATCTGATTAAAAGTATAAAGCTCTTTCATTATCTCCACCAGGTCATTGAATTTCTTCTGCCTGAGCAGCAAGATTCTCCTTTAAATTGCTACGGCAGAAACGGAGGCTGCATGCAGATTCCAGGCTGCATTTATTTGGTGTGAATGAGCAAGTTCTCTATTTCTTTTGTACCAGACTACAGAGAAAAGGCGACTCAGGAAAGGCGACACATCAGGAAAAGGGTTACCATAGAATAATTATTGGTCACTTGATCTCTAGGCTGAATGTTTGATATCTTCAGATTCCCCCAATCCAACCACACATACACACACACACCCAACCTATGTGTTTTAGTACTTGATATTATGGAATGTCACTCACCAACCACTTCTGTACATCTGATACCTAGTGGTTTCTCTTCCAAAATGTTTTTGAAAGACCGAGTTATTGGATAAGCAGGAGAGAGAGCATGTGCCTTGTGTAGGGTAATAAATATCTGTCTTTCAGGAAAGGTTGACTTCCAATTATCAGTGCTAAAGGAGATGCGTATAACAAGAACACTTGAAAATGTCAAATAATAGAACAGTTTCCCATTGAAAATCAATAGATTACATTGATATATCTTCACCCAACTTTTTAGCAGAATGAATAATTAATAAATTCACATCATTGGTCTTCTGTATACTCTCTGGTGGACAAGCTTATAATCAATTAGCGAAGATAGCCAGAAATGTAATAAGAAAAGAAAACTGACAAATAAAGCACATGGATAATTTGCCTCTGAATAATCAACAATTAACTATAGATCAAAGCTTTTGACCTAAATACAAGGAAGCCACTTTGCAAGATTGGCTTTTTTGCATAATGAAGAAAAAATAGAAATCAAATAAAAAGACAAAACGCTTTCTATTGTATTTATTGAAACCTGATGAGTATTCTTAAGTCTGGGGGTGTCAGGGACAGTTTTAGAAGTCTGATGGAAGCTATGGACCCTCTTCCTAGAAAAATACACAATTATAGGCCCACTATAAGAATAGGCGCATCAATATAAGAATAAATGGATATAAGAATATGATTGGTGCCCCCTAGATTTGTGCAATGCTGCCATATATGTAATATTTTCCTATCCTAGGGACTCCAAAATAGGATATCCTGCCATGCTTACTCTCTACTGTGATGTTTAGCAGAATTGACTTGAAAATCAAGTAGGCAAGATTCTATTCTTATCTAGGCCGTATATCCACCATTCTTATGGAAAGTCAGTCACTTGAAGCCCATCCAAATCCATAGAGTGGTAGTATTACCAGGGAGCACTAATCCTAGGAGAAATTCAGTGGCTTTACTCAGAATGTTACATTTCCTTACAGAAGGAACAATGAGGAACAAATCAGTTACAAAATGCTGTTACCATAGATGACCATTCCAAGCAAAACAAATCTCTCTTTTTTTAAAATTTTATTTATTTATGTATTCATGAGAGACACAGAGAGAGAGAGAGGCAGAGCCAGAGGCAGAGGGAGAAGCAGGCTCCATGCAGGGAGCCCGATGTGGGACTCGACCCTGGGATTCCAGGATCACGCCCTGAGCTGTGAAGGCAGATGCTTTAACCGCTGAGCCACCCAGGCATCCCCAAAATAAATCTCTTATGCCTTGATAAGGTTTTCAGCTGACTTTCAGTCTTCTGCAGCTGGCTTTATTGCATGTTCTAAATTTTTATGCATATGAAATATTTTGAAAGTGTAATTCAATTGTTAGTAGCACAGGAATGACAAAAAAAAAGCAAGGAAATGGCTCTTCATTGAGTTTTGGCTTGTTTCTGGATTAGATGAGCCAGCAGCTGTTGAGCAATAAGTCTACCAAAATGGCAATTCAAGTGAGCCAAATAAAACACAATTATGTAAAACTGTTAACTTCAGTCAAGCTTCTTGGAATACTTAAGACCATATCAGGGACAAGGAAAGCATCCTAAAAGTGTCATTGCCTCTGAACAAATTATTTACTTTCCTCTCTCATGTTTCCAAGCTAGCACCATTTGCTCACATTTTTCACATTTTCTGAATGACTTATTCTATGCTTTGATGTACAAATGCAGGTGGAACCAAAAAGAATGATGTTTTTGAAGGTTGTTGATGCAGGAATGGAGAAAAACTTAAGCATATCCAATCCAATCTATATATGTTCTCTACTTAAAAAAACATCTTTGAAAGTCTACTGTAAATAAGATACCTGTTTGGTATCTAGCTCTGTGTCTGAATTTTTATTTTTCTCTAGAGCCTCAAAGAAACCTATTGAGGTGAATGGGCCATTTTACAGTTGAGAAGGCTTAGCAAAGTGACCTGCAAATAGTAGAAAGATGACTTTGAACACAAGTCTCTTGGTACTCTTCCATGCATCTCCATATAACATGGAGCCTTCTTGAAAGACTTAGGGGATCTTGGTTGAGAAATGCATAATGATGCCTGGGATGATTTTGAAGGAAAAACTCTAAATATTACTAAGCTTCAGAAGATGGCACTCTCAAATTCATTCCCACCAATGCAGCTAATAATCTAGAAATACAGAAACCCCAAACTTTCCATCTGTAGGGATGATGATAAATTTGATTTCTGACTCCTGATTTCTCATGATACCCACAAGCATTCCCTTCCACCTTCTTATAATGTCATGAGGAGAAAACAAAACTATGCTGATAACTCCTTTGGTTTTATCCCCATTACAGAGAGCAATGATTTATTTATAGATCAGCTTTGCCAAAACATTTTGGGGAGGTTAGGATTTCTTTAAAATGGAAAAAGAGTGGGAATTGGTTTGAGGACCATGTATATTTAGTCCAAAGCAGAGGGATCTATTTTTTTTCCTGATGTTATAGCATTGTGTCATACAGTAATATCAGGTTTTATTTTTAACCTTAAATTCGGAAAATGCCTGAGTCATTAAATTCTTGGGATGCAAACACATTTACATAAAGTAACAATTCATTTGGTAAAATTGTCCAGTCAGTTCAATCTATTGAGAGATATATAATACACACACAAGGAACATAGAAAGGTTAGAGCTGACATTTGGAAAGCATGGGAGGATTCAGAATATGAAGTGCAGTGATCCTAGTGCAGTTTCCAGTTCGTTGGTCTGAGACTATCCCCAGCCACTAATGAAAAAATAATTTCTATTGTTTAAGCCACCTAGTATGTGGTATTTTGTTATGGCAGCCTGAGAAGACTAATACAGTCACATGTCTTTAAATAACTTAAACTGATAATTTAAGATACTCTCAGTTTCACTAAGAAAAGAATATATTCAGATTTTTATTTTCTGTTTCTTTCTCCAGCTTCTTTCCAAGTATTACCTGGACAAATGCAAGTGTCTGTGGCACTGCAAACTCGTGGTAGGGGGAAACACTTTGGGTCCTTGTGGATAGTGTCCTCTGGCATTTTGGGGCTCTGTACAATGTAATCTATCTACCTGGCAAGTATTGGTCCTGCTCACATTTATAGTTGATGTCTGTGGCTGTCATAATTCAATATCTAGTCTCTCTTTTAAACCCTTCCTTGCTGTCCCAGCCTCACTGTGGCTCTCAACTGTGCTATAGATTTCCCCTCATTCTGCTATGACAGACCATAGCTGTCAACTCCACTGTCATTGCTTCCACTCTGGGGCTGCAGGAATTTCTGCATCCCGTCCCTGCCATATACAAACCATGAGTCAGGTAGAAAAGTCAAATATCAGGTTATCCTTTCCTGGTTTCAAACTATACTTTACCAACCTGGTTTACTTTGATGTGATTTGCTCCTGGTAAACAGACTCATCCGTCAATCACATAGGGAGAGCCAGGCCAGGAGGTCCCCACTGCCCTCACTTTTTCCTCACTTCTGAGGACAGTGTCCAGTCATTTCCTCATTTTATCTTATTGTATCTTATCTCTTCTCATCTCATCTACTTTTTCTAATTTCCCTCAATCTCTCAGGAGTAGAAAAAAAAGGTAGTCTTGCTCTATCACTGCAAGTCCTATTTCTTTTTTGTCATTGAAAAGCAAGCTTCTATGTCTTAGAGATGAGATGAATATATTCTCCACACTCTTGGCCTGGCAAAGTTTATGAGTGGAGTCCTGGACCTTGATATGCTAAAGGAGGATGTAAAGGAATCTAGCAAATGCATTCTCTGTCTCTGTCTCTCCCCAAAATTTCTCTTGCTCAGAGGACATAAACGTTAGAAATACAAAGCTTCAAATGGACAAAAATTTATAGGAAGAATAAAAATGGATGGCTTTATCTTCACAAAGATATTATCCTTGCCTGTGAATGGGATTGTTTTCCCAGTCCTCTAAGGTTGGATCCTCTTCTGCCAGCTTGTCCAACTTCATTTGTTTTACTTGTCAGTTTTCTTTTATAAAGGGCACACATAAGGAAACTCACCCAACTGTGATTTTTGTGTGAATAGTTGATTCTTTGCACTTTTGAAAGAATAATTTAATTAGCTAAAGTGCCTTTCAGTTACAACTCTATTTTGTCCTTCCAGGATACTGCATATTTCAGCCTTTGGGTCAATGAACATCCTGGTAGTCATCTCTTAAACAAGTGTTCCTTCATATTGCATTTTTACTTCTTATCAGCATCCTAGATGGAAGAGCTACTCATGACAAAGCTCCAATTTGAGTGCTAAATTTGTGCTTGCAACTTACCACCTCCCAGGCAAGTTCAGTTAAGGATGCTCAGATTTCTTAAGTCCAGAGCCATTTATACATGCACAATTTCTGATGTTTAAATAATCATTAGTTCAATGATTTAGAACTTGGAAGAACAAGAGATATTTCTTATATTTATTGGCTTTCATTAATTTGTTTTATTAAAGTTATTATTAAAGCTTTTTCTAGGCTTGCGATAAACTGAGAAAGTAAGACACAAAACTTAAAAAATACATATTCTTTAATACATAACTAAAATAGGTTTCACTTATTCCTATGTTTGTGGTGTTCTCTTTTCTTGAAGATCAGTTTTTCATCAATGATCAAAGTGATGTAGAGCAATGATATATATACATGTACTTCTAGACAAGTAATTTGGGGTTCTATCATGTGGTGGTGACAGGAAATCCCATATAAAGATATAAGTGGAAAATGATACCTGACTAATGGATTTGGGGGGCAGGCTGATTGGCACTGTAAAGATAAGACTATTTTGTTCCTTGATGGGAGATTAGTACAGAAATAGATGTGTGAGTCAAACCTCAGCACAGTAATGATTTCCTGACAGGTACTTTCTCCAAACCCAAAGTACACTAAGTTTAAATCCAAAGAGCCATTACACTTTAAATATTTTTCTCAATTTTTCTATAAAGTTGAGGCAAAAGCAATTTGTACTTTAAGTGGAGACCACAGTAATTGGTTGGTATATAACATATTGCCCACTATAGACCATGACAGAAGTTAAATAATAAGGATGAGCCAATTGATTGGCTCATGGTAAAGGACTGTATGATTGACTCAAAAAACAATGCACTGGGGATGCGCATTAGCTTCAGAGTAGTTGAGATTCGGTGCTAATGCAATTTGGAAGAATTCCCAGCACAAATAAAAAGAGATATGTATCTGTCCCTTCAATGACTCAGGAAAACCAGATCCATCTTTGATACATTTCATGTTTTCCCAACTTTGATTGTTTTGTCTTTTATAAGTTTTGGAGAAAAGACTTTTTTCAACTCAAGTAGCTATCAAGCTGTTGAAGTAGAATACAATGAACTGATTTCAAGTGTATGTTAGTTACATCCACAGAATCCATGTGGATAATGTTATCCATGGCTTAGATACTGCCTAGCTGGCATCTAACTATATCTAAGACTCTTCTCCCTAAGAAAAAGATAGAAGACATCATTAATTGAGTACCTAGTAAATGTAGAACAATGTTCTGGGCACTTTCACATCTTAATCCTCATAACCTCCATGTGAACTTTGATGCCCATTTAAAGATGTGGGAAGTGGAGTTTATGAAATTTAAATAAATTATCCTCTGACTCCTAATTGAAAATTGGAAGACCTATCTTCTGAGAATTGGTCTGCCAAAATTTACTTTAGCTTTACTCTATCATGCTTTCTTTCTGAATGACTTTTTCAGAAATTTCTCTATGTCAATCTGATAATAGTAGGTCCTGTAAACAATGTCAGATTCACTCCCTAATGCACTGCATTAGATTGCGAGGGCTGCCGTAACAAAATACCATTGACTGGGTGGCTTACACGACATAACTTGATTTTCTCACAGTTCTGGAGGCTGAAAGTACAAAATCAAGGTATCAGTGTGTTTGAGCCCTTCTGAGGCCTTTCTCCTTGGCTTGGAGTGGCTGTCTCCTTGCTGTGTCCTCACATGGCCTTTTCTCTGTACATGCACATCTCTGGTACGTCCTTGTGTATTCAAATTTTGTCTTTTTCTAAGAATACCAGACAGATTGGATTAGAATCTAGCCTAAAATGGCCTTATTTTAATCTTTATAGTTGGTTCTATAAGTATAGTTGCATTCTGAGGTACTAGGCGTTAGGCTTCAATTTATGAGTTTGGAGTGAGGGACACAATTCAGCCCATAATACCTGCTCAGATAATAATCAAAAGCATTAGATCATTTCCTCCTGGGCTTTTCAGGGTGCTCCCCTACACAACTCAGGAAAGCACTGCCACAAAAGATAGATACAACACTTAGAGTGCCAGTTCTTATTTTGAGTTTTATCTACATAGTTCAAACCTTTATGTCAAGCAATCCTTACTCTTGTGGTGGGTTTTGTGCTGACTCTAAGTTGAACGGATACAGCAGATTTAAATTCATGTGGACACAATATTAAAATAGGCCTTTTTATGCCTGACTGAAGATATACTGCCTACTTTTGTGTAGAAATGGGTATAGATCATCCATATGATGAGAAGAGATCCAAGCTCTATTGACAACAGGACAAAGGAGATCAGTGAGGGCCTTACTGAACCCAAAGCAGGAGATAAATTGCACGTGGCTAGGACTTTGCAGGGTATCTTAGAAGGTGGGAAGAGCAAGCACCGAGGAGGAAATGGACAAGACTGGGAGAGTGAGACAATTGGGAGATGTCGAGGAGTACATAGTCAGCAGTCAAAGGTCAGCCATGGGAATTTCTTGCACAGGGCTCCTGGGGCTAAGGGGACTCGTCATACTCAAAATAGTAAGATAATAAAGAGAATGATCATTATACTGGTTAATGATTATTGCATACCTACTATTTACTAGGCATATAGGGCTGTACATACATGAGGGCTCTACAAGGACTTACATATCCTCTTTGATTGTTTCTGCATGCTATGTGGGTCTCATAACCAAAGGTTTCCCTTCCCCTTCCCATTGCAAGCTTCTTTCTATCCTCACTCATCTGAGCAGCCACTGAGCATGTTCATTCTCCACCCTCCAGGATCAGACTTCTCTGGTTTCTGGGAAGAGCATCTAAGGATCTTTATTCAGCTGGTAGGTCAGGGATTTCTTCCAATCTTGGTTTTTGCTTTGTCATGGCTATGAGGAGGAAAATGAGCATTTGAGGTACCATGAGACAGGAGGTGGGATTGAGGAGTGAATATAGAGTTATTAAAAAAAAAAAAAAGATAGAAACCTCAGCATATAACCTAGCAACAGATCTATAGTTACTGTCTCTTGCAATTAGACTGTAAGTTCCATCAGAGTAGAGACCTCCTGCAGGCTCATGACATCAGCACTCACATAGGCAGCCAATACATATTTGTTGAGTGAATAAGTGAGAAACATATGAAAATTTGATCAGATGAAGGAATCAGGATGAGAATTATCTCTGGTGCTCATTTGCCACAGCCTTGCTTAACTTCCAGGGCTACTTTCTTGAGTATGTTTGCTCAAAATCTTAAGTAGAGAAAGCTGTAATATCTCTTTGGGTTATATAATACCATCCCATAACAGAACCTCCTACACTTTAACAAACACTTGGAAGGATGAAGGTAAGCCCTGTGGGATATGAGGCTTCCTATACTTAAAACTATTTCTTCAGACATGTCCTCACATAGAAACAGAGGCTAAATAATGTATTTTGCATTGAATTGAGGCAAAGTTTTGGAAAATAAATTCTATAATTTTTCTAGCTTTATTTTTCCAGAATGCATTAAGATCAGCAGCAGATGTTATACTCTCTGGACTATATCTTGTGCATTTTGCTTACAAAATCAGAGCATAGCTTCTGAATCAAAACCACGGACTTAGAACGCCAGCTCTCCTACCTGCTGCAGTACAGGGTCTTGGCAAGTTGGTCAACATCTCTCATTGGGTCTCATCATCTATAAAACAGGGGTCACGATAATGCCTGCCTCAGAGTGAGCTATGAGAATTATATAGCTACATACGTAAAACACTTAAAACAGGGTTTGGTGCACAGAAGAGCAACACGAGTATCAGTTATATTACTGCCATAGAGTGAGGAGCCCTTTGTTTAGTGTTCAATGAGAATGTGCTTTTTAAAATACCTTGTGTATTAAATGGTGTGTATGTGGGAGGCAGAGGACAAGGGCCATAATAAAGATACCTTAGGCTAGATATTTCAGATACATTATCTCACTTAATCTTCATATCAGGGATCCCTGGGTGGCGCAGCAGTTTGGCGCCTGCCTTTGGCCCAGGGCGCGATCCTGGAGACCCGGGATCGAATCCCACATCGGGCTCCCGGTGCTTCTCCCTCTGCCTGTGTCTCTGCCTCTCTCTCTCTGTGTGTGTGACTATCATAAATAAATAAAAAATTAAAAAAAATCTTCATATCATACCCATACCCAAAATAAGAGAAAAGAAAACAAAAAATGAATCTTAAGTTTAATATATGTGCTAAATTCCCCTGCCTAGAAATGACAGAGCCAGACGTCAAATTTGGCCTTGTCAGATTCCAAAGCCTGTTTTGTTTGAATAGGTTAAGTGCAGAACTACTTCAAGACAGTAAGTTGAAGTTTAGAAAATGTTCAGCTACAGGGCTCTGTGCTAAAAATATTAAAGTGGCTGTAGAATACCTAATTTGGTTTCCCAAAATAAGTAGATGATCTCTCTGGAGAAAAGAGTAATTTCCCTTGTAGGATACTGTAAAATCTTATCAACTTTTACTGAGGCAGATAAAGGCCTGACATATGGATTTAGAAATACAATTTTGGTTTCAAAGAATTTTTTTTTTTTTCAGCAGAATGAGTACTGGTTAAGGGATGTGAAATCATATCAATTGTGATTTAAATTCATTCAGCTATGTTTATTTGTGCCCATAGTTTAAAAAACCAATAACCCTACTTTAAGTGTTTAGTGGCCATATACTAGAAAACAAGGTCCGCATCATATTATCCATGATCTCCCGTGTGCTTTTCTTAGTTTTAATGTGTCTTCCTCCCCATCTCATTTTACTCCTGTGGGAGTCCTGAACATGTGATGCGTTCTAATGTAAGGGTGGGCATTTTACTTTCATCTGTCTTGTCCTTCAATCACAATTTAATGATATCACCACCTTTTACCTTTCTCTCTCTCCTTATTTCACCCTTATTTCTTGTTGCCTTCTTTTTTTTTTTTTTTTTTTAAAGATTTTATTTATTTATTCATGATAGTCACAGAGAGAGAGAGAGAGAGAGGCTCAGAGACACAGGCAGAGGGAGAAGCAGGCTCCGTGCACCGGGAGCCCGACGTGGGATTCGATCCCGGGTCTCCAGGATCGCGCCCTGGGCCAAAGGCAGGCGCCAAACCGCTGCGCCACCCAGGGATCCCTCTCGTTGCCTTCTTGACTTTGACCACCATAGAGACCTGGAGTCTGTTTTGTTTATATCTGATAAAGTTATGTGTTCTCCGCTCTTACTTTAGCATATGAAAAGAATAGTTGATATTTCTCTCTATTTAAAAAGCTGACCCAGGTGGCCTTACGTTATTTTTTTTTTCTTGGTAGTATAAAACGGTTTTCCATCTGAGTTTTTTTTTTTTTAAAGATTTTATTTATTTAT
The DNA here is from genome assembly GCF_011100685.1 of Canis lupus familiaris. Classification (NCBI taxonomy): domain Eukaryota; kingdom Metazoa; phylum Chordata; class Mammalia; order Carnivora; family Canidae; genus Canis; species Canis lupus. Next base: position 22,444,673 of record NC_049235.1, on the reverse strand, counting down.
TCATGAGAGACACACGGAGAGAGGCAGAGACATAGGAAGAGGGAGAATCAGGCTCCATGCAGGGAGCCCAATGTGGACTCTATCCTGGAACTCTATGATCATGCCCTGAGCCCAAGACAAACGCTCAACCGCTGAGCCACCCAGGTGTCCCTCCATTCCTCCATCTGATTTTAAATAACTATTGAATAAACTGAGCAACCCAGATTCACTAGAATCACTGAAACTATGACTGAAGTAGCAGGTCTACCTAAATACAACTTCCATCTTAAGAGATTTGAAGATGGAAAACTGCCCTTTAAGAGAGTACAGGATATTTAGATATTTCAGAGTTGATGCTGGAATTCACCCTTGGAGAATCTTTTATTATTCAGCCCTTCTTATCATGCAGACATAAAGAAGTACCTATTCACTGTTCTTGGGAATTAGCCTGAAAGTAGATGCTGGTATTCAATATTCTGTTTAGTAAGGAAGTTGATTTAATGCAGGGAATGGATCTTCCCAGTGTCAGTCACCCGAGGACAGAAAATAAGCAGAGCCTGAAGAATGAGACTGCCTGCTTGTCTCTGCATAGCAGGTGGTTTGGCCAATGTATGGAAATGCCTAAAGCCTCCTTTTGGCAAGAAGGGAGCTGAGCCCCATCATATAGAGGATGCCAGGAAAGTGGTCTCGTGGTCTCTTAGAATAAACAATTCTAGCAGCAGTCTAAGTTATATTTCTCCAGTCTCTGGACTTTCAGGAGTCTCTTAACAGTAAGGTTTAGTCTCAGTTGTATGTGGTATACAGGGAAACTGAAATTGTCACTGAGGATCCGGATAAACCAGATGGGCCCAGAATGAGTTCCTAACATGGAGTTCATCTTTCCCAGAGGAGGTAGCTTAGCAGCAAGAGGAGAAACCAAAGTAGAGGAAAAAGGGGGAACTTTCAGGGTATTACCCTGGAAAACTTCTGGAAATCAGTGAGTCAGATGACCATTTAAGAGGGCTAATTTCTGCCAGGAAGATAATAATGATAGTTTGAGTCATGAAATTTTGCATATAAAAGGAAGTCTAATCATATTTGATAGACATAGACTAGGAGACCAATAATATATAGGATTTATGTGAAGTATTTAAAAATAGTGATTTAAAATGCATGCTAAACTAACCACAATCTCAGATAAACATAAATTAACATAAATAGCAAATTTTAGTGTGCTCTCAATAAAACAAGCTGTATTAATGAGAGGCAATGGATTATTTCTGTTTGAGGGCTGCCATCATTTTTTGACGAATTATTATTTTAATGTTGTAATTATTTGATGTGATTAATCAGCCAGTCAGCAAAGCAAATATTTTCCACCTAAATTAAATGTGTTGGCAGAATGATTTATTCCTTTTATACATTTGATATGATTCTATTTTAAATTTTTTTTAGAAATAAATTGATTACAATCATGTTATCTTGTCTCAGTGTCAGCATTCCATCCCTGATAGTACTATTTTATGCTGGAATATTTGACAAAGTCTTTCTGAATATAGACTAGGAAGAGAAAAAAATCTTAAAGACCTAAATACTAGGTGAAATCCATGCACTTCAAGAAAAACACAATCGCAAAGCACTGAAAGAGGACCAACATGGGGGTTTCTAGCTCTGCCACGAGGTGTGGACATTAATCAGAAACTGAGCCTCAATTTCCCCATCTGTGACCCCACAGGATCAGCTAGAAAATGCAATGATAAAATGTACATGGGAAGGATGCATTCGACGTGGATGGAACTGGAGGCTATTATGCTGAGTGAAATAAGTCAATCGGAAAAGGACAAACATATGGTCTCATTCATTCAGGGAATATAAAAAATAGTGAAAGGGAATAAAGGGGAAAGGAGAAAAAATAAATGGGAAATATCAGAAAGGGAGATAGAACATGAAAGACTCCTAACTCTGGGAAACGAACTGGGGGTGGTGGAAGAGGAGGTGGGTGGGTAGGGGGGTAACTGGTTGACGGGCACTGAGAGGGGCACTTGACGGGATGAGTACTGGGTGTTATTCTGTATGTTGGTAAATTGAACACCAATAAAAAATAAATTTATTAAAAAAATGTACATGGGAAGTGCTCTGAAGGATTAAAGTAGTTATTACTACTTAAGTAGGTTTTTGGTTATCTGTTGATTTATTTATTTTTTATTTATTTATTTATTTATTTATTTATTTATTTATTTATTTATACCTTTATATTTATAGTATATGTACTCAGTGTGCACAAAACTTAAAAGAGTTCACTCACTCTGTACTATCAGAAATGGGTAAAGTGGAATGTTTCTAGAAGGCTAGGTGGATGGTGAATGGCTTGATATAGATACAAACATAGATATAACCCCTCACAGTGTACTTTTTTTTTTTTTAAAGATCTTATTTATCTATTCATGACAGATACATAGAGAGAGAGAGCAAGGCAGAGACACAGGCAGAGGGAGAAGCAGGCTCCATGCAGGGAGCCTGATGTGGGACTCCATCCCAGGTCCCCAGGATCACACCCTGGGCCAAAGGTGGCACTAAGCCACCAAGCCATTGGGGCTGCTCCACAATGTACTTCTATATAATTTCTCATTCCATTTAACATACCATATGAGATAAATTTTCTTTTCTTATTTTTCAGGTGAAGTTCAAAGTTAAATAAAGTCTCCAAAATAGTCCAGCTAGTAAGGGACCAGAGATGAGACTGAAATCCAGGTCTCCTCTATAGCAAAATCCTGTGTTCATTCTCCTTTATCCCACTGTCTTCTCCTTGTCAGTGTTTGGAATCCACCTGACCATATATCTATTGTGTACTTTGCCTTACCACTTGCCTCCTTTCTCAGAGACCAGGGGTTGGTCCTAGCATCTAAGGTAAGAAAGGAAAAATAGGGAGACCCTTGTTTGTTGCATACTGACCAAACGATATTAGGTAAATACTTCTGGTTTTACATAGGAAATCATGAAAGACAGTAATGGAATCAAACGTAGATTTGAAATATAGATTAGAAATGTAGATTTTTAGATGAGTTTGTGGGTCAACACTACAAACCTGGATTATATTTCAAAAATTTATCTAGAATCTCAATCAAGCTGTAAGGCCTAGGAACATCTCTGAGTATGATCTAAAATAGCTTTCACATTGGTGAACATTCAAATACACATTGATGTTCACTCATCAGTCACACATGCACGTGCAATCTCAGTTTTATGTAAAAAGATGAATCTTTTTAAAGAGGCATATTGAATTTTAAATCATCAAACCCAGGCTCTCAAATTTCAGTATAAAAATCTTTCTAAGTGAAGAGTGTTCTGGCTTTCAAATATATGTATATATACACATATATATTTATATATACACACATATATGTATATACACAGAGATATTCTTTTTATTGCCAGAAAGATCCTTTTATTGCCATTTGCTTCATATTTCAAAATTATCTCCATTCCATACACAATTATGCTGTCTTTTATATACAGTTCATCTCAATGAGATTCAGAGAATAAAATGAGCAATGAGAAGCATCGGGAGTAATTATAGAAAATGAGTTTGGCACGTGGATAAATTAAAGTATTCAGTCACAGGACCACTTGTGAAGAAAGGAAATTAAGAGACATAAGTAAAACAATATCCTGGTATTGAGTTTTAAAGAGAAGTCAGGAGAGAGGAATGCAAGATTTTACAATCATGTAAATACAGGAATACAGAATATAGAAGGTTAATCAAGAATTAAGGTGCATTCTGAAGAGAGGCTAGATATCTCAGATTTTAAATATTAGGTGGAGTGTGGACTGGATGAGACAGGCACCAGCCAATGGTATATATGGTATGGTATAGTAATGATATTTAAAGTCAAGGAGCTCATAGACCTAGAGAAGAGATTCCAGATCTACAACTGGGATGTTTGGGAGCATTGGGACAGAAGGATCTCCCAAAGAGAAGAGAGAAGAGCAGATCAAACATTAAGAAAAAACAGATGAGGGCACAAATTGCATCAAACACTGCTGGGAGATTGAGTAAGATGAGAAGTGAAAACAAATCATAGACCTGGCAATACAGAGGTGGTGGGGGAGTGAAGATCATAAAGAGAGGGAACTCCTGGTAGTGAAAACAGGAAAAGTCAACTCTTTCCTGTAATTAGCTGTAAAGGGGAAGGGAGAAACTGAAAGTAAGCAGGTCAGAGATTGTGTGTGTGTGTGTGTGTGTGTGTGTGTGTGTATGTGTGTGTGTGTGTGTGTTTTAAATAGGAGCTTCTGGGGTGCCTGGGTGGCTCAGTTAAGCATTGGATTCTTGATTTCAGCTCAGGTCATGATCTCAGAGTTCTGGGATCGAGCCCCACATTGGGCTCTGCATATTGAGGAATCTGTGGATTCTCTCTCGCCCTGTCCCTCTGCCCCTCCCCTTGCCCATGCTCATGTGCTTGCACTCACTCGAATAAATTAATCTTTAAAAAAATAAAATGTAGAAGCTTTTATAACACACTTATTTTGCTGAGAGTAAAGATCCACTAAAAAAATAAAATTTGAAGTTCTAGAAACACACAGTCCTAGATATACACAGAATAATTTACAGTCCTAGAGAGCCAATGCACACAGCTTCGGCTTCAGCACTAACTTGACCAGCACTCCCTCTCATGGCCAACAGATGAACAAATCCAGGCTTCTTCCCCCAAACCCCTACCCATCCCTGACTTTGCCTCTCTTCTCATTCAAATGGAATGATGTAGACAAGTGTATGGCATGAGATATATTGGGGTGACTGTCTTAATAATTTGTATATCACTGAATTCCATTCAGAAAGATATGTTCTAAAGATTTAAAAACATGAAAGGGACAGGTAATAATATCACATGGGATAACTTGTGTAGGGTTCTCAAGTAAGTTTCCTACAGCAGCTTCATCAGCACCACCTGAGAATTTGTTAGAAATGCAAATTGTCAGGCCCACCCCAATCCTTAATGGCTCAGAAGCCCAGAAAACCTCGTGTTGACAAACCCGGCAGGTGTCCTGATCTTCACTCAAGTTTGAGAAGCACAGATCTATACCAATTTCAAGGAAATATTTGAAGGGAAGTTTAGGTTTTATCATGCTTTGGGGAACAAGAATTTCCCCAGACTGCGCATCTGTTTTTGAGTCAATTTTCTGGTGTTTGAGTAAAAATTTTTGACGAAGAGCTTTTAAGTCCATTTTCCTCAAGCTTATGTTATATAATTAAACTCACCGTAAGGGCAAAAACAGTTTGTGCTTTTATGGTAAATTTCTTTCTATGAATAATTTTTCACTTTTTTTGGTCTCTTAGCTTTCCCAATTCTAGGTCTGGAGCAGATAAAGCACAAAATGAGTTTAGAAAAGTTTGTGTCAGGAGGCGCATCTAAGGTAGTCTTATGGGAAGGACACAGCAGCTGGCTTGAAGGGGACTGCTCAGATCAGATTGGAGACGACTACGCATCAGAAAGATAATGGCAAAAATGGATCATATCACATTCAGGAGGGAAATGTCATATATATACATATACATTTATATATATCTTTATCTATAAATATAAATATTATATATAATACTAAAAGAGGAGGCAGAGGAGAGGGAAAACAAAAACTCTTCTTGGGCAGCCAGGGTCTCCAGGATCACGCCCCACGTCAGGCTCTCTGTATGATGCCTGCTTCTCCCTCTGCCTGTGTCTCTGCCTCTCTCTCTCTGTCTCTATGAATAAATAAATAAAATCTTAAAAAAAAAACTCTTCTTTTTATTTATTTATTTATTTATTTATTTATTTATTTATTTATTTATTTTTAATTTATTTTTTATTGGTGTTCAATTTACTAACATACAGAATAACCCCCAGTGCCCATCACCCATTCACTCCCACCCCCCGCCCTCCTCCCCTTCTACCACCCCTAGTTCGTTTCCCAGAGAAAAAACTCTTCTTAATAGAAGAATAGCAGTTAATAGAAGTAGAAGAAAGGACAGAATTAAAATATTACGTTTGTGCATCCAATAATAAAATAATAGATGTAAGCAAAAATCATTAATGACTTTCAAAACAAACAATTCAAAGGTCATTAAGGAGAGGACCTTCAAAGGGTCTCATATTATTGCCACACAGAATACATTAATTACAAATGCAGAAGAGTTCCTTTACATAGAAGAAATCTGGTGGACATTACGCAATCAAATCAATATTTGGAAGTGTGCCATTACTGATGAATTCTACTTTCTTTTTTCTTTTGTTTTTAAATCCTACTTTCTTAAGCAAGTTTTTACTAACATCTCCTATAAGCCAAATACTCTTTAAGATGTTGGGATTCCATAGGGAATGCAGATGTGGTGTGAGGGTCTTTCTTAGAAAGTGGAATTTGAAAGCAGAGAGCTGGGACACCTGGGTGGCTCAGTGATTGAGCATCCACCTCCGGCTCAGGACATGATCCCAGGGTCCGGGATGGAGTCCCATATCAGGCTCCTTGCAGGAAGCCTACTGTCCCTCTGCCTATGTCTCTGCCTCTCTCTGTGTGTGTGTCTTTCATAAATAAATAAATAAAATCTTAAAAAAAAAAAAAGAAAAGAGAAAAGAAAAAGCGCTGAAGGAGTCTTCCATGCAAAGGCATGGTGCTGGATGGATCAGGACCACTTAGATGTAAGAGCACAAGCCAAGACCCTAATGCTGGAGGGTACCTGATGCATTGGAAAAACTGAAAGAGAATTCATGTGCCTAAAAGAGCTGTGTATTAGTTTCCTATAAATGCTGTAATCACTGACTGCAAACTTTGTGGCTTAAACACAAATTTATTATACAGTTTTGTCTATCAGAAAGCCAGTGCAGATGAACTGTACTTTACCAGGCTAAAACTAGTTTGCCTGGGGCTGCATTCCTTTTCAAAAGCTCTAGGGAAGAATCTGTTTCTTGCTCATTGGAATTGTTGGCAAAATTTAGTTTATTGAAGCTCTAGGACTAGATCTCCATTTTCATGACATTAGAGGGCTACTGTAAGCTCTAGAGGCAACAGCATTCCTTGGCTGCATAGCCCAGCTTTCTCTGTTTTCAAAGGTAGCAACAAAGGTGGAATCTTTCCCAAGTCATACCTCTCTGATCTCTCCCAAGTCAAGTCCTATCATTCTCTGACTGCAGCTGGGAAAGGCACTCTACTTTTAAGGACTCCTGTGATTACATTGGGCTCACATGGATAATCCAGGACTATCTCCTCATCTGAAGGTTTATAACTTCACCCACATCTGCAAAATTCCTTTTCCACGTGAAGGTAAGATATTTACAGGTTCCAGAGACTAGGGCATGGGCATCTTTAGGAGCCACTTATTCTACTCACCAAGAGAAGAGATGAGAAGAATAGCTCCAGATGGAATATTTTCACCTCTGTGTTTATTCCAGTCAGGTTGCCCCTCTTTACAAGAAATTATTAATAACTCACTATTACCTAAAGAATTAAATTCAAACACATTTGCTTGTCAGGTAGACTTTTCCTGCTCTAGGCAAAATCCTGATGTCTATTCTTTATGCACCTATTTAGCCAACTTGGACTATCCAGGACTTCCTAGCAAAGCTTCCATGATTTCTTGCCTTCACAAATTTTTTAGGTTGCCCTTGCTTTCTGGAATGTCCTTCTTTCCATCTCCATCTCATGATATTTCATCCGTTGTTTGAGGCTTTCTCCTCCATACTCATACTTACACCTCTCCAGTGTGCACACGCACACACACACACACACACACACACACACACCCTGCTAGCCCTTCATAGTATTTTGACACACATCACCTCCTGGCTTGCATCACAGTTAGTGTGTTTATTATTCTTTCTAATACCTCACCAGTTTCATGAGGGTGGGGACTTTGGCGGGGATGAGTGTACTGATGGTTTGCTTCCATTCTAATTGGTTGGTTCTAGTGCCATGTCAGCGATTAAATATTTTTAATATCATCCCTGGCAGTGACTACACATTTCTCTTTCTATCTTCCATAGAGCACAAAAATGTGCCCCACTGCCACCCACTCACCAACATAGCAACGAGAGTGAGTTCTTCTTGGTAAATAGTATCTTGTTAGTTTTTAGCTTGTTAAGATCTTTGGAAATTTTGTTCCTGGCACATGACACATTAATTATGCCTTTCATATTTGTTTTCTTATACACCTTTAATGGGTTTCAAATGCTTGATTTTATTTCCATTTTCTGTGAACCCACACTATTTGCAACACACAGACCATATTCCTTCTCTGATCTTTCTTCAAAGTAGAAAACACACACAGATACTCTCTCACACATACAACAAACAAAACTTAAAAAGCAAACAAAGTAATCAGACTAATTTATTTTTACATGTTTATTACCATCCCATGTTTGCTCATGCTACCAATTTTTTGAACACTAGAAAGTTTGTCACTCTCCTTTTGTATTCCTCCAGCATATGCATCTCTTAAAACAGGATGTGTGAGGTTTGAAAAGATGAGCTCATCAGAAACCTCTTCATTTTTTTTTTTTGCACTGCTCTTCTCCTACATTCTTTCCTTTATCTCTTCCTCTTCCTCCGGCAGGTGTCCTGATCTTCACTCAAGTTTGAGAAGCACAGGTCTATACCAATTTCAAGGAAATATTTGAAATGGTTCTTATTCTTAATGGTTCATATGTCTTTTTTTTACATTTGGAAACTTGAAAATCATAGAATAAAGTAAGGGGAATATAACCGTCACCTATCTACAAACCACATAGAATAAATTATTAAAAGCACTTGAACTATTTGATTTTCACCTTTTTATGTTAATAGTTATTAAATTACATATATGATATATATGAACTTTCCTTGTTTTTTTTCATGGAAAGAAATCCACACATTGCAAATAAAATCATGCTGACTGTCAGTTTCATGACAGTCTTCTAATCTTACTTGTTTTTAATCTTTTTCTTCTACTGATAAATTCACATATGGATTATTTCATTAAAAATTATGTTATCAAATTTTACATACATTTCCATTTCATCCTGAACCTTGTTTTTATATGCTGTGGGTTTTTTTTTTAGATCTATCCACATTGTTACATGTACTAGTTAATCTTTAAGCAAAAACGTTACTCTGACCCATTTCATTTACTTAATATCCTTTATTAAGGGGCATTTCTGGGGTCTTCTCTCATTTCCTTCAATGAAGCTATGTCAAATCTCTCCCTGAAGATCTTCTCCTTTTTTTGTTTCTTTGACTGTTTGTTTTAAAATTTTTTGGACATAATAAGGGTATTCCTTAAGATCTTTGGTTTCCGATTTGCTGCATTATGGTCAGGGAAATTCTGTATATTAACTATTTTTAAAAATATTTAATTTGAGAGACAGAGCACAAATGGGGGGTGAGGGGGGCACAGCAGGCAGAAGGAGAGGGAGAAGCAGACTTTCCGCTGAGCAGGGAGCCCGATGTCGGGGGCTGATCCCAGGATCCTGGGATCATGACCTGAGCTGAAGGCAGGTGCTTAACCAACTGAGTTACCCAGGTGCCTCTATATTAACTCTAAAGTGTGTCAGGACTTCCTTTATGAGATCAGTTTTTGTTAAGTGTTACATGTGCTTGACAATTATGTGTATTCACTGTCATTCAGTTGTACAGTTCTATATATATTTATGATATGAAGCTTCTGTAATTCAGTTCTTCCATGTGCTTGATGATTTTCATCTACTTGATTTATGAGTGTCTGAGCGATGCATGTTTAAGTCTCTCATTATATGCTTTCATGTCACCTTTTTAAAAAATGTTCTTCTTTGCTGTATTATTGGAGTTTTTCATCATTGTGTAGTTAAAACTGCATTTCTTAGAAGTTCTTTATTTCTTTGAATGTTTGATTCTTCCATCTTAAAGTTTGAATTTACCTTGTATTCTCTTCCTTATTACAAACTTCCTAATCGCTTGGCTATTTCCCCTTTCACCTCCCCAAGTTTCCATTAATTCCACTTAACCAGATAGGTCTTGTTTTGTAATACTACATCCATATCAATAGTCAGTCCTGTCGTTTACCTCCTGAGTGGCCAATTTCTTAAGCCCAGCAGATATTTAATAAAATGTTCTGCTTTGTCAGTTATCTTTTCTTTAGAAAACCTATAAACTAGAAGGTAGAAAGCATGGTATATGTGTGAGAAGAAAGGGTGAGAGATAAGTAATAAATACAGTTGACTCTTAACACGTTTGAACTGTGTGGGTCCACTTATATGCAGATTTTTTACAATATTATACCAGAAATATATTTTCTCTTATGATTTTCTTTATTTTTAAGATTTTATTTAATTATTTACCAGAGAGAGAGAGAGAGTACTAGCAGGAGGAGGAGCAGAAAGGATGGCAGTTGGAGGGGAAAAGAATCTCAAGCAGACTCCGGGCTGAGCATGGAGCTCCTCATGGGGCCTGGAGCCTGATGTGGGGCTTGATCTCATAACCCTGAGATCATGGCCTGAGCAGAAACCAAGAGTTGGACACAACCAACTGAGCCACCCAGGCACCCATCCCTTCCTTATGATTTTCATAATAACATTTTCTTTTTTCCAACTTACTTTATTGCAAAAATGTAACATGTACTACATATAACATAAAAATACATGTTGATCACCTGCTTATGTTTTTGGTAAGGCTTGCAGCCAACTGGCTATTAGTAGTTAAGTTTTGAGGAGTCCAAGTTATAAAGGGATTTTTGACCATACAGAGTAGGGATCAGTGCCCCTAACTCTTGTATTGTTCAAGGGTTAACTATGTAGACACTCTCCAACTTATGTATAACCTGTATTCCAAGATTTCACTTATAAATTGATCATGTGGAATCTAGAGGATGCTTGTTCTCCCGAGCCATAATTTATATGCTCAACTGTTTTCAACTGATAATTATAAAGCCCTTTCTCCTCTGCGCTATTACTTTTTCTTTCCACCTTTTTCCTGTATATTATTCTTTCATTTCTTATACATTATTCAGAGCTTGTCAATGATGAGTTTATTTTAAAGCTCTATTAAGTTTCAGAGTTCATAGCCAAGCACACTTTTTTCTTACTTTAATTCCCTCTGCTCTTTGCTAGAAGTCTTATTTTTATATAGCCAAAGTCTAGGACATCACATTTGCCTTTTCAATACCAACAAAGTAGATAGTTGTTCTTTTCCAATTTTTTCTCTTTCAAAGGTGAGGCTGAAGCCTAAGGATGTAAGTAATATGATGAAGGGTAATTATACTCAATTGGAATCTGCATCTAAAATACTGCATGTGCTACTTCACCTTTCAGCTTTATACAGACAAAGCCAAAGACTTTAGAGATATATTTAAGGATCGTCTGACTTTGCCAATCAGTTACATGTTAATTAGACATAGTGAGTAGTAGTTGTTGACTTTAGTGAGTCTGAGCAGTGCTTTTGCATATATAGGAAGCAAGCTTTGGAAGACAGGTTCTGTATGTTAAGTAAGGTCTACACATAGATTTCACCATAAGTGTTCAGTGGCATCCTTAGGCAGCCTTATTTAATTCTTCTTACAAGAGATAAAGGGATAATCTAAATCTACAGGATTCCCTCCATTAATTAATTTCTATAAATCTTCTGATTCTATATAATATAGAAATCCATATGATGACTATATCAGCTTGCTAGATCTGTCATAACCATACTACAGACTGGGTGGCTCTAGCAGTAGAAATTTATTTATTTATTTATTTAATAATAAATTTATTTTTTATTGGTGTTCAATTTGCCAACATACAGAATAATACCCAGTGCTCATCCCGTCAAGTGCTCCCCTCAGTGAGCAGTAGAAATTTATTTACTCACAGCTCTGGAGGCTAGAAGTCTAAATATGAAGGTGTTGTCAAACCATCTCCTTGGCTTGCAGATGGCCATCTTTTCAGTATGTCTTCACACGGTCTTTCCTCTGTATGTATGTGTCCCTGGTATCCCTTTGTGAATCCAAATTTCCTCTTGTTAGGACATCGGTCAAATTGAATTAGGCCCACCCTAATGACCTCATTTTTATTTTATTTTATTTCATTTTATATTTTATTTTATTTTTAGATTTTATTTACATTCAAATTAGTTAATAAATAATGTATTACTGGTTTCAGGAGTAGAATTTAGTGATTTGTCAGTTGCATATAATGCCCAGTGCTCATTACATCAAGTGCCCTCCTTAATGCCAATTATCCAGTTATCCCATCCCCCTCACCCACCTGCCCTCCAGCAACCCTCAGAGTGTTTCTTATAGTTAAGAGTCTCTTATAGTTAGCCTCTCTTTGTCTTTTTATCTTATTTTTCCTTCCCTACCCCTATGTTCATCAGTTTGTTTCTTAAATTCCACATATGAGTGAAATCATATGTTGTCTTTCTCTGACTTATTTCACTTAGCATAATAAATACACTCTAGTTCATCCACATCATTGCAGATGGCAAAGTTTCATTCATTTTAATGACTGAGTAATTCATATATATATATATATATATATACATATATATATATATATACACACACACACACACATACACCACGTTTTTTCTTTTTCCATTCATCCATTGATGGACATCTGGACTCTCCATATTTTGGTTATTGTGGGCATTGCTGCTATAAACATTGGGGTGCATGTGCCCCTTCAAATTACTATTTCTGTATCCTTTGGATAAATATCTAGTAGTGCATTTGCTGGGTCATAAGTAGCTCTATTTTAACTTTTTAAGGAACTTCTGTACTGTTTTCCAGAGTGGCTGCACCAGTTTGCAATTTACCAACAGTGTAAGAGGATTCCTCTTTCTCTACATTCTTACCAAAATCTGTTGTTTCCTGTGTTGTTAATTTTAACCATTCTGACTAGTATGAGGTGGTATCTCATTGTGGTTTTGATTTGTATTTCCCTGATGATGAGTGATGTTGAACATTTTTTTTATGTGTCTGTTAGCCATTTTGTGTCTTTTTTGGAGAAATATCTGTTCATTTCTTCTGCCTATTTCTCATCTGGATTTTTTATTTTTTGAGTGTTGAGTTTGTTAAGTTCTTTATAGATCTTAGATACCAGCCCTTTATCTGTTATGTCATTCGCAAGTATCTTCTCCCATCAGTAGGTTGCCTTTTAGTTTTGTTGACTGTTTCCTTTCTGTGCAGTTATGCTTTTTATCCTGATGAAGTCCCAAGAGTTCATTTTTCTTTTGTTTCCCTTGCCTCTGGAGACATGTCTTGCAAGAAGCTGTTGTGGCCGAGGTCAAAGAGGCTGCTGCCTGCATTCTCCTCTGGGATTTTGATGGATTCCTATCTTTCATCCATTTTGAATTTATTTTTATGTATGGTGTAAAAAAGTGGTCCAGTTTCATTTTTCTGCATGTGGCTGTCCAATTTTCTCAACTACTTGTTGTAGAGACTGTCTTTTTTCCATTGGATATTCTCTCCTGCTTTTTGGAGGATTAGTTGACCATAGAGTGGAGGGTCCACTTCTGGATTTTCTATTCTGTTCCATCGATCTATGTGTCTGTTTTTTTGTGCCAGTACCATACTGTCTTGATGATTATAGGTTTGTAATACAGTTTGAGGTCCAGAATTCTGATGTCACCAGCTTTGGTTTTCTTTTTCAACATTGCTTTGGCTATTCAGTCTTTTCTGGTTCCATACAAATTTTAGAATTGTTTGTTCCAGCTCTGTGAAAAATGTTGATGGTATTTTGGTAGGGATTGCATTGAATATATAGATTGCTTGGGATAGCATAGACATTTTAACAATATTTGTTATTCCATTCAATAAGCATGGAACATTTTTCCATTTTTTGTGTGTGTCTTCCTCAATTTCTTTCATAAGGGTTCTAGAACTTTCAGAGTACAGACCTTTTACCTCTTTGGTTAAGCTTACTCCTAAGTATCTTATGGTTTTTGGTGCAATTATAAACAGAATCAGTTCTTTGATTTCTCTTTCTGCTGCTTCATTTTTGGTATATAGAAATACAATAGGCTTCTGTGTGTTGATTTTATATCCTTCAACTTTGCTGAATTCCTGTATAGTTCTAGCAATTTTTTTGGTGGAGTCTTTTGGGTTTTCTACATAGAGTATCATGTCATCTGCCAAGAGTGAAAGTTTAACTTCTTCTTTGTTAATTCAGATGCCTTTTATTTCTTTTTGTTGTTGAATCCTGAGGCTAGGACTTCTAGTACTATGTTGAACCACAGTGGTGAAAATGGACAGCCCTGTCATGTTCCTGATCATAGGGGAAAAGCTCTTAGTTTTTCCCCATTGAGAATGATATTTGCTGTGGGTCTTTCATATATGGCCTTTATTATGTTGAGGTCTATTCCCTCTATCCCTACTTTGTTGAGGGTTTTTATCAAGAAAAGATGCTGTATTTTGTCAAATGCTTTTTCTGCATCTATTGAGAGGATCACGTGGTTCTTATTCTTTCTTTTAATAATCTGGTGTATCATTTGATTGATTTGTGGATATTGAATCCCCACTGCAGCCCAGGAATAAATCTCACTTGTTGTGGTGCATAATCCTTTTTGTGTACTGTTGGATCCCATTAGCTAGTTCTTGTTGAGAATTATTATTTTTATTTTTTATTTTTAAAGATTTTATTTATTTATTCATGAGAGACACACACACAGAGAGAGAGGCAGAGACACAGGCAGAGGGAGAAGCAGGCTCCATGCAGGGAGGCTGATGTGGGACTCGATCCCAGGTCTCCAGTATCACACCCCCGCTGCAGGCAGCGCTAAACCACTGCGCCACCGGGGCTGCATCTTGTTGAGAATTTTTGTATCCATATTCATCAGGGATATTGGTCTGTAATTCTCTTTTTTAGTGGGGTACCTAATGGCCTCATTTTAACTGAAACATCTTAAAGGCCATGTTTCTAACTATGGTCACATTCTGAGGTATTGGGAGTTAGGACTTCCACATACATATTTTGGAGAAGACACAATTCAGCCCAAGAAATAATAGCAACTTCAAGATGTAATAGGATGATCGCTCCACAAAGAGCCATGAGTAGTAAAGGAAAGCTAGTCACATTACTTGATATGTACAGTGAGTCTTACTAGGTCCTTTCAATATGTATGGGCAGGACCAACATGATTCTTACCCAGCCTTAGGCTGCCTGTCCACTTCTAGCTGTCCATTAATGCTCTAGCTCTTGTATATGTCCTTCCTTAACCCTAACCTCCTCACACTTCCCATCTCTAACTTTGAATTTCCAGTCCATATTGGTACACAGGTTCATCTTTACAGCTACTGCTTCTCAGACATTCCTTCTCTGGTTTCATATCTTTTCTCCTTTGCTTAGCAACTTGGCATTGGCAGCTCCAGCCTTGAGACTGCAGTCCCAGCCCTTCTGGTGCTCTTTCTGTCAGCCCACCAGGGCCTTGAACCTCTACTAGCAAGGTAGTTCCACCTAATAATGTATAATTATGCACTTCCTCAACATATTATATAAAATCCAACTCATTACTCTAGGCATCACTTCTCTCATCTTCCTTATTTGTAGGATGAAGATTCAGCATCTGTTTCATTTTATAGGCAAAAGAAAAAAAAAGGAATTATAAAATTATTCAGCAGCTAGGCTGCACCCAAAGTGAAAAAGAAAATAGATCATGAATTATTTTTATATACATCAAGGCTTAGGTCTAAGAGACTTCATCTAGAAAATTGGGCTTAGTCTCACGTTTTTGAAAAAGATACTACTGATGATGCAATAAAAGATAGCTCAGAATGTTTAGTAGTCTTCTTGGTAAAGCAAAACTGAAAAATAAAAGTGTGCGTTTCATCTGAAAGATAAATGTTGATTCTCAAGAAATATTAAAAGTTCCCACTCAAATGGAATAATTTCTTGCATTAGGATGAAATCAGGACAAACTTCTAATAATTTAAAAATTGAGAGCAGCCCAGGTGGCTTACCGGTTTAGCATTGCCTTCAGCCCAGGGTGTGATCCTGAAGACCCGGGATCGAGTCCTACGTCGGGCTCCCAGTGTGGAGCCTGCTTCTCCCTCTGCCTCTCTCTCTCTCTCTCTGTGTAAATAAATAAAATCTTTTTTAAAAATTTACAAATTGAATTCAAATAGCTTGTACTTGAGATTTTGGTCATCAAATTCTAGAGAAAGAGCTTTTCCAAACACGCTTCTCAGATTGGAGTTTTTGATAGTTGCTTATTGTTGTTAAGAGGTGATTCCCAGGAAGTCATTAACAGAAGAAAAATTGAAGAGGATGAAGTTGAATTGTAATCCTTCTGCCTTTGAGCAGATCCATAACTTGTTCTGGATACTGCTACATAGTAAAAGACTCTTTGCCATTAGAGTCCAAAGAGCAGCATCAGTTCAATAATTAAAAGGCCACACAGTTAATCACCAAAACTCTAAATTTGCTTCAAAGGGAAAGCTTTTTCCTCTGCCATTTTGGTGCTGCTTCAGACCAGTCTACAGCAGGGTGGGCATAAGGATAAACTTCCTCTACCCAACATTGGCTTATCTCCTTCTCTCTTCTATCCAATACTGGGCTGCCTTCAACTCCTCTTAGATTTTTCTGGGAAAAGAAGGTCGCATCTGACAACAGTACTTGTGAATATGGCAGATCCTCACTGAGAGGTGTTTTCATGGGAAGATATTATCAAGAATTTCCTGAAATTTCCCTCACAAAGGAAGATGTGGCTACAGCTTCCTTACTCAAAGAAATATTCTTCTTCTAGCTATCTCCCACTTGTTCCAAACCCTAGCCTGTGCTTCTAATGGTATATCTTCCATCTCTCCCTCCCCACCCTCACCCCTCCAAGCAAGGCCAAGGGAGGGGAGGAAAAATGATCTCTTGTCCCTTTTGATCAACCAATTTATACCCTCAAAGAAGGAAAGGACTAAGGTTGAATGAACTGATCTCAAAATACTCTATCATGTCTTAAGTAGCACCTTACTTTGAAAGGTACATTCTTGGCTTTATTGCTTATCCATTTGTTAAAATGGAACTATTTCTGCCTCAGCTCAAATTGAGAATGAGTCCCATTTTTATGCAAATGGCATGAGGTAATAGCAAAAATCATGGATAAGAGATAGAGATGACTGAAGAATGAGAAACATTTAATGAGTTTAATGAAAATGAGAAAACTTTTTAGAATGATTTTGAAGGACTGAGAATGTGTCCCCAAAGCGTTCAGTGAAAAGGTCTTGGGGAGGGTAGCAGTGAGATACAGAATGGCCAAGCAGTGAGTGGCTTAAAGGCAAAGAGAAGATGGCAACCTGACTGGCCTGTTATGTAGATTATCTTTTGAAAAGAGGGAAGGCACTCATATGTTGAGGTGGGGAGAGCAGAACCAGAGTACATACAACTTCAATCTTGCCATAACCAAACTGCACAAGTTTGCTCCGTAGTGCTTGACATAAGCGGATACTTGTATTTGGGTCTAGTGACAGAGATGGCCATGGGAGAAGGTAAATAGTGGAGACAGGTCAGCTTTGCAAGAAGAATTGGTTCAAAATTATTTTCAGGCCAAAGAGGTATTTCAAAGACTAGCAGTTTTAGAAAATGATTATTTGCAAGTCTTACTTGAAGCCCTCACTATCTCCTGAAACTCAGTGAAGAAATCAGTGCAGGGTTACCTTGAGGGAAGCAGGGGAGTCCTTCACCTAGGTCACTTTAAGTTGGACTGAGCTGCGTGCATCAAGCATATCTTGGTGAAAAGAGAGTGGACCAACCCACGAGGTCTCTTCCACTTCTAATTCCTGATTAATATGCTCTTGCTCTCATCCTCTTGTATTTTCTAACAATTTTGAGAATCTCTACTTGTGGAAAAATATTTTATGAGGAGATTGAAAGTAATTACAGTGTGTGTTTTTTTTCTTTTCTTTTCTTTTCTTTTTTTCTGCTAAGAATATATAATCAATTTCATTTATTTCCCTAGTAAAACAGTCACTGCAGGTTCAGTCTTTGAAAGACAACTTGATTATCTGTTCCACAGAGCAAGTCAGAAGATATCATTCAATCATAACTTTCTATTATGAAATGTTTATGCCCTAATCATTTTCATATTGAACAGGGGTCTGATTAACCTGTAACATTTAGTGTGTGTGTTTTTTGAAAAACAATCTGAATAGGCAGCATGTAATGCCATTGGAAATAAATTGTCGTATTTAAAACCTTTGCTTTAAAAAAAAATCTTTTTTTCTTCTAGAGCTACATAATGTTCTGAACATTTAAAATGAAGTGTACTGTTCCACACTTCAAAACCAAATTATAAAAGCTCTTTGAAGGCAGATTAAATAACTTCCCACATACAGTTAATGTCATGGTAGTCTTAAATAAAAGGTAGGGAGGGGACAAAGGATGGGAAATTAAAATGTACGTTCCCATCTGGAAAGTCACCTTAAATTAACTTTATGCTAAAAAAAAAAAAAAAAAAAAGGAGAATCCTAAGTTTTGTGTATGTTAAAGTCCTTTAATAAAAGTATAAATAAAGATTTCTAACTAAATTAATACCTAATGAATACCTAATGTATGTGACCTACATTTCCCCAGGTCTCCTCAGCCAGGACTTACACTAGAGTAATAGTAAAAAACATCAAACCCCAAATCTCTGGTTTAGGGTTTGGTCTCTTCCTGCCAGTGAAACTACTTGAACAACAGCCCCAAGCTCCCCTTACTTCTGATTGAAAGGTGCTCTTGAAAGATCATGAAACTACCAGTGCCCCATCCCGTTCAGAATCTTTGTGCAAATTAGGAAAAGGAGCCCTTTCTCCAGGCAGATGAAAAGTAGAGCTGGAGCTGGATTTCTACACTGTTCTAATTACCTTGACTGGATGTCTTTGTGCATAAATGACCAGCACACTGAATGTGGCGGCTCTTCTAAGTCACCTCTTCTTTCAACCAAAGGCGTCTCTCTACTCTCTCTCCCCTGGGACTGTGTGACCTTCACTTTGGGTCACACTTAGTGTTGAGTTCCCCCATGAAGACTCCTGCTGCTGTCTTCCACTATGGTGGTCATAAGTGCTCTCCTATTCAATGTCAATAATTTCCATGCAAGAGTGATTTTCCCACAATTCATGTTATATGCTCTTTCAGGCTACCCAGGAGAGAAAACCTGCATCCTACATATCTAGTGGACTTCAAGAGGTGTAGCTCTTTTGGGGAGGATCAATGTGTTTGTTTTGTTTTGTAAGAAATTGCCAAACTGTCTTCCAAAGTTGCTGTTTTACATTTCGTTTCTACCAGCGATGAAGGAGAGTTGGTGTTGCTCCACATCATGTCAGTATTTGGTGTTGTCTATGTTCTGGATTTGAGCCATTCTAATAGGTGTATAGAATATCCCATATCATCAGCATTTCCCTGAAGCATCTTTTCATATCCTTATTTGCCATCTATGTATCTTCTTTGGTAAGGTGTCTGTTAAATTATTTTTAAGTGAGTTTTTTGTTTTCTCACTGTTGACTTTTAAGAGAATTGTTTGTATATTTTGGATAACAGTTCATTATCGGATAGGTCTTTTGCAAATATTTTTACCCAGTCTGTGGCTTATCTTCTCATTCTCTTAATCAGTGCACTTGTTATAACTCCATTTCCTTAAAAAATTGGCATATGTTCCTCATGGCCAGATAAAGAGAAAATCTGACTGAATATAGCTGTTTACCTCAACTTTGTTACCTTATAATCCAACTGGGAAACTATGGCTTGCCTCTCCCACTCCGGTTACTGAGGGATATTGCTTCAGATAGTTAAGACTCAACTTGTTCAGTCATTGTCTTCCCCAGGAAGTTCGGGAAGTCCTCAGGCAAAGAAAATCCATTCCCTCCTTTTACACCAGCTGTTAGGACATTCTCAAAGCTGTTGAAATTAAAAGGCATACATAGTGTAGTCCTCTGCTCTAGAGTCCTACCTAAAAATGCACTTTTAAAAGGCTGCAGAAGCAAATTAAATAAACCACAAAACCTGTACAACACAAGAATGTATGTTACCCAATTATGAAGTGAGGTCATCCTGGATTTGAAGAACAAGATAAAATTGCCTCAGTGCTCCAATTCCATGACTTAAGTTAATCCAACTTTCTTGCCCAACATTTTTTTTAATGGGGCTTATGTTCTTCTGACCCTTCTGCCTCCCAAATTCTAAGCCTCATGTAGTTCCATGTGCTGTAGGTTTTGCTCCACATCAACCAAGACATGAAAATCAACATTTTCTCTGGTTTCTAGGCCAAAAATAAAACTAATCACATAAAGATTTTCATTGTTGCTATTCTATTTTTTACTTCCAAACATCTTTTTTCCTCTGAATTTTTCTATTTCAGCATTTCTAATCATATTCTTGGGCTGAAATACATTCTTTAGTCACTCAGAGAATATTAAAGATAGTTCTTTTCTGTTTGCTTTATGACCTGACTCTCTCCTTATTTCCAAGTGTTAACACTTAAAAACTAATCAAGGGCTGTATGGTTATTCTCCATGTGTCTCTCCAGAACCATCCTCTGCCCTTTCAATGGCCTGGGGGCTGATTTCTATGGACAACATCACCTAGGATCCTTGGGTGCCTGTTAACTTCCCATTAGTTTCCACCAATGGAGGCACTGACAAGAGATCAAAATACTATAATGGAAGAGGGAATGTTTCATTTCATCTTTATTTATTTATGATATTCTTGCTGTGAGCTGTGCCTGGCATTTTCAAGTCCAGCAACTTTCTGTTTTCACTTTCACCAGGAGGTAAAGTTCAAGGCTTCTGCTCTAACCTTTTTTATTTTAGTCCTACCTTTACACACTTTTCCAAGAATAATTAATTCTGGCTAGCTGCTTTAGGGCTCAGTTTGGAGATGTCTTCCTCTAGGAGCTTTTCCTGACCATCTAATCCAGTGCTAGGGACCACTTTTGCCACCAGAACGCCCTCTGCTTACCCTTTCTTTATATTCTTTCCTGTTTGCTGCACCAGCATTACACACATTCTAAACACTTACAGAAGTGTGTCAAATTTCTCTGCTTTCAGGAAGAAAAAGAATTGAGAACTACCTCTCTACATAATACTTAGGACAGTGTATTATTATGGCTCATTTAGACTGTCTCCTTAAATAAACTGGGGCTCCTTGAAAGCAAGGACTGTGTCCTGGTCACCACTGGATCCCCAGAATTTAACACATTGCCTTTCACATAAATATATGCGAATGGATGAATGTTCACTATTGACTTCTTGTTGATTATTCACTTAGCATGCAGCAAGTTATGATTAGATTATGGGTCAGATTTTTCTGTGAGCTGATCAGATGATTGAGCATTCCACAAGTGCAAGCCTGAGCCAGGTGCTTCCCCTGAGGTTGGAGAAGCTTACGGCCATCCTTTTTAGGTCTGCCATCTCTGGGACTGCTCCATGCTTTTTGCATAATTGCTTGCCGTTTGGATCAACAGATGAGGAGAAAAAAGCTTACATAACATGCAGTGAATGAAAGAAGTAATTTACTGACTACTATCATCCCATTTTTGCCCAATGTTGCAAATGAAGAATTATGACTAATCTGTTTTGAGACAGTTTTGTGTGGCTTGTAGTTAAGGGTAAATCAAGGCCTACACAGATTACATCTCTTTCTTTTGCTCTATTTCCTGTGAATTACTGTCAGTGAGGTGATTGGGAGAGATTAGACGATTAGTATCGACACCTATTAGACAAGAAGTTTGGAATCCAGGCATTATTCAACATAGGTCCATATTCTAGTTGGCTTTTCTAGGTGGAAAGTGTTATTTTCAGCATTTTGATCAATGCAACTGACTCTGGAAAGCCAGCCTTGAGGACATTTACATGAAGGCTGAACCCTTATTGGCACCATTTGTCGTGGAGATTTTCCCCCATTCCTAGTTTAGGGACCAAGACCACCCATCACCTTCCAGACTGTAGACTTTATAGTGTCATTACCCCAAATTAACCATTTTTCAAATGACAGATTGTATGTTCAGCTTTCTTACATTGGAAATTCTGTGCTTACCCCAACCACAATGATCATCTCTCCTACTAAGTCCACACAGGATGATCTCATCCCTATTGGAAGAAGGACCCATATTTTTCTTCCTTTTAGCCAAAAGCCACTCCTCCCATGGTGTCCTTTTCCATCTTTGTTACTAACTTTGCTGGAGATAGCTCTGGCTTAGCCTCTTTAATGACATTTCTGTCACTATATCTGTAGGGCTATATGCCAAGACCTTTCAGAGAAATAAAGGACTAAGAGAAAATATCTTGTTTTCAAAATACAACCCTCTTCACCACTTTGGAAGGATTTCCAGGACAGACGGTCCATTCGTTAGATATTTATCTTTCCACTTTCATGCTCCCATTCTTTTCACAGTCATGAAGTCTATCTTGAGTCTTCAGCATAGCTTTTCCCCATCACCCTCCCTACATAGCTCATCTGAATCACTTGTGTTTCTTATCCTCCATACCAAACTGTTACTGTGTACTTGCTGCCTTTTGAGAGTAACCACAGCAACACAGCCCCTTGTGTCTGCTGCTCATCTGGTTGCAACAAGCTGCTGTAACATGAGTTCCATATGGCTTCTCCCTCTGTTCCACCTTATCCTTCACAGAACATGCGGGCAGGACAAGAGCCCCACAGACTGCACAGCTGGAAAGACCCATTTTAGGGACATCAATCTCTATGAAGTCTTCACTGTAAATTTAAAATAAAAGAAATTAAGAAATGTAATTATCTTTTGCCATAGATTCTCTAAAACAAATAAAAGAAGGAAATTAAATAACCTATTTTCATTAAAAATGACCAAATCTACAACACTTGATTTAAATTTAAGTCCCCCAAGTGACACCAGGACAGGATGGCAAAGTAATCTTTCCAGAGTCAGAAAACTGTCCCAGATATTTGGACTTAATTTCTTTGCAAAAAGATTGGGACTCACCAGTCCGAATAGCATCAAAAGTAAACCTGTAATTTTAGGATACAAATCAAGTACAAAGCTTCTTCCTGGGTGATCCCAGCCTAACTCTGTTTTCAGTACAAATCTTTACAAACTGGATAAAGAACTGAAGTTCAGCATCCTCACAATTGGTTAAAAGTGAGACTCTTTTAAAGGGCTAGCTACCACCACCAACTTCCTCTAGTCCCTAGAGTCTACTTCATACTAGGAACATGTAAGTGTTGCTCTTCTTTATGGCCCTACTTAATACACTTAACTCTGAAAGGCAGGTTAAATCGCCAAGGAGAATATAGGAAATGTATCCCCAGGAGAAGTAGGTGGTCAGATTTTAGGCTTTCCTCAGTGAAAACAGCAACTTCTTAAATGAGAAACTTTTTGCAACGCAGGAATAAATGTAAAAATAGACCCTGTTTTAAAAAGGTAATACAGTTTATTAATTGTGCTGTTAACTTTCTCTTGTTCTGCTTAGCATTCTTATGCTAAAACCACCCTCACACCCAAGTGAAAGTAACTGCTAGTGGCACCTCAAGAGGTCACACAGAATCCCTTTGGAACTGCAAGCCCACACACTGGGGTCTCAGGGAGCAAGATAAGCAAGCTTCCTGTCCAACACAGATGTCAGTAATTTTCAAAGCAGCCTACAAACAACCCTGAACATGGGATTCTCCTTGAGCACAGTGCTGGGAAAGGGTGATTGATTGAGCATTTTACCTATTCCTGTTACCACAGAGGGACAGGTGTGTTGTATTTAATATCCTATAAGACAAAAATTCCAGGGCAAGAATCATGTTGAAAAAAAGCATTGGCCTTCATGGAATTAAGATAGTGCCTAAAGGAAAACCAGCACTTGAACTTAATAACAAAGCAGATGTTTGTATTTTTCATTCTACTTTCATTGCGTTTTCCTGGAATTCTTTGGTAATCAGGAAACTCAGTACATTTGGCCAATGTTACCTCTATCATATAGAAGAAGAGCAGGCTGGAAGGCAGTTGACAGTAATATCGCCAGTATTATAGCTCAAAACTGCTGGAAAATTGTTTACAAGAGGAAGAGTCAGCCTTTTTGTTAGAATTCCCCAATTATCTTTGCTTTTCTGGAAAGCCTATGAACTTCTTACAAGTATGAAGAATTTTCACTGCTAGAATGTTTAAGCCATTAGGTTCTGCTGCCTAAGTCTCCATCCAAGTGAATAGAACACATGTGGCAATAGTGAGCCAGTGCAGCAGCAGTTAGGAGGGCAGGCTCTGACGCACACATACCTGGGCTTAGTCTCCCTGTGCTGCTCCCTATCTAGCTGTGTAACTTTGAACAATCTCCTTAAAGCTCTATTATCTCATCTATAATGTGAAGGAAATAGTGCCTATCTCATAGGGTTGTTGTGCAGATTAATTTTTCCTCCAAAGATGCCTGGCTCCCACATTTCTTTTCATCTAAGCAAACATGCTGTTTGCCCTATCCAGTAAGTTGTTCAACAAGCTAGAAGCCAGGAAGTCACCCTTAATCAGTGTGTCATTCACACTCCCTAACCAACTCATGACTAAGTGTTTCAAGTCTACCTCCATAGCAATCCAATATCTCCCCACAGCTCTTGCATCTTAGCCAGGAGTGCCTGAATTTTATCCCTCCTACTCCTCTCCAGCTCCGCCACCACTGCCCTAATCTAGGCTCTGTGACCTCTGGCCTGGTCTGTGCAGGCCCCAGATTTACATGTGTCTTTGCTTCTATTCTTGCCCCCTGTAAGTTGGTTGCCATAAAGCAGCCCGAATGATAGTTTGGAAATGGGAATCACGTCACTACCTTGTTTAGAAACTGCCTGTAACTACTACTGCTCTGAATACCCATGCCAAGCTCTTTGCCATGACCCTTGTCCCTTGTCTAACCTTTCCATGTTATCATTTCTCCCTAGTTCCTGGAGCATGCAGGGTTTACTCTTCTGAAGAAGGGCCTCTGCACCAGTGTTTGCCTCTGCCTTTAACTTTGTTCCTTGTCTTAGGCCATCAAGCTGCTATAACAAAAATGCCATAAAATAAGCTACCATGGACTAAGTGTCTTATAAACAACAGATATTCATTCTCACTATTCTGGAATCTGGGAAGTCCAAGATCAAGGTATCGATAGATTCAGAGTTTGGTGAGAGCTCATTTCCTGGTCCATGGATGGCTGGTTTTCTGCCATATTGTCACATGATGGAGGATCATCATGAGGTCTTTTTGAGAAAGCACAAATCCCATTCATGAGGGCGTTGCCCCATGTCCTAATCATCCGCCAAATTCTCCATCTCCAAATACTATCACATTAGGGATTAGGTTTCGACACGTGAATGGGGGTGGGGCACAGACATTCAATAAGTAGCAGTCCCTCAGACTTGACATGTCACTGCATAATTCAGATCTCAGCTCATAATTTAAGTTTAAGAGAAGCCTTGCCTCCCCCCCACCCCTGCCCCGAGTAATAAAGCCTTCTCGGAGCGGGGGGAGCTTTGCCTGACTGCACCATCCAAAGTAGAGCATTGTAATTTCACTTGCTTTATTTGCTTCATGGTATTTACCAGAATCTAAATTCATCTTGTTTACTTACTCTATTCCTCATTATCTGCTCCCCCAGTAGAAGACGGCGCTCTGTAAGAGCAGCAATCCAGTCACTAGTGTTAAGTAGCATCCCTTACAAAGCTCAGAACAGCACCTAGAGGCCATCAATAAATATTTGTTGAATGAAAGAATAGAAAGTGGTTTGCATACAAGAAGCACTTACCAAATGTGAGTTGATTTTATGATGATTAAAAATGAATACGTCTTTTATTCTGGTCATTTGTATTGGCAAATTTTACATTTAAATCAATTTTGTGTTTTTTCTAATAGTAATATTAGTGGTTTGGGGAGAGGAGAAAGCAAGTCCCAGCAAGTCCTCTGCAGCAGGTCCCAGAGGCTCCAGTGTCACTGTTTTGCAAAGAGAATTTATAGCAGGACCTGTCACTTGAGAAATGGGGCAACATACCAGTCTTGGGGGTCGTGTCAGACCAGAAGTATGTACAAGGTTAGCCTAAATTTTAGAAACAATAACCAGAAGAATTATCATGTACAGCTGTTGATCTGCATGAGTATTTCATTTGCATACACCTGTCATCTTGGCTACAAGCTCAAGATTTTCTCTAATTTTGGCAGCTCAAGACACTTAGGTGCCTGTTGGAGTTCTAGCCTATCCTTATCCTTAGCTCTTGGGTCTTAAAAAGAGGCAATTTGATTAGTTGTGTTTGTTTGCCAGACAAGCATCATGTTAGCCTTTCTCCTGACCATCACATAAGTTTCCCTGTTCTGATTGGCACTGCAAGTCCCTCAAGGCACATATTTTCTCTCGTGAACTTCACTTCCCAGTGGGGAAATCCATAGTCCCATTATGGGATTCTCCAGGCTTTGTGTGCTTTCATAGACTCTGTCCATTAGTTGGCCTACTTGCCTTAGATAGGTGTCCAAAATCTTGGATTCAAATTGGCCGTTTTTTTTTTAAAGATTTATTTATTTATTTATTCATGAGAGACAGAGAGAGGGAGGCAGAGACATAGGCAGAGGGACAAGCAGGCTCCATGCAGGGAACCTGATGTGGGACTTGATCCTGGGTCTCCAGGATCACGCCCTGGGCTGAAGGCAGGCGCTAAACCACTGAGCCATGCAACCACCCCTCAAATTGGCCTTTTTAAAAAAGGATTTCATTTACTTATTTGAGAGAAAAAGCACACGGGGGGAGGGGGGGTGGAGAGAGAGGAAAAGAAAGAGAGAATCCCAAGCAGACTCCATACTGAGTGCAGAGCCCAATTCAGGGCTTCACCCAGGGCTGAATATCACGACCCTGATATCATGACCTGAGCTGAAACCAAGAGTCAGATGCTTAACTGACTGAGCCACCCACATGCCCCTCAGATTGGCCTTTTGTTTAGTGATGTTTGCTTGTCACTATTCTATACTCTACTTGGAGCATCAGTGGTGTTCAATAGGGGCTGCCATTTATGGAGCAATTCTTACATAATGTACTGTACTGTGTGTTTACATGTATCATCATTAATCCTTCAAACAACACTCCAAGCTGTTTATTATCTGTCCCTCTGCTAAAAGGGGTCTCAGGCATTATGCCTTTTTTCAGGCATTTGCTAACTTTCTCTTTCCTTAGATATGGTCCTTGCCTTCCCTCTCAAAAAATGTTATGCTTCAAATCTTTACTTGGAGACTCTGGAAATTTGATCTTCTTTAAAATCTAATGAGATAGGAATAAGTAATCACTTTTTCTAGAAAAAAGTAAAATGAGACCTACTTCAGATTAACCAAATTCTTTCATTTGTACCCTTGATTTACTTAAAAGGGACCCTGCATAATATCAAAATGCCTTTACATTACAGAGTTTAAAGACAATAAAATTGAACTCTTCATAACTAGTATTATCACTTTTGTTTACATCCTTCCAGACATTTTCCTATAGAATGGAGATAGAATGGAGATGTTATTATTTCAGTAGTATACAATATGTTGTAATGGAACATAATTACATTTTTTAAGTTCATCCATGTAAATTTCAAGACTTTGAAGATGGTCATATGGGAGCAAGAGGAGGGGAAAGCGTTCTTCATCTTCTGCTCTTTTGCTTTTGCTTCCTCTACATCACATCATACAATGACAATGAAAGACCAACAGTAGGCAAACTCTGGTGATACATGGAATTTAATGTGTGTGAACAGCTGCCTTACAGTCTCTGCTATTAGCTGGTTACTTGATTTTTCCTCTAAGAAAAATTCTTTTCTTATCTTCAAAAATCTTATACATCACTTTCTAAATTCATCTAAGCCCCAAAGTATAATGTATAAATAGACAGGTTACTGTCTTGTGAGGAAATGTGGAGTGGATGATGAAATTTTGCTTTCAGCTTCATATTTGTCTTCAAATCCCGCCTCTGGCATTTTTCCAACAGTGTGGTATTGCATGAGTTACTTTCCTTTCCCGAGCCTCAGTTTTATCATGTGAAAATGGAGGTGATAGCACCTACATCAAAGACAATTTGTGAAGATTAGTGAGAAGTATAATGAGGCATCTAGCAAAGGGCCAGCCCACATGAGAGGCCTCCAATAAAAAGCAGGTATTATTTTTATACAATTCCATTTATTTCAAATTAAAATAGGAAGCAAATCCAGTATGAAATATGATATTGAACAAGGTTCAATCTTTCAACACTTAGTTGTAAATTCTGGATATTTCAAGGTAAATTTCACGGATATAAAGAAAATCAACAACCATTACTCCACATTCTCAAGTGTATAACATCCTGTTTCTTATAAAAATTAGCCATGAAAATATCATTTGTTAGAGATTAAGGATTTTACCACGATTTCTTGGCGAGTTACACTGATATTTGCATTACTAAATTAAACTAGGTAGCTCTGCATGGATGAGGAAGCAATTTGATCAACAAAGTAGAGAATTGAGCCCTACTAAGTGAGCAAAATTTGGAAATTTTTCTTGATACATTTTTTGTATGACTACTCTATAAAGTTATATCCATGGCACAAAACTTACCTTTCTATGTAGTTGGAAACCTAGTGATCTAGTTAGTGGCTCTATGTCAATAGATTTTTCTGAAAAGAATTACAATTTGCTGTATGTATAATTCTATCTTTTCCTCAGAATCCAAACTCATATCCCATAAGTGATTGGGTAGCCTCTTGGAAGAATTGTACTTTACCAACTCCAAAGATGGAACAATCCATTTGGAAAGAATTCTAAGGAAAGACACTTAGAATATTTCTCAACACTTTATGGTACTTGAATAGTCAATTCATTCAATTAAAAAATACATTGTATATATATGTATATATTCAAATATACAGGTACATATATATGTATGTAGTGTATGTAAGTATATGTATGTAGGACGTGTTCCTTTCATCAAGGTATTTACAAGCCACTGAAAGACAAATGTTCAAACATACAATGAGAGTAAAAAATGCAATTAAAGACAATTAGCATAATTCTCACTAAAAGGGGAAGAGTATTGAAGGCTTCACAGAGAACACAATAGGAGCCATGACTTGGATGATGAATGGCAGGGCAGGAGCAGGGAATGAGGATGGGGGTCCAGCAATAGAGTGTTGGATGCTGTTTGCTGGATGGTGACACTAAACAGTGCTAAGGACCAACACACAAAGGAACTATATCATCTACAAAAGTGTATTTTCTTCTTGGCAAATAGAAAAATTAAACAGGGAAGTAGATACTTTACTAGATTTCCATTTAAGAACAGGGCTGTCCAATAAAACTTTCTGTGATGATGAAAATTATTTTATATATGCATTGTTCAATATGGTGGCCACCAAACATGCGTGGCGGCTATTGAGTGCTTATCATATGACTGATGAGGCTGAGAAAATGAGTTTTTAATTTTTATGAAATATATGTTTACATAGCTGCCTGTGGTTAGGAGCTATCATATTAGACAGTGCCATTTTTGAAAGACATGCTTTAGCCATAATTAAGGAGAGATTGCAGATACGACCTGAGTAAAGAAAGCTGGAAAGGAGGTTATCTTGAAAGTCCAGGAGGCTGGACTACTGAAGACTAGAGAAAAGTCTTGGCATCTAAGAAGTAAAAGATGGGATGCCTTGAGAGATAGCCTTGTACCCCCAGCTCCTGGTTCAATGACCAACCCAGGTGATAAAGATATTGGTATTGAATGGATTGATTGGATGTGGATTTTAAAATCACTCAATATTAAATCTTTACTGGGCTGATTAATATCACATTTTCTTCCCTTTAAAATATACATGTAAGGGAGAGGAAAGGGTCCACTCTCCCCTAAAGATTTGCACGCATAGTCTCCAAAGGTTGGGAGAGGGAAGAAAAAGAGCCTTTGAAAGAAGAGAACAGTCAATAGCTTCCTCTGAGATTGTGAAGGGAACTAGGAGACGTTGTATGGGTCCCACAGTAAAGGCCTTCGATTCTGAACTTTCAAAGTGCTCTGGAGAGCAACAGGGGCTCAGATGGGGAGATGGTAAGTGTGTACAGGGATGTGGACATACTCGACATACCCTCTAGTGCCCTCAGCTTCAATAAGGATTCCTGTCCCCAAGTTTGGCATGGAGGTCCATAGTGGGTTGGTTGTATTCTTTCTGGAGGCCTTAGGGGAGATTCTTTGGCCTTTTCTGGACTTTAGAGGCCACCTTCATTCCTTGGTTTGACCAGCATCTTGCTTAACATCTTCAAATCTCTCTCTTTCTCCTTTCTCTGCTACTGTTGTCATATCTTCTCTTCTGACTTTTACTCTCTTGCTTCTTTCTTATGAGGATTCTTGTGATTACATTGGGCCCACACACATAATTATTTCCAAGATAACCTCCTCATTTCAAGTTCCTTAACATTTGCAATGTTCTTTTTACCATGTAAGGTAACATCACAGATTCTGGTTTCAGGACGTAAATATCTTTAGGGTGCTATTATTCTGTCCAACACACCAACCTGCACAGGTAAAAGCTCATTTTAATTGCCTAAATTAAATTTTGTAAATTTTGCATTGTATTAAAATTAAATATATCAGTATAACTTGCAGTAAATAAGCCATTTTCTAGGACTTAAATATCATTTTAGAGCAAAAGCTTTAGTTTCATCAATATTTGTTATATCTGCATTGACTTATAGTAGCTGATTATCTCTCTTTCCTTCATTGTTACATAAGTTGTGTGCCTCAGAAGAGGTCAGACTTCTCAGAGGCGATTTTCTCATGAGATGAAGATAAGAGAGGTAAGAGTTGAATTGATCAGTCTCCAAGGTTCCATTCAGCTAAAATCTTATCTGTGCTATTTTCTATTATTCTACTTTACATTCAGAATTACATTTTACAAAACAGCAGAAGTTCTGGTTTCTCCCCAGAGCAGCAAAAGCCAGACTGTTTTTTGTTTGGTTTTTGCTCTATGTGCCTAAAGCAGCCTAGCAGAGTTTGTCATTTGGGACTAGAAAAACAATGCCTAACTCAATCTTACCCAAATACATTCACAAATAATTGGCACAACCTTTGTAACTACACTAATAAATAACTGCTCTCTGGGGCTGTATTCATAGCAAGAATGTTACACCTGTCACTTATGGTGGGTAATCAAAGATGCTATATTTGCATAAATCCTAAGGATATGAATCATCATCTAAAATGCTTTATTGCTTCCTTGTTTTCCATAATGTCATATTTCATTGGAAATATTAAGTTCCAGTGAATGTTCAGTATCTTACACTTCTGGAAATCACTCAAAATGAAATGCTAAAGGAGACAAACTTTAAAAATGTTTTTTGTTTGTTTTATGGGGCAAGGGACTCAAGTGGAAAAAAAATACCATCATGGGGCTCCTGCTGTTTGAAATTTCAAGCTATTAGTTTAAAACTGGCAAGTAGGCATCAGAATTGATTACATCAACTTAATTTATTCTTTTAGTTTTCTTGCGCACTATTCTCAACTTCAGTTTATCAAGAATATGTCTAAAACGATCTGATTATATGGTGCAAGAAAAACCAAATTGTGAATTTAAAACAGCTGCCCTGAGGTGCCTGGGTGGCTCAGTCAGTTAAGCATCTGCCTTTGGCTCAGGTCATGATCTCATAGTCCTGGGTTGGAGGCCTAGTGGGGCTTCATCTGTGCTAGCAGGGAGTCTGCTTCTCCTTCTGCACAGCCATCACCCCTCCTCCTGATCACTCTCTCTTTTTCTCTTTCTCAAATAAATAAAATCTTAAAATAATAATAATAATAAAATACTGCCCTGAGCACTGGTCAGTGTGATGATATTGGAACTCTAATGCACCTTCTTCTTTCTCATTTATGTTACTACCTATTGGCAGTAATGGGTCATTGTGATATTGTGACTTATGATAGCAAATATATATTTGATCTTCACTCATTGTTCTTGGCACAGAGTTCCTAATACCGTTGGAGTTTTCTGAGTAATGAGAGCTGCTTCTGTTATGTTAATGAGGTGGGTTTGGGACCTTACCTCAGGAGAGGGGCTGGTACCAGGATAACCTTGTAAATAGAGGGGTGACACTTTCAGTCCTGCCCTCTGACTTCAGGGTGATGGTGAGGGGCTGGAGGTTGATTG
The DNA here is from genome assembly GCF_011100685.1 of Canis lupus familiaris. Taxonomy (NCBI): domain Eukaryota; kingdom Metazoa; phylum Chordata; class Mammalia; order Carnivora; family Canidae; genus Canis; species Canis lupus. The sequence goes on along the minus strand of NC_049235.1, from coordinate 22,412,712 downwards.
AATTGCCAATGGCCAGAGATTTAATAAATCATGCCTAGGTAATGAAGCCTCCATAAAAACCCAAAAGGACAGGGTTCAGAGAGCTTCCAGATTGGGGAACCAACACTTCCTTCTACCAGACTCTACTGGGATACAAGTGGCTTTGTTCAGGACTTCAGCTTTTACATCTGTTCATCTGACTGTTGATTTGTATCCTCTATATGATTTAACTTGTAATACATTTTTGTAATAATATTAAATTTGTAATAAACCATAATCTGGCAAATAAACTGGTTTCCTGAGTTCTGTGAGCTACTCTTGCAAATTAACCAAATCTAAGAAGGTGATCATGGGAACCTCTTCCAACTGGTCAGAAGTAAGAAGTACAGGTAATAATGAGGTAGGGGCAGTTTTGTGGACTCTTATGGGACAGTTAAGGACTGAGTCCTTAACCTGTGGAATCTGAGGCGATCTCTGTTTAGAGTGTCAGAATTGAGTTGAATTGTAGGACACCCAACTGGTGTTGGAGAACTCTTTGGATGTGTAGGGTAAGACCTGCACACATTGGAATTGGTGACCAGAATCTTAGCCATTAACTGCTTTCTAAAAAGTTATTGTGTTCACCTAGAGTTTTACAACTTAAACAACCAAACTGTGGCAATTCTTTCTCTCTAGCAAAACCCAACAGCAGATATCTTGTTTGTCTTGCCTTCTATGAAGGGGAAGAAATGGGAGAGGACAGGGGATGAGTAGGAGTATATGTCTAGATGATCATCACTTAGCAAATCATTAACAGTTCCCTCTCAGTAGTTTCATTACAGATTACCAATTTACATTGCTGTATTTAAAGATCTTTAATATTTATTGCATGTGATTACCTTCTCATCAGATTATCTTAATGCATATTTATTGAATACCTAGTTTGTGTCAGTTACTATGCTAAGGATGCAATGGCAGATAAACTGGGTAAAGTCCTATTCTCATAGTTACATTTTAGTGGGAGAGACAGAGATATTAATCCTAAAATTACACAATTGCATTATCATCTAAGAACAATGCATTGAATCAAGACAACAATGAAAGAAACAGGATTTTTGTACCAATTTATATAGTAACAGAACACGTTTTAAACACATCAGGTCTTATGTGAATTTGGGTATCCATGTGAATTTACTGAATTATTCAATTGCAAAGGGAATTTTGTATAACCGGAAAAATTCAACAGCTTTAGAAGCAGCACAGGAAAATAATGATTACAAAAACAACCTTTGCCCGAGATTTCAGATCCATTAAGTAGTGATATGGAGCACCTTCTAATTTACATCCCGAAATTGAAACTTCTAATCAGGTATAACAGAATAGGAAATGTTAAATGATGCCAGACATTGCATTGTACATACAGAGCAATTACAGAGATGTCTCATTTTCCTACCTACAAGCTCGTTTAATTAAAGTGTTTATACCTCTTACCAAAGAAGCCTTTGTCTAAATTTATTTGGCTAACTCCAGACAGCATGGTAAATAATTTTTGTTGGGACTGCTATTCTTTCTCTCTATATGTGAAAAATAAAAAAGGCAAGGGAGTTATTATTTGAACAATGTCAAACTTACAAATACAAGTTGTCATAAAGACCTCCTGCATTCTAGGAGAAAAATAATTGTATTTTTTAGAGCCCAAACTAAATTATTAATAATTTATATACATACACACACACATATATACATATATATGTATATATATATAAACCCATCATAGGTAGAATGTTTATTTTCATTATGAGTCCATTTTTAGTCTCTTCTTAGATTCTTAGAACTTAAGGCCTCATTCCTCTCTGTTCACAAATTACCAGCCTTTCACTTCCAACTATGAGCTCTACCTATCATCCCTTTAACCTTATCGACTTCTTTCAGAAAATAAGAGGAAGAGGAGGAAGTCCTGAACATTTTATTCAAGTTTCTCAAGAATCTTCACTCCAAGCATATAGATCCTAAATAGATAACTGTGAAGGAAACTATCACATCTTCTTTCTGCACACACTCCCCTCTTTCAAAGCTAATCTCAAATTCTACTTCCTTCAAGAAACATTTTCTCACTACTACAACAAGGGCATAGACCTGTCTTATGAATTTCTGTATCATTCATGTCTTTTATGGGTACACAGTGTGTGCTGCTTATGCTTTCCTTTTTTAAAAAAATGGTTCCTACTTCACTTGGTTGTGAATGGAACAAAATTTGGCCCTAGCCTAAAGCATTAGCTACTATGACTACTACTACTACTCTATCCCAACTACTACCACCATTGGCATCCCTGTTCCATTTCTCATGATTCATTATATTTGATGAGACTTTCAAGGGTAGGGCCATGCCTTATACCTCTCTGAATACCATTCACTTTTTCTCATTTGCCCTCCTCCAGATGATCTCTTTCCTGAGAAATTCACAGTCTGCTGGAGTTAATTCCCACCATCATTGTGCTATACCTTAGAAGCATGTGCAAGTGCTCTGAAAATTCATGCTGTATGCTCTACTCACACCCCTTGGTTCCCTGCTCTGTTCATTTGTTAAAAGCTATCTCCCGAGGAGGATTACTGTGCTGAGAGCAGTGGTTTTTCAACCCCAGTTGCACGTTTGGATGACCTGGGTTGCTTTTTAAATATCCATGCCTGGAGATCACTGGGTGGCTCAGTGGTTTGGTGCCTGCCTTTGGCCCAGGGCTCAATCCTGGAGTCCTGGGATCGAGTCCCGCGTCAGGCTCCCTATATGGAGCCTGCTTCTCCCTCTGCCTGTCTCTCTCTCTCTCTCTCTCTATCATGAATAAATTTTAAAAAATAATAATAAAATAAATGTCCATGCCCAAGCCTCACCCACAAAGGTCCCCAGTTCATCAATGAGCAGCCAAGGTTGAGAATTATCTATGGTACAGGGCAGGAATATCATAGACTGAAGAGATAACCTATGTGTAAAAGACATAGAAGTTATAGCAGAGATATTTATCATTACCATTCATAATCCCACCTGCTGAGGACTAGGTTGTGATTTTCCTGTATTGATCTGCCTTTGTGCAGCCACATTTTTACCTCCATTGGCAGCCACATCTCCTAAGTCATGGTGTTTTTTAAATGTTGATTATTCACCCAGTTTGTGCTACTGATTCTTTCTAGAAACACTTCAAATATCAAAATTGGTTTTACCTATTTTTCAGGTGCAAAATTCTGATGCTGATTTATGTAGATAGTCCACCTTGAAGCAGGTGATGCGTACCTGCCCTCTGAATAACTCCCATAGTTATTTACTTCCAAAGGAAATAGTATGTAAAAGGGGCAAAAAGAATATGGTGGTGAAAACAGACAAACATTACCTCAGCCAAGTGATCAAAGGTAATGTCATCAATCATAAGTCATGTTGATAGTTTGTACCCTTGTACAAAGTGACGTTCACTTGTATACTTTACCTCTGTGGTCTCTCTTCTCCAAAATGTGTAACCCCAGTGTAATCATGGGTAAAACATCAGACAAATCCTAATTTGAGGGGAATTCTACAAATACCTAACCAAGACCCCTCAAAATAGTCAAGTCCATAAAAAACAAGGAGAAAGTTTGAGAGAATATCACAACCAAGAGAAGCTTAAGGAGACACGATGACTAAATGTAATGTATCTAGGGTGGAATCATAAAACGGAAAAAAAATCATTAGGCAAAATCTAAGGAAATCTGGACTAAGTATAGGCTGTAGTTGATTAATAATGTGTCAAAATAGGTTTATTAATTATGACAATGGTTCTACACTTATGCAAGATCTTATTAAGTGAAACTGGGGATGGAGTGTATGGGAACTTTCTACCATCTTTGCAACATGTAAATGTGAAACTGTTCTAATATTTAACATTTCATTGAAAAAAAATCTGGTGTTGTTTTGAAAGTCATGGAATGGTCCAATTTTAAGCAGCAGATGTTTCTACTTAACTCCAGTTTCAATCCATCACGGTTATACCAGTGGTTTCAAATTGCTGCAGGTATCATTCATCTGGAGGGCTTGTTAAGCAGGTTGCTGGGCAGTACCCCATTCCCCAGGGGTCCTGACTCAGGTGGGTGGCGTTTGAGCATTTACATTTCTACAAGTTCCCAAATGATGTTTATATTGCCTGTTCTCAGAGCAAACCCACTGCTGTATAAAGTCTGTTTCTGAATTCAAACATGAGTTTTCCCTTATCCCGCTTGGTCTGCAAGCAAGTGAGGTAAGGTCGTTTTGAATGTTTTTCCTCCATGATACTCAGAGTTGATGTTATAATAACTGGTGTGTAACCATTTTAGTATAATTCCAGTTGCTTTTGTCTTATTATGCTGTACACATTTTTAGTAACCAGTAAATGCTGCCCATAATATGTTTGGTTTTTGAGTTAGTTACAACAGACAAATGAGAACTTCCAAATGAAGCGCAGCTCTACCTGCAAGTCTTCAAGAATGCCCTAAATAAAACAAATAAAAATCCTAAAAGCAGTTTGGAATTTGCTGTGAAGTTTCTCAACTGGAGAGCATAGGCTCTCAAACTACAGAGATGGGAGGAAGTCCATGTTTGGATGTTTTTACTTGTAATTCTTATCTGTCAGGCTTAATTCGGAAAGAGGAGTGTGGGAGGGCTTATCCATTTGATAGATGTTGGAGAGTTCATAGCAAAGACCTGGATTTGTCTTGCTCGTTATTTGCCTTGTGATGGTGGGTCAGGATGAAGACCTGTAAAAGCAAGCTTAAGACAGCTACCATGAAGTTATTGATGTCTTGATTTGAAGCATCATCCAGAGCTGTTTACTCAAAGACTTAGCAGGAAATGACATCCATATCATTTCCTTACATGGATTGTACAGTGTGGGCAGATAGTCTTAAAAAGGGAATTTCAGGTTAAATGAAAAACAAAACAAAACAAAATCTAGGCTTATCACACTTCAAAAATACACTGTATTTTAACAAGGATAGATCATTGAAAACTTTTGACAGGTTGATAAGTTCTTTTATGTGCACGGTATCATTCCACTTTAGATCCTTACTTAAATGTTTTGAAACTTAGTGACTTTCGTAATGATAGGATAGAACCCAGTATGTCACTGTTGGGTGTTACACTGATCTAAATCGTTTATTAAGGGAAAAAAACCTTAAACCCACAAGGCAGGTGCTAGTCCTTGCCCTCAAAACCCAGGTAGTAAAGAGTTCCCACCTTGTTTGATTCTAGGGTTTGTTGCCAATTTCTGCAATAATTATCTGCATTCCAACACCATATCACTCTTGGCTGCAGCCACGTGAAACTCTGTCCCTGGCCTGTCTTTGGGCAGGACTTGCGGTTTTTCTCAGCCAGAGCTACAGCAGTGGCTTCCCAGGAGCAGCAGCTCAGGTGTGAGGAGGAGCAGCCACACTGCAGGGGTGGAAGCACTCAGCTCATTCACCTAGGAGATGAGATGCGGCGAAGGAATGAAATAGCAATAGGAAAAAATAGCAACTGTCGACAGAGGGACTGACAGCTCGGATTGTCAAAAGTCCTCCCCCGGCCCTTCAGACCAAGTTTATTTAAAAATAATAATACAGAAAGCAGTGGAGAAAGATGCCTTCTCTTTTCAGGAGAGTTGCTCTTTCGCACTGAACACCTCGTTTTCTCCTGAGCCTCCCGGGTTCAACTCTGTGTCCCACTCGTCCCTCTCTGCTTGGCTGCTTCTCCTCTTTGGTGCCCTATCCCGAGAGCAGAAGACTACCAGGCTTATAAAATGGCATGTATTTAGAGATTTCTTTTCTTTTCTTACACAATGTTGCTATGATTCATGATCTAGATTCAATTTTTGTTACCTGTTTGTTTCCTTTGGGTTTTTATCATCCTTTTAAATTTCATGTACAACTGTATGTGTGTTTACCACTCTTATTTGTCCTTCCTGGCTTTCATTTAGTTTTCTCTGACCCTAGTTTACAACAAATATCACCTTACTCCTGTGCAGGGACTCTGGCTAACCCTTCTACATTTCTCCTCCCTCTTTTTTTTTTTTTTCTTTTCTTATGCTATTTGTTCTTATAGTATTAGTTACTGATTTTACACAGAGTCAGATTTACCACTTTTAACTTCAGCAATTAAACCCCGCTGTTGCTTACTAGTGAAGAACAGTTTCATACTTACTTTTTTCAAGTTGTACTAATTGCTCTGGGAATAGGTCTATAAGACTGGTAAAGACAACCTCTCAGACACCAGAGGAAAAAACTGAGAAGTTTCTTTGCAGGCCTATTAAGTAAGCAACACATAGAACAGAAGCATCCTTGTATGAGAGGGAAGTGTAGGCTCAGAACCAGAAAAAGAGGTTTCTAATCCAGGTGTCTGCATTTACCAGCTGTGTCACAGTAGGTATATTTCCTAATATTCTTGAAACTTCGTGTGTGGTGGGGGAGGGTGGTAAGGGGCTTATCTGAAAAATGAAAGTGGTCCCTTGTCTGCCCTTCCTAAGGCTGCTAAGCAGAGTAAATGAGGTTTTGTACATGAAAGCAACTTGCAAACTACAAGTGCTTTACCTCAGTGCATACTGCACATATGCAAACTATTCTTTTTTTTAACCAAGAGTAAGCTAGTGCTATTGAATTATGAACGTTGTAACACTTCTTCATGACACCTGCCTTCTTTACTGCCATGATGCCAGGGTTCCCAGCTGGGTCCCTTTGGGTGCACACACTGGTCTTTCCCTTCCTGGGTGGAGTCTTCAAGCAGCCCATCTCTAGATGAGAGCACAGGGTTTGGGGCCAGACACACCTGGGCTTGAATTCCAACCTACTACAGCTGTGTGATCTCAGGCAAGTATCCCAACTTCCCTATGTTCGAATTCTCCCCTCTGCAAAACTGGGGCAATTGTTCCCTTAGGGCTCATGAGAGACAATGTGTGTCCAACTCCTTATAAGTGTTCCATTGTCCTAACATTGAACAAACCATAACAGTGCTGCTGTATTTTATACATGACAACAACCATATAATAGAAGTGAGGTCAAGAGTAATACCCAGAAGGCAAGGAAGTGTTATTTGCTGCAAACTTTGTGCATCTAATCTGGAAATACACCTCAAACCCCAATGTATAAGCTTCCGATAGTTTCTATCTTAGGCTATTTGTCATGGTTCCTGGTCTTCCCTTGAGATGGATGTTCCCAGGTCTTAAGCTTAAAGTACCCCACTGATGAAGCAGGAAAACTAAAATGTGTGGTGTTGTGGCATTGAACAATTCTGGGGTCCTAAGATTGGATTTTTGCATGTCTCTCAATGCAGAGGCAACTCTGAAAATCTCTACCTGATCTCTACAACTGCTGTTATCACAGAAAGTGCAAACACCACTTGGTAACAGGTGGAGTTAAGATCAAAATTGTTACTCTGTGAAACAGATGATTTGAGGTGACAAATGTATAAGAACTGTATTCCACACTGCTCTTAATCAACAGGGACAAAAGGCGGAATGACGGAAATCCTCTCAGGGAAAGACTGACAGTGCCAAATAAGCCTCTTTGACAAGTCTTGCTCTGTCAGTTTTAGGCAAATTAGCAAGTTCAAATAGGTGGCAACTATTCTTGTCTTTCCAGCCATGGTGATTCTCTGGCTCAGTGTGATACTTTTAATTGCTTCCCTGATCAAAATGCCTGATCCATTGCCAAATGCCAAATGTCCATTCCTCCAGAGGATCATTAAAAGGTAATGGAAGTGTACCCACCAGGGCCTGCCAATCTTCCTCCTCCAAGGCGATGTTTGACTGGCATGTGACAGTCTTCTTCACAGTATGTGGGAAGCCCAGAACCAGCTTTGGGTTCTGATAGGAAATGCGAAGAGCCCAAGTCATTTTTAAAAAGAAGCCATTTTTTGAAATGAGTGAACCTGATTCTTGTTCTTCTCAATTTCCTCATGTTATTGGAAGACTTGGTATCAGATATCTTTTGAAACTTTGGAGATACTGTTGTGGAAATAGCATCCTATGTTTCCTCTGCCTTGGAGATCTCTGCATCCAAGACTACAGAAAGAAACTAGAGAATTAGATTTCTTTGACAACCTTGGCTCTTATTGCTGGTAATTTGATGGCTGAGAAATCTTCATTAGTTTATTTAGTACCTCATCGTTTCCTCTTTGGGTCCCAGCCAGTGCTTGATTGCTCATCTCATAAATATGGTGCCTGGGTTTGTGGGGATGTGGGTTGTGGACACATGTGGGACATGTGAATAGAAACAAATCCCTTCTTTTTGGACTTTATGATAGTAAGTTGTCAGTATACTGAAATCATGGCTTAATCTTTGCATTTAGGTTATATAACCCACATATAGAACTTTTGAGAACTAGCCAAGTCCCAGATTAATGGGGCTTGTTTATTTTCATTTTGTTTTTTAAATAGACTTTCTCTTACTTTGGTACCCGTAGTGTTGACTGGCTCTGTTTAAGAATTCAGACTGCTTTTCTGGGTGTTCCCGCCCTAGTTGGCCCCAGGGTGACTGTTCTAAGGTCTATTTCCTTCTGCCCTCCACCTGCATTTCTTAACAGATACCCTAGCCTCCTACTTGACCGAAAAGACAAAGGCATTAGTTTCTCTTATCTCTAACAACAATATTGTAGTACTTTCTTCCTTGCTGAGCCTCTGGAGAGGGGGGGTTGGTAAAAAAAAAAAAAAAGGTCCAGCAAATGATGGCCCATGGGCCAAACAAATCTGGTCTGCCTCCCATTTTTTGTAAATAAAGTTTTATTGGAACAGTCATGTTTGTTCATTTATTTATTGTCTGGGGTGGTTTTTTGTTTTGTTTTTTGTTTTTGTTTTTGGTGATATAATGGTGGAATTGAGTAGTAGGAACAGAGAATGTGTGACTTGCAAAGTCTAAGATATTTACCATCCAGCTTTTGACAGAAAAATGTTTGCCAACCTCTGCTCTGAGGAAATGGTGTTGATCTTCCTCCCGGGAATCGCTGTTCCAGTCCCTGGTTCCCACCTCCTCCACTCTACTCCTCTCTTACCTGTCTCCACCAATCCCCTCTCCTCTCATGTCACCAGTTTCTTCTTTTTCTGGTCCTTCTTCCAGGGTTCAACCTGGGTTAATTTAATTAAAGATGGTTTAATTCCTAGCTGATGTAAAGTCCTGGAGGAACAGTGTCTGCAGAATTAATAAACTTCAGACTGTCTCTCCGAGCCAGTGCTCTGCTGAGTACCTCCAATCCAGATATTCAGCCATCTTGATCCTACCATGGAGCCAAGTGGGATGATACTCCCATACCTCCAGGCCTTCGCTTTTGCCAGTTACTGAAGTAGCCTCTTGCCCTTCACTTGTTTGCTGCCCTAATCCTACCTCTCCCAAAACTGAGGTGAAACACCTTTTGCCACAAAAATCTTTTTTTTTCCCCTCCCCAAATTTAATCTCCCTCTTCTAATACAATTGCCAAACATTGGTACCTCTTATGATCTTTATTACGTTCTACTGTGTATTTCACGTGTCTGTTTTTTCCTTCTCCCTGCATCAAAGGCAGAATCTTTGCCTTACTTATCTTCGATGTCTTTATGATATGTAGTGCCATGTAAATACTGCCTAGGTTCTGTTGAAATGGTTTGGGTTTCCCTTACCATGAAAGTGAGACCTTTGTGAATGGAGGGCGCGGGGTTTCCTAAGCTATTTTCCCTGGAGTGTGTGTGAAAACCTGAAAAATAGATGCCATGCATATCTCACGTTTTGCCTTTTGAATATTGTCAGCTTTTATAAATCTCCGAAATCATTTATGGTATTTGAAAAATATGATCGCCTTGTCTGATTTTTTTTTTTTCATAAGTCAGTCCTTTTGTTCTATAAATCTGTGTCTTACATGGAAATGCCAAGATGGTTATATACAACTGAACATTTCTTACAACTGCAGAGCTTTAAGACTGAATTTGCATGATAATGTCTATGGAATTTCATTTATCCTTCCTGGTGAGTGCATCAGTTTAAATTTTGAATTGATAATGAGCACTGCCTCTTGAAGGGAATTAGCTGGAGAAAATATCAACCTATGTCAGGGTGGGTCTTTTTAAAATGATTTCAGAAAGATGGTTATAAATGCCCTCTAGGAGTTATTCTTGAAGGCATATTTTGTATGGAACTTACCTCATCAGCTTAAATCTTTTTAGATATGCCATCCCTGCTGTTGGATTAAGTAATTTAACTCCTCTTAATGGCTAGGCTTCAGTTTAGCAGGGGACAATCTGGTGCTTAGAAAGACAGAGTTCATGGCTTTGGTGCTCAAAGAGGTCTGTGTGCTTCTGTTGCAGGGCCACAGCCTGCAGCCAAAACCCTGACCAAGTGTCTAGAAATGTGTGGAGTCTGGAACAAAGGAAACTTCAGGCCTACTCAGGACCCTATAAACATCATTAAAGAAGGTGGAAGACAAAGATCTGGTATCTTAAGAGAAATATTTGTCAAATTCTTTGTGTCAGTTTACCTTTTGGGGGATTCTTGAAATTTTTATGTGGGTCTATGTTCTTAAGTATGAGTAAAGGAGTTTAGAGGACTTAAATAAGAGAATGGGAGCTTAGGGGCCCAAAGTGTTACTTCTTTCTTAAAATACTGGTATGCACCTAATCGAAGAAGTGATGTTGCTGGGTAGACTGGGGTGACTGTGGGCCCTGGGGCCTTGACCCAGCAATCCCAAGGGAGTTGGGGAAAAAATTCTTAGTCTCCTTGCAAGAAAAGAACTCAAGGACAGACCTGATAATAGTTGAGGGGTGCAAGTGAAGAGTTTATTATAAAGAGCGAGATATTCTTGAGATGAAAGGGCTGCCTGCCCAGGGTTTAGGTCTCTTTTATGGACAGTTGTTAACTTGGGGAGGGGAATTTTTTGGGGAGCAGAGTTTCAGGCCATTCTCCCTTACTTGGTCAGGGTCTTCAACTTTGTCTTGGGCCTGTGTAGTTTGATCTGGGCTCCTTATGGCCTTGTTTGTGGAATACTTCCAGGGTGGGCAGGTTGTTAACTTCCCTGATAACGGGCCGTGACTCCCCCTTTGCTGGTCTCTGGGCATCCTCTTAAAACCTAACTAGCTACTCACTCTAACAGTGATATAAGCACTATTTGATATCAAATCCTAGTTTTAAGCCAGAGGCAACCATAAATATCAACTTTCCTTATAAGCCCAAAGAGATAAGTTTCTTGATCTCAAGTCACAAAGCTGTGACCTAGGACTTAAACCCAGACCTTCTTGTTCTAAGTCCATTGCTTTTTCTATTATGCCATGCAACTCTTCCGCCGACATTTAAGACTTTCTCTTTATGCTCCATTAAAATGAGTTCTGAGCTGCAAATTGAAGATGTGACTTTACCATGTATCCTAAAATTTTACTTTTTTAACTTCTTTGAATTCAACTAGTTAACATATAGTATATATCATTCGTTTCAGATGTAGGGTTCAGTAATTCATCAGTTGTGTATAATACCCAGTGCTCATTATATCACATGATTTCCTTGATGCCCATCACCCAGATACCCCATCCCCTCCAGCAACCCTCAGTTTGTTTCTTAAAGTTAAGAATCTCTTACGGTTTGTCTCTTTCCTTATTTTATTTTTCCCTATTGATCTTTTTTGTTTAAATTCCATATATGACAGACTCTTCCTTTAAATAACTATTAAGAAGTATACCACGATCATTATTCTTGGATATTTACACCCTGCACTCAAAATAGCTGACATTTACTGTATGCTGACTATGAGGCAGGAGGCCCTATCCTAAGAGCTTATACTAACTCACTGAATCCTTGTAGAAGCCAGTGCCACCAGCACTGTTATTAGTTAGCAGATTCTGGCTGTCTGACCAGAACCCATGCCCTGAACACTCCCCTATACTGCCTGTCACATGAAACTACCATGTATATCTATTTCATCAGGAGTTCCATGGAACTGTACGGGCTGATCACACCCATTTTTGTGGTCACGCACTGAGCCCTGACTCTTGTCCCTAGTCCAATAAAAGTGTCGCTTTAGGCCTGTCATCACCTCGCCTGCATGTCCCAAACTGAGTTTGGGAAATTCAGATTGTCCCAAAGCACAGCTGATGACCATCAAATGAGAATTTCTTTACCTTCAAATGGGAGTCTTTTGACTCAATGGGACATAAATGTGGGGTCAGATGTCTTTCAAATCTGCTGCTTTAAGTTTGTCTATAACCGTTGGATTATTCCCGGACACCAGTACCTCTGCATGAAAGCTTGACTATGAATAGTACAAATGTGCATAAACACTCAAGAATCTTAGGACTGTCTTCCTTGTTTCTCAGTTCCTGAGACTTTGGAAAATTTTTCTGCTTTGCAATTATTTCTATCCAGATTTTGTAAAGGTGAATGAATTTCTTCAAAGAATTTTGTGGTTACCTAAACTGGTGCCTTGTTTGAATTAGGAAAAAAAATTTTTTTGTAACTTCCCAGGGGGAGGCTGGGAGGAGTGAGGGATACAGTCTTAGCAGGAGGAAGACCTCAGGGCAGTGGGAACAGATGGCTATGTTGATGTTCATTCAGAAAGGATCTCCATAAAAAAAAGAAAGAATGAAAGAAGGAAAGAAAGGAAAGAAAGAAAGAAAAGAAAGAAAAGAAAGAAAGGATCTCCATAAATGATGGTGATCTGGAGGGTGGGGAAGCAGAAGTGTGTATGGCTGAGGTGGGCTGTGGACCTCATCTGGACTGGAATAGAACTGAAGGCTCCCTGCTGAATGAGTGGCTGTCAGAGTGATACTGGGACAGAAAATGCTAAGTTGAGGTGATACAGTGCATGTAGTTTAGGTTCATACAACCAGAGTCCAGAGTTTCATAAAAGTTGATAAAATGTTTTAATTTCCCCCAAATCACATCTGTTTATTAATTCCTAAATCAAACTGAATTTGTGTGCTTTGTTTCTAAGCTGAGAATGTATGCTTTGAGACCAATTCAAGTAAATTATCCCATAACACCTCCATTCCTAGAAAACAAATAAAATCTCTTTTAGATGAATGCTTTACCTCCATTCTGTTTGGTATTTTAGGCCTGTTTGTTGTTGCTCTTATGTGACCAGCTCTTCATAGAAATTTCCAATTAGTCCATAGACTCTTCTTAAGTGCTTTGTTTTCCTTCCTCCTTCTGCAAATCCATAACTTCTCAGGAAATTTCAAAAACATAGCCAGTGTAGAGAGGATTAAAGACTCCCAAATAGATGCACTCTCAGAACTGGGAACAGTTTCAAAGATCATTTTCTGACAAAAAAGTTTGAAGAATCTTTCTGAAATGGTATAGATTAGTGGTCAGTAAAAGTCCACACCGGGGAAAATTTAACAACTATATTCCTGATGCTATTAACAATTATTCTCAGAAAATTCTCTAGTCAAAAGATGAAAGTATCTTACAAATCCTACCTATTCACAAATATTTGGGGAAAGAGGGAGAGCAAGAGAATAAGAATGAACAAAGGAATAAATGAATGAATGAATAATATGGGAATTTTTTTTTTCTTAGCAATTGGAATCGGACTTTCCTTTCTGGAAAAAGCCCATCTCTGTTGATTACTTTTCTAAACTTCTGTTGGAGGCTAAGCCCTCAAAGGGACCTGCAGGATGAGTTGGTGCTCAGATTAAGAGCACAAGTGAGCTGTATTGCAGAGAGGAAATGAAGTGGTCTAGTCTTTAAAGATGGGAATATAGTAAGCAATGAAAGACCCAAGGCTATGCAGAGAGAGGGAATTGGACAAAGAGGTGACCAAAGAGCTTCCACAATCTGTAAGAAAAATTTTGAATACATATGAATAGATTAATGTACCCTCATGTAGCCATCACCTGTCTTCAACAATTAACACATGGCCAATCTAAACTCTAACTCCCTCCTCATCTTCTACCCTCACTTTTTAAAGCAAATCTCAAGCATCACATTTCATTTATAAGTATTTCCATATGTATTTTTAAAATAGACTTTTTGGCAAAACCCCACTATTATCAACAAAGAAACACCCCCCAGCAATTCCCAAGTCTCATAAATGTGACTATCCTATTGTATAACAGAGAGATGCACAAATCTTGTTTATAGCTTGATGAAAACTTAAGAATGAATGTATCTATGAAACTAGGACACCAATGGAAGAAGCAGATTATCAGCACCTGAGAAACATTATCCCACTCCAGTGACTATTCCATCGAAAGGTAACCACTATCTTGACTTTGAATTTTATGTAAGTGGAATCATATAGTATGTATGATGTTTGACCTAACATTGTTCATAAGAATATTTTAAAGCATATTTGAAAATGTTTCATGTGCACTTAAGATGAATATGTATTCAGCTTCTAACAGAACATTCTAGAAATATCTACTTGATCTATTTCGTCTAATGTATGGTTAAAGTTCATGGTTCACTTAGCAATTTTTTTTTTCTGGATGATCTATTTGTTTCTGAAAATAGGGTATTCATGTCCTCTGCTATTGTCCACTATTCCCTTCAGATCTGTTACTGTTTGCCTAATACATGTTTAGGTGTAACACTGTGAGTGTGTATATATTTATGATTGTTATACCTTCTTGATGAATTGACCCCTTCATTTTAGAACCTTTCACCATATAGTGTTTTTGTCTTGTACCTTCAGCCACTTTGTACCTTTTGATAAGTTCCACCCATTTACATTTAGAGCTATTGATACCTTAAGACTTAGTGATGCCATGTTAATTGCTTCCTGGTTGTTTTGTATTTCCGTTATTTTTCCCCCCTCTTTCTGCCTACCTTCATAAACAGGTGATTTCCCCTCCCCTCTTGGAGGAATGTTCTGTTTCCTCTTTATCTTATGAGCATCTGCTCTGGGTTTTTGCTTTGCAGATAATTAGGCATAATGTATTTGAAACAAGATCTCTGCATTGCACTTGGTTGATATACCCTTTAAGTTGCTTTTCGTTTATGTTACTCTCTCTCTTTTTTTTTTTTTTTTAATTTGCCATTTGTTGGGACTGAGACATCTGTCTTAGAGAATTTTTACATGCTGAAATTTGCTGATTCCTTCCCTAGTATTGAACATGTTTACATCTACATTTCATGCAAACTTATTTAGAACCAGAAGCTTGACCAGAATCGAGTTTAACTTCACAGCAAGAATATAAAGTTTAAAAGCAGTTCTACTTTATCTCTCTTAACAGGACCATCAATATACTTGACAGCATTTTTTAATCCAGGTGGGCCAATAGATTCTTTACAGGGAGTTCAGAGGATGAAAATAGAGCTGAAATCTGGGATACAAGTGTGTGTGTGTGTGTGTGTATGTGTGTGTATGGAAAAACAAAAAAATTGAAGATATATATCAAATTGCTAATAGTAATGGTGAATTAAAGTCAAGAGATTATGGGTATATCAACAATAATGTTCTTTTATGTGGTTGTATTTTATAGTGGAAACATTAAACAGTAGAAACATTTTAAAACAGTAAAAATGATCATACTTAGGAAGTTCCCCTGGCTTGCTTCCATCTGGCAGCCATATTCCATTGGTGAGGGAGAGAGCATAGGCAGAAAAGAGCATTCTGGCCACCCATCAGACCAACTCCCTCACCTTTGCTGTGTTTCCCTTGCAACTTTCTGGTTTTCATTTGGTTTAAGTTGGCTGTCTTGTGGGAAGTGGATACAGCATTCTAATCCTTTTGATGGATTTCTAGCATTCTGTGATGTACTAGTCTGTCTTGGGAATGTCTAATTGCTTAGAGTGTGATATTGCTTGGGTGAATTGATGGAAGCAATTTTCTGAACCTCTGCCATTGAGCCTCAGACTCTGCTGCAAATCCCCCCCAGCTCAAAGGACCAGAAAGTCTAAGACTGTTCTTTCAGTTCTAGCAGTCTCTTTTCTTTCCCACCTCTTCACTGGAAGAATGATGGGGCTTAAACTCGGGAGCCATGTAATGAAAGACCCCATGTTTCCTATTTGGAAACATGTGCTAAAAGCATCTACATATCAGTACAACTCTTCTTAAGCCAGAAACATTGAATAAAAATTTACAGACAAGGATCTTTGTTTCTGGAAACATCATAAATAGGATGTGCAAAGTCATGGTACTTATGAAGGTCAATGGTGCTTAATTGATTTAGGTGCTGGTCTAAGCAAAGGAGGTTAATAAAAGCTTAGCTTTTAGTTCACTGGGGTTTTCCTCATAGGGAATCATTGGGTCAAAGGTATTCTGTAAGTAGGAATCCTTATACAGGATAGTTCAGGGGGTTAAAACTATAGATCTATTGAAACTGGTAGGCAAATTACACAAAATTTTGTTTATATGTATATTTTAGGGAAAAGCATAGATTTCCTCAGATTTTCTTTCTTTTTTTTTTTTTTTTTTTTTTAAGATTTTATTTACTTATTCATGAAAGAAGCAGAAAGACAAAAGCAGGCTCCATGCAGGGAGCCTGATGTGGGACTTGATCCTGAGACTCTGGGATCATGCCCTGAGCATAAGGCAAACACTCAACCACTGAGCCACCCAGGCATCCCTCCTCAGATTTTCAAGTGGGCCCATAACCAAAAAAAGTTTAAGACCACAATTCCAGAAGCTTTTAGGTCCATGATCTATAAAATGAGGTTTGGATGGTAGAGGGGTAGTAACTCTGGAAGATGTGGAGAGGATTGATGTATCTATACTTACTGTGAATCAAGGTCTATGAAGACATTTGGTTTAGAGCTTTTACAAGGAAAGGTAAATTTTGATTTGTCCTGTAAGGCTTTACTAATGGGAATTAAGTAGAATTTATGCTCACCTACATGAGCATGGCCTCAATATTTCTCTTCCAAGCTTGCTTCCCCAAGTAGTCTGCTGGCCCTACTGTCTTAAGTTCTTCATGGACACCTCTGGTTCATATATTATGTGAAAGAGACCTCCATTCCTCTTGGAAGAGACTTTTTATTACCTTCCTGCTACAAGGAACTGTTGAACAAGATATAGAAATGAAAAGAAACCTACCAAAGGTAATGATTTTTGTAATCGAGGTGAATTTGATCATGTAATGGGGAGAAAAGAGCTATTGAAGAAGGAAATAGGATGGCAAAGTTTCACTTGTTGGCCAAAGGTAGAAAGTTTAGATTTAGGTCTTTGCAATATTTATTAGTAGTTGACTCTTGGATAATATGGGTCTGAACTGTGCTGACCTACTTATATGTGACCTTTTTTTTTCTTATCAGTATAGTACTGTAAATGTTTTTTCTGTTCCTTAGGATTTTATTAACATCTTCCTTATCTTACCTTTTTGTAAGAGTACAGTATATTGTACACCATACAAAATGTGTGTTTTTATCACAAAGGCTTGCAGTCAACATTTAGGTTAAGTTCTTGGAATCCAAAGTCATACACAGAATTTTTACAATGTAGGGGTTAGTGACTTTAACCCCTAGGTTGTTCAAGGTTCAACTGTTTAATGTAGTTTAAAGGACTGTGAAATTTCTGGACATCAGCCATATTAAGATGAAGTCAGGATCTAACACAGGATATAAAATGACCAACATTGAACTAAATCCAATTCACAGGCTTGAGAAGAGGGTACAGCATTGTGTTCATATTTAGTAAAAATTTAGAGATAGTGTACAAATTCAGCCTCTTGGAAAAATGGAAAATGTATCAGCCCTCATAGGGCAATAAGCATTGGGAGTTAGGGTAGTCCAGGGTGCCAAAATCTAATCTAGCCCACATTTCTCATTGTTACCTGGGTTTTAAATTAAACACTTGAGACCAATTAAAATTTTTGTGTGCTAAACTTGGATTTAATTCTGGAGACCATGAGGAGCTTTCAGAGCATTTTAATTGGGAAAGTGGAATGATGAAATTTATGGAGAATGGACTACAGGGAAGTAAGCCGGGAGATAGGAAGATCAATGGAGAGGTTGACCGTAGTAATCCAGACAGGAAACCATGAGAACCTGAACAAGGGCACAGCTATTGGGACTAAAGAGACACAGGTGAGCACTATGAAGTTACAAGCAGTGGGACTTAGTAATGAGGCAGAGGACCAGTTTAGTCCAAGAAGACTTGAGTGACAAGTGGAAAGACAAGGCTATTCACTAGGTAATAAAATCATTTGGAGATCATTACCCATTCTACTTCTTGAAATGACAAGACACTTGCAAGCAAATGTGGCCAGAGTGTGTTATATAAAAGCAAAGAGAAAGCCTATATGTAAGGATTTGAATGCACTTTCAGACCAAGTCCCAACAGCTGGTGCTGCTCTGTGGGCTACTTCTCAGGCTGTGTGAGAGGCTAGTTAGCAGTTATCATTACCTTTATTATCTTTCAAACTAAGAAGTCTCCTACTCCAAGGACTGTTAGAAAGGTGAATCAGATTCAGGAGTTTGGTTTTTGTTTGAGAAGGTCTGGACATCTCTGATTTAAAAAAACAATATAACTAGGAAGGGCCTGGAGATAAATCTCACCAAAGAGCACCCCAGGTGCTTACTATTGCTTGTGCACTTATCTGCAACCCCTCTTTTTATCTGACCTGATGCTCTTTTGCTTATTGCTGCCTGGTTACAATTATTGAGTATTGTTTGATGTCAACCTAGAATACTTTCCTCTTCTTTGACATTTTCATTGTCCTTATCCCACTCACCCATAAAGAATTGTTTTGTTTTTAGAATATCAGCTCTCCCCAAGGGAAAAAAAAATGTATGCTTTCCAGTGTTTAGTGCACAATTAATAATTTGATAAGCATTACCAAAGGAAGCCAGAATGTAGGGGGAAAAATCTTTTGGCAAAATCAATGTGACACTGTCTCACTATGAATTGTTCTTGGATATTTATTCCCTGTGCTTCCCAATATGAGCAAAAGAATAGGTAATAGAAGATGAAACATGGCTCTGTCAACTTTAAAACAGGATGAAATATAAGAAGAGTTTTATCTCAACTCAAATATGGTTCTGTGAATATCTTTCTGGTGCTGTTGATCTTCTGTTTTAGGTAGAGAGGTACCTTGTGGTGTTTTAATCCAGCCCTAATACTGTGAGTGAAAACAAAGATGATAAAATTGTTTACAAAATGTACTGATGTTTTCAGAGACAGCTGATGTTTGACAAATCCCAATCCTTGGGGACAACTTAGCAGGTTATGTGCTAGGTTTGCTCACGGGTTCAGCTTCTCCTAGATTAAAGTAGTCTTAGTAGACTAAGGAGCACACTTAGCTATCTGTGCTCATCAGATTCTCTTCACAAATACTTGAAGCATTTGATCTTGAAACTTTTTTTCCACTATGTGGGAAGTAATTACTTGGGAGAAGACTGAAAACCTGAGCTAATCTAGGACTCTCTCCAGACTGCTAATGGCATCTCAAAAAGCATTCATAGCAAAGAATGTAAGTGGAATACACAATTATTTTCAGACCTTCTCAAACGTGAACCCAGCATCCTTCACTTCTCTCAAGGAAAAGGGCAGTCCTGGGTTCTATTACGATAGCAGAGGAAACGGTTACAGTTTGGCCAGTTACTTCTTGACTATCTTTATACAATGGGGTTTTATTTTTTAGTTCTGAAGCCTCCTAATTATTGAAGCAGTTGAAAGATCACTGACTGATGGCATCTTGCTGTTTGAAAGCACAGTACTGCATCTGGGAAGGGAGGTTAAGGAGGAAATGATCAAGTGAGCTCAATCTGCAAGCTGTCCAGGATGGCTGCCAAAACTACTGATTCACTGACCGGTGAATCAGCTCTTCATTTTCTGGAAGAAAGAATGGCTCTGGATATGAAAGGGAATTTTGTTCACTACGACCTGCTGCCCCATAGAGACTAGTTTATTTCTCTAATGCATATGCCTTTTACAAGGATAAGTTCTCTACCAGTGTTCATGACCTAAACTGAATTGCATATTACTCTAGAACTGTATATGAGGGACACTATAGAATAAGTGAATTGGGGGTGATTCAGTGTGCTGTCTTTAAAATAAAAATATTAGAGTTATCGCCTATGCTTAAATTTGAAACTCTAAACAGGCATCTAATAATCAGATTTGAACTAGCCTGAGGCAAAGAAGGATAGTAATTTCAGAGCACAGGCTCTGTAACCACACTTCTGGCTTCTAATCCTTGCTTCACTACTTACTACTTCCATGGCCCTTGGCAAGTTACTTAAAATATCTTCATTCTTGCATCCTTATCAATAAAACAGGCATGATAAGCCCAAATCCTATAGAATGGTGGTGAACACTGTATAAATTACTATAGTGAAAAATATATAACTAGCACACAGTGAATACTCAATACAATTTAGCTTTTGTTAGAATTCAGGTAGTCAGAAATGAGAGGTAGTGGTCATTAATCAGGAAGTGAGACCAAAATGATTCTCACATGAGTACTTAGGTTTATGGAACCCAAAATTTAAGTAATGTGACCTAAAATGTTCTGCAGATTGTTCTAGTCAGGCTCCTCAATCTTTTGAAACCAAGTGTAAAGAGTCCCTGGAACCCTACTGCACTGTCCTTTCAGAGCTAAGGAAATTAGATTTCAGAGAGGTTAAATGACTCGGGTCAAATGACAGCACTAGTACCCAAGCATTCCTTTGAGGAGAAAACTTTCGGGAAGGTGGGATTATGAGGGAAACAACTCTTCACCCCTTGCCCAGCCTACCTCTTCAAATGGAGAATAAACAGCCAACAAACCCAGGCCTAGAAATCCAGCCAGGGAGGAGGAGTATCCATGACCTTGATGAAACCCCAATTGGAACCTAAAATATTTATGGGATTGGGTTTGTTCATTCCACGAATGCTTACTAGCCAACTCAATATCCATGTCGTATCTTGGTGAGAAAACTCTGGGTCACTTTTATATATAGAAACATATGTTCCTCACCTACCTCCTGTTTCAGTTCATGCCTAAAATGAGATGCATAGCAGTAGTCACAGATGAAAGGCATATCCTCCTAGAACGTAGTGGCAATGTGGCATAATGAGAAAACATAGGGTGTAGTCTGCAGATAAGTGTCTTGGCTCTGCTACTTGCTGTGTAGTCTTGACTTAAACCTATTATAATTTTCTTCATTTATGAGGTGAAGAGAGTGTTGGATGGGCTCTCAAAGGCAGACACAGGGTTTGGATAAGATGCTCTGAGAACTTATTTCAAGGAACTCTACCAGTTTGGTTTGTTCTTTATTCCCTAAGTTTTGTTTTTCCAGTCAAGAATCTTTTACAACAGCTGATCTGATGCCATTTGCTTTCTCTTTTCCTATTCTGGGAATCCAAGTTACTCTTCTTTCCATTTTTGCCTCTGTGCTTTTCTTTTTTTTTTTCTTTTTTTTTTTTTTTTTTGTGACTATGGTATAGTCATTAGAGACTTCACCTTCTAGCTTTCCCCTGTTCTCTGTTTGGGCTATGCACAGTTCTCCTCCTCTCATTTGGATTTTGGGATACTAGACAACAGAAAACACATGTGAATTTGAGGAAGGAAAATCCTCAGAACAATCCTCAGATTCCAGAAGCACTCCGAGCCACCTAGGACACTTTCAGTGCTGAATGTCTAGGACAACTATTGCAAGGAACCATAAAGAGGACTGGATGGGACCATGGAAAAGAAGAACCAAAAGCTCTCCTTCTGTGTCTTCAGAATTTCCTAATGTTTTTGGGATATAAATTTTTTTTAATTTATTTATTTATTTTTTATTGGTGTTCAATTTACTAACATACAGAATAACCCCCAGTGCCCGTCACCCATTCACTCCCACCCCCCGCCCTCCTCCCCTTCCAACCCCCTAGATCGTTTCCCAGAGTTAGCAGTCTTTACGTTCTGTCTCCCTTTCTGATATTTCCCACACATTTCTTCCCCCTTCCCTTATATTCCCTTTCACTATTATTTATATTCCCCAAATGAATGAGAACATATAATGTTTGTCCTTCTCCGACTGGCTTACTTCACTCAGCATAATACCCTCCAGTTCCATCCACGTTGAAGCAAATGGTGGGTATTTGTCATTTCTAATAGCTGAGTAATATTCCATTGTATACATAAACCACATCTTCTTTATCCATTCATCTTTCGTTGGACACCGAGGCTCCTTCCACAGTTTGGCTACCGTGGCCATTGCTGCTATAAACATCGGGGTGCAGGTGTCCCGGCGTTTCACTGCATCTGTATCTTTGGGGTAAATCCCCAGCAGTGCAATTGCTGGGTCGTAGGGCAGGTATATTTTTAACTGTTTGAGGAACCTCCACACAGTTTTCCAGAGTGGCTGCACCAGTTCACATTCCCACCAACAGTGTATGAGGGTTCCCTTTTCTCCACATCCTCTCCAACATTTGTTGTTTCCTGCCTTGTTAATTTTCCCCATTCTCACTGGTGTGAGGTGGTATCTCATTGTGGTTTTGATTTGTATTTCCCTGATGGCAAGTGATGCAGAGCATTTTCTCATGTGCATGTTGGCCATGTCTATGTCTTCCTCTGTGAGATTTCTGTTCATGTCTTTTGCCCATTTCATGATTGGATTGTTTGTTTCTTTGGTGTTGAGTTTAAGAAGTTCTTTATAGATCTTGGAAACTAGCCCTTTATCTGATATGTCATTTGCAAATATCTTCTCCCATTCTGTAGGTTGTCTTTGAGTTTTGTTGACTGTATCCTTTGCTGTGCAAAAGCTTCTTATCTTGATTAAGTCCCAATAGTTCATTTTTGCTTTTGTTTCTTTTGCCTTCGTGGATGTATCTTGCAAGAAGTTACTATGGCCGAGTTCAAAAAGGGTGTTGCCTGTGTTCTTCTCTAGGATTTTGATGGAATAATAATTAAACATTTATGAGGTCATCAGGACAGATGGCATCATCCCAGTTTAGTGATAAGGAAACAACATTTCACAGAGGATGAGGTACAGGTAATTTGCCAAAAATTGATGAAGTTTATAAATAAAACTGAAACCTGCATGCAGCTTTATTCTCTTTTTGGTGACTTCCCTTTGATAAATAAGAACCTTTGCAGCTTCTGGGCTGTACAGAGTAAGGCACTAGTCTGAATGAAGCTACACACTGATAATCCATAATTCGGAGTCTATGCTGTCTATAACTCAATAAATTGTCACTGTTGTCATTAAATGTTCTGCATATGAAATTCTCACTTTCCAGGAAAACTCAAGTGATATAATTGCAAAGGAACATTCACATAACTCTAAAGCAATTCTATAATCTCATGGTTCTCCAGTGTGATATCCAAGCCAGGCTGTCAACATCAACTCAAAACTTGTTAGAAATGCAAATCCTCAGGCCCTACCCAGATCTTCCTAACCAGAAGCTCAGGATTGGGGTGGGATGGGAAGGGGAGGGTCCAGTAGTCTGTTTTCATGAGCCTTCAGGTGAATCTGGTGCACACTCAAGTTTGAGAATCCCTTCCATAACCTAAAGGAAGACTTGGCATTCTATAACTAGAGAAATGGTGCCCTAGTGTTTTTACCTGAGGATTTGTATATAGATATGTATCCACTGAATGCCACACCCTATGACAAGCCGATGATGAAGAAAGAAGTGGAGTTTGGTGCCCATGTTCATCTACTATATAGAAAAGCTAAAGACAAACACTTAGATATAAGGAGATAGTTCTAGTTTTAGGTTAATGATTGTGTGGTTAAAAGCCTTTCTTTCTCTATAAAAATCTGCACTTAAAATTTTGAAACAATTTCTCGATTTTGCCAGAAATCCACAGAACAAATTGCAGATGATGATGATCTAAGTAGTTGTCTTCCTCTTCATTCAGGGAGTGAAGCTGTTTCACAAGATGTAATTAGCTGTAATTTAGAAATTTGGGGGTTGCTGACCACACACACACACACACACACACACACTCCTTTCTTGACAGCAAAACCAGGGTTTGTTGCCTGAAAATATTAGCAAAGGTGTTCAAGACAACACTGCCGAACCCATGGCTATAAGGCCATTTCTGTTCAGTTGACTTGCCCTGAGTAGCAGCTTAGATGTACCTTTACATTGCCGTACTTTTTTTCTTGGAAGGTTCCATTTTCAAGAGTGTTTAAAAGACTCCTTTCACATTAGTATTCTTTCTGAAAAAGAAATACCCTTAACCCTAGTCAATGTCACATTTTTTTCTGTTATTTTCATTATTCCTCTGTAACTTGGATTGCAAAAATGTGACTTCTTCACTACCTAATTACTAAAATTTAGCAATTGTGCATTGTTGGTACCTAAAATAAAAATCTCATTAAATGTGCCAAAAGTATACCAAAAATTTTAATAAGGAGTAATGTTTGAATTATAGCTACTTAATAGCTTCACTCCAGAAACAATGGGCTTGGATCCTGGGGTGCCAAAGATCTGATATGCTATTTCAGACGCTGGGCTGAGTGTCTGTCATATCCCAGATCATAAATGGGTGTGGATTCATTGTGATTTTGCTATGTAATTATGGTCACAGTAGGTTCCATTATAGCGGGAACATTGCCAATTTTAGTTTCAGCAAGTATGACAACTAATGAGTGTACAACCCCAAAGCCTGTGTTTTCTGCCTCAAGATTTAAGCTGGGGCCCAAGACTGAGGTCAAGTGAAAGAAGAATAAGCTGTATACAAATGAACGAGAGTATGTGTGTATGTGTATAATGAGGCTAGTTATCCAAACTGCAAGGATCTAGACATGGGTTGGAAGAGTGCTGTATTGGACACAAAAAATTTAGGTTCAAATTCCAGTTCTTCCATTTCTAACTGTGTAATATTGGACAACTTCCTTGATGTTTTGGAATTCTGAGTGTCAGTGGAGAGTACTAACTTCCTTAGATAAATCCAAGAAATTTATTAGGAGAAAGATGCTACTTGTCTTTCCAAGAAAACACTAACAGCAAAAATTTCCCTAGGATCTCTCATAGTGTGCACTATAAATATGATGCACCCCAGATTCCAGCAATTAGAGGAACCTGCAGGAGGCTTGGATACAAGAAGTGCCTGAGCCCAGAGAGATCTATCATTTTGGCAGGGGTGGAGGTATCTGTTCTGGGGACTATGGTGGATAGCCCCAAGCACGATCAGCATCTAGTGGCTGATGGCATTAGGAGTGGGGTTTTACTATAACTATCCTGCAATATATTATAGTTGGAGGTTCTTTCTGGCTATGTGATTTCTTGTCAAATAACATTTACACCTGCTCTTCAGGCTCTAAGATACATTGAGGTACCTAATATCCTTTGATGAATTTTGTTGCACAAAACCAGCCATCGTAAATTGTGTTGTTAATAACTAAAAAGCCTGATTGATAAAAAGGGTAATCATGTAGTCTTTTGTCCTGTGATTCTTACCCAGCTTATCTCTGTTCTATGTAATATTTTTTTCATGGCTCACAGAATTGTAAAATTGGGCTAGAAGAAATCTTAGAAAACCATTCAGTAACCACCTCACCACCATTTCAGATATGGAATTGTAAGTAAAGAAAGGTGAAATGACTCAAATGGTAGGTCTGGATTTGGAGTCCAAACACAGGTCTCCCTAGTGTCAGTCTGTTCATTCTAGCATTCAGTCGCTAGGCAACACTCTCTCAAATAATATGCTGAGCTACAGAGCAAAGGATATATGCTGGATAACTCAATACAAGTGCATTAAGGAGTCTTTAAGAATGCCTTAAATAAAATATCCTCTTAAAAGAATATAAATTATTGCCTTGGTCCAATACTATCCCAACTTCAATATTTTAATAAGCACTTTAAAAGTACATTTTACCCCAGAGCTCTCAAAATGTTGAATCAGAAACCTACCCCTTCAACAATGGCAAGTGACAGCTTATAAAGTGTAGCAACCTGCAATCATCTCTGAAATTACTCATAGTTTTCCAAATTAAACTCTGTAGTGCATTCATACTATGTGCAAAGGATATATTGTGATTGATTGACAAATTTATGGTGGCAAATCTTAATTGCAGGTTCATTCCAAGTTAACGGCTAATCTACTTAACTACTTAGCAATTTGCATTGTACTTGCCTCACTATTCTCCTATTTATACTTAATAAAATTTGATAAATTTCTTCCTTCTCATTGTGAAAAATCATGGAAGTGGAAAAAGCAAAAATACTAAATCCATCCTGTAGTATAATCTCAATTCTCAAGCTGGTATGGATCTTTCCTGACAATATATAATCTCTAACTACTTGGATATCCACTTAATGGTGGGAGTTCATCTCCTCCTGTGCTTCTCAAGATTACTTTCCTCTAGTGGATTTGGGCAAATAACTCTCTTCTCTCCACTGGGACCTACTTTTCTACTTGCACCAGCTCTGAACATTTATACTATACTTGGTCCTAGTGGTCTGTTCACATGGCTCTCAGGCACTATCTGGGACCTGAGGACTTCCACTTTCCTTTGTCTGAGACGGTTATTGCCATTCTGATCTTAGAAGGAGAGAGGGGAGGACCACGTTTCTTGGCCCAATTCTAACCTCTAATTCCCCATTCTACTAGTGTCACAAGGGTGCCATGTATAATAGAACTTTGGAAAGTTTGGTGATAATTCAGTGTTTACATTATAGGAAGAAAACTCCTTAAAACTGTATGCTAAGAGTGCCTTGGTGGCACAGTTAAGTACTCCATGGTTTTGGCTCAGGGTCATGAGGTGGAGCCCTGTGTCGAGTTACCTACTCGGTGTGGAGTCTGCTTAAAACTCTCTCTCCCTCATGTTCTCACTCTCTAAAATAAATCTTCTTAAAACAAAACAAAACAAAACAAAACAAAAACCTATATTCTAAATGTAGTTTCCCCTGAGAATCTGAGAAGAACTGAATTTGTAACAGGGTCATCTTCCAGTGTCGCTTTCTTGATTCATATTCTTCTTCTCCCAGTCTGTCTTCCAGGGTCAAATAAGTTTTAAGAATAGTAAAATTTAAAATTTTACTATGTTGTGATAATTGGCAGAACCCTTCCCCTTCCCCTTATAGTTGTTTCCCGTATCAAGTTTGGCAGTCCTTCTTCACCTTATCGCTATGTCCTCTAGAACACACGCCTCCAAAACTCTCCGTGACCGAGAAGACAGAGCAGAGAGATCCTCAAGCTCTTGCCTTCCTTTGCCCAGAGGGACTGCTTTTGCATTCCATAACAATTAATTGGCCCTAACCAGCCACATGTCCCCGATCTAACTGTAAGGGGCCCCAGAAACTGTAGTCTGTGTGTCCAGGAAAAGGAAATAGTATAGCAAGCTCTGCCATACTTATATAAAAGGAAACAGGCAACGTGATCTACAAGTATTTCTTTTGCCCACATACACCTTCTTACATTAGTATACAGAGGGTTTTCAGTTCTTTTGTCCACTTTCTACTTGCAGATTTTGCCAGGGTCCTAATAGCATGTTTCACTTTTTAAAAGTAATCTCAATGAGGGAAGGAGTTGTTTTCCTGCCTCCTTTTTCTCCCACTGCTGAATCTTCAGGGTCTAGAATGGCACTTAGAAGTAGGATTTCAAGAAATTTTTACGAAACATTTGAGTGAATATAAAATAAAGACTGTTAAAATCATCTTTATAAAATCTCAGATTGGAAAAAATATATAAAATATTTATGGAATGTATATATATAAAATATTTATGGAATGTAAACAGTTATTTAAAAATCTTGCATGTAAATCCTGTAAAATTGCTACTATTCAGTTATTTTTAACCTACAAAATATAATTTTTTCAACTCTTGTGATACTTATAGGTAGGTTATATGAACAATGTTTTAAAAGATACTTATTTCATGACACTGCATATCATGTGCATCATTCCATGTCTATATGTCAATCACCTTATCTTTTGAAGGCAGAATTATATATGTTTGAGTAAATTATGGCTTATTTATACAGTGTTTCTATTGAAGGCCAGCTAAATGGTTTATGATTTTTTACTCTTAGCACTGATCATTTAATAACAAATCTTTGTGTGTGTATGTGTGAGAGAGCATATATCACTTATGATAAGTTCCTATTCCTTGTTTTAGGAATAAATTTCTAGAGATAAAATCACCAGGCCAAAGTGACTTGACATTTTAAATTTTGACTGGCACTACAAAATTATTCTCCAAAGAATTTAACAACATACAGTCTCAACAGTAATATTTGAGAGTACGCTTATCAATCTTATTAAATGTCAGCAATCATAATTATAAAACATCCTATTATTTGCCTCGACATTTCTTGATTATTAATGCAGTTGGGCATGTGTTGAAATATTCATTTCTTTGTGTTTGTTTATACTCTGCTTCTATGCAGCCTATAGGTCACATCCTCTGAGAATCAATCATTAACTGGTAGCCCTATCATAGCAAAGGTTTGAGCAGGGATAGATCTATTTGGGGTAATCCTTTGGACCCATTTGAGAAGAAAGTTTTCTTGGCTCACCTAAGAATACCAGCCTGCTTCCCTCTAGTCTCTTGCATGTCCATGTTGACCCTGAAATAATGCCAACAAACTGGAAATTTGGAGCATTTTGTACTCACAGAAGGGTATACATGAGCAGAGAAATCTCTAGAAGTTCCAGATGCTGCCGAGAGTTATAGTCAAGGCCAGTGGACCCAATAAGAAGCAACATATTTGGCTGCAGAGTTTTCATGTCCAGGAAGTACATTTTTTTTTAATTTTTATTTATTTATGTTAGTCACAGAGAGAGAGAGAGAGAGAGAGAGGCAGAGACATAGGCAGAGGGAGAAGCAGGCTCCACGCACCGGGAGCCCGACGTGGGATTCGATCCCGGGTCTCCAGGATCGCGCCCTGGGCCAAAGGCAGGCGCCAAACCGCTGCGCCACCCAGGGATCCCCAGGAAGTACATTTTGAAGATGACTTTCAAACTAACATGTTCAGGACATACTTAAGAATCTTCCTCTAGTCAGAAGAGACCAGTAGAAGACAGCTAGGTATGTGATGGTTATCTCCTGTGCTGCCCTGCTGAATCTGCCATTGACAATGGTGAGTCGTCTCTCACACAAGCTTAGTAGTAAAAAGGCTGGGCTCTAGGGATAGATTGTCTGGACTTAAAATCTGACTCTCTCACTTATTAGCTATTCATGACCTGGGAAAGTGACCCCAGCTCCCAGTATCTGTTTTGTCAACTGTAACATGAAGATAATAGTATTTAGAGAGTTACTGTAGGAATTAAAAGTGATCCAAAAGTGCTTAGAGCAGTGCTTGGTACATGGAGGTCAGTAAATGCTACTACTTTATTTAATGGTCTGTTAAATTGTTTGGATTTTTAACCCTCAATGCAGAAGCAAGAAAATGTGTATTCTTTACACATCAATGTACCAATTAAACCCTCCTAATGAGCACTGATAATCTAAATGATAAAAACAAGAATATTTGAATAAGCATTAGGTACTGACGGGTAGATGATAGTGTTTCCAAAACACAATCTGTATCCACATTCTTGGCCGTTCTCCCTCCTCTGTCCACTGCTTATTAAGTTCCTAAAGTTTTGCTAATTTGCTATTTAGGCATTCACCTTCCTTACCTTTTGTATTCTTACCAACATAGTAAGTGGTATGTGAAGGGCCAGGGGAAGAAATGTTTTAGGAGAAAACCATACACTAAATTTTGCTCTTGGTAGTCCAAGCCTTTTTAGGGAAGACACATGTACTATATTTATTTGACACTCACTTGTTAATTGCCCACTTCATGTACCAAATCCAATGCTGGGGTACCTAGAAGGAATAGGAAGTTTCCTATAATTTATTCCCTGCCTTCAGAGGAGCTCACAGTTTTATGAAGGAGATTGACCAGAACACCCAACAACATAAAAATTTCTGACAAGGAAGGAGCTGGGGTAGGGGAACTGGGGATGGTGAGGTAGAGGCTGAGTCTGGAGCTGGAGTTGTACTCTTCTGAAAGGAGTATCTGTTAGCCTATCCATTGTTTGTGGTCATGCTTAGGCTTGAAAATAGATTATCTCCAGTGGAGAAGTTGCTTAAATATATTTGTCTTTACTACTTTCTTGAGGTACTAGATGATCATTGTAGAAAATTTAGAAAGGGAAAAAAAAAAGTATAGTCATTACTCTCATTCCAGAGATAACATGGATCACACCTTGAATTACTCAGTTTTTAATGTGTGTGTTGAAAATTGTTAAAATTACTTTTAAATTCCCTATGTTGAAGAGTGGAAAGGCTCATTTTAGAGACAACACAATATATGTGTTTTTTTTATTCACCTAAATTTTCCCCTAAAAAAATGCCCTGATTGTTTTACTATGTCTCTTAAAATTATAGTTCTAATGGCTGTACAAAAGTCTACTGAACATATAAACTATAATTTATGTAATCCTCAGTCACTGGAAATTTCAATGTCACTATTATGTCACATCAAAAGCACAGTTAGCTTGGTGTCTTTGATTACTTTATTTAGCAGACTTAATTATTTCCTTAGGCTAAATTCTTAAAAGTGAAATTGCTGAGTCTAAAGTTCACACATCTTAAAGTCAAAACTTGATTTGTTATAAGAAAAGCTACCTTTTTTTTATTGTGGCATATTACATGCAGCAAAATTCACCATTTTAATAATTTTTAAGTGAATAGTTCAATGGCATTAAATATATACATTGTTATGCAACCATAAGCACCATCTATCTTTAGAATTTTTCATCATCCCAAAGAGAAAATCTATATCCATTAACCAATAACTCCCCATTCCCCCCACCCTCAGCACTGAGTAATCTCTATCCTGTTTTATCTCTCTCTAAATTTGCCTATTCTAGATATCTTATATAAGTGGAATTCTACAATACTCATCCTCATGTGTCTGGCATATTTCACTTTACCTGTTTTCAAGGTTCATCCATATCGTAGCATGCATCAGGCCTTTGTAGGGCTAAATAATATTCATTGTGTGAATATACCACATTGTGTTTATCCGTTCATCTGCTAATGGACATTTGGATTGTTGAGCAGCCACTTTTAAACCAATGTGGACTGTTAAACTGATGAACAAGTTACTTCTAACAGTCTTGTTTTTTCACATCCTGCCTCCTCTGTGTGGATGAAAGTGAAGGGCTATCAAGATCTACTAGTTAGTCTGTAGTGGAGGCAAACCAGTTACTGTAAATTGGCACATGAGGTAACTTTTTCTTTTTTCAATATAGTGACTCAACAATTCTATACATTCATCAGTGTTCATCATGGTAAGTGTACTCTTGATCCCCTTCATCTATCTCACCCAAACCCCAACCTACCTATAGTCTGATAACCATCAGTGTGTTCTTTCTAGTTCAGGGTCTGGCTTGGTTTTTGGTTTGTTTTTTGTATTAAATTTCACATATGAGTGAGACAATATGATATTTGACTTATTTCACTTAGCATTATACCTTTTAGATCCATACATGTTGTTGCAAATGATAAGACTTTGTTCCTTTTTATGGTCAAGTAACTTTCCATTGTATGTATGTATATATGTGTATGTGGAATACTTATATATCACATGCTCTTTATCTCTTCATCTATTGATGGATGATATGAAGGTTGCTTCCATAACTTTACTATTGTAAGTAATGCACTAAACATAGGGGTGCATATAGCTTTTCAAATTAGTGTTTTCATATTCTTTGGGTAAATACCCAGTAGTGAAATTACTGGATCATAGGGCAATTCTATTAATTTTTTTGAGGGACCTTCCTGTTTTCCACAGTGGCTGCCTGAGTTTGCATTCCCACCAACAGTGCACAGAATTCTAATTTCTCTACAGCTTCCCTCGATACTGGTTGGTTGTTGTGTTTTTTAGCCATTCTGACAGATGTGAGGTGATAGCTCATTGTGGTTTTGACTTGCATTTCCTTAACAATGAATGATGTTGAGTGTCTTTTCATGTGTCTATTGGCCTCTGTCTTTTTTTTTAGAGAAATGTCTGCTCATGTCTTCTGTTCATTTTATTTAAATTTTCATTTTAATTCCAGTTAACATACTGTGCTATATTAGTTTCAGATGTATAATACAGTGATTCAATACTTTCATACATTACCCTGTGTTTATCATGACCAGTGCACTCCTTAATCCCCATTACCTCTTTAACCCACCCTCCCACCCACCTCTCCTCTGGTAACCATCGGTTCTCTATAATTAAGTCTCTTTCTTACTTTGTCTCTTATTTTTTTCCCTTTGCTTATTTGTTTTGTTTCTTAAATTCTACATATGAATGAAATCGTATGGTATTTGTTTTTCTCTAACTTTAGCATTATACACTCTAGCTTCACCTGTGTCATTGAAAATGGTGATATTTCATTTTTCATGGCTGAATAATATCCCATTATACATATATTCCATATCTTTATTCACTGATCAATCAGTGGAACTTCTTCCATATCTTGACTTCTGCCATTTTTAATTGGATTATATATTGATACTGAGATGTACTATTTCTTTATATATTTTGGATACCAACTCTATTGGATATGTCATTTGCAAATATCTTCTTGCATTCAATAGGTTGTCTCTTAGTTTTGTTGATTGTTTTCCTTGTTCTACAGAAGCTTTTTATTTTGATGTAGTCTCAATATTTATTTTTGCTTTTGTTTCCCTTGCCTCAAGAGGGATTTTCTAGATTTTACAATCTAGAAAAAAGTT
The DNA here is from genome assembly GCF_011100685.1 of Canis lupus familiaris. Taxonomy (NCBI): domain Eukaryota; kingdom Metazoa; phylum Chordata; class Mammalia; order Carnivora; family Canidae; genus Canis; species Canis lupus. The sequence continues at coordinate 22,380,256 of NC_049235.1, read as the reverse complement.
GCTATGGCTGATGTCAGAGAAATTACTACTTGTCCTCTCTCCTAAGATTTTTACAGTTTCAAAATCTCACATTTAGGTATTTAATTTATTTTGAATTTATCTTTATGTATAGTGTAAGCCAGTGACCCAGTTTCATTCTTTTGCTGTCCAGTTCTCCCCAAATCATTCATTAAAGAGGCTTTTCTTATTGCATGTTCTTTCTTCCTTTGTCAAAGACTAATTGACCATAAAAATGTGGGTTTGTTTCTGGGCTTTCTGTTCTTTTCCATTGATCTATATGCCTATTTTGGTGCCAGTACCATACTGTTTTGATTGCCACAGCTTTGTAGTATAACTTGAAATCTGGAATGGTGATACATCTAGGTTTGTTTTTCTTTTTCAAGATTGCTTTGGCTATTTGAGGTCTTCTGTATTTCCATACAAATTTTAGGATTGTCTTTTCTAGTTCTAAGAAAAGCATTGTTAGTATTTTGATAGGGATTGCATTAAATGTGTAGATTGCTTGGGTAGTATGGACATTTTAACAATGTTTATATTTCCAATCCATAAGCATAGAATATCTTTCTACTATTTGTGTTGTCTCCAGTACCTTTCATCAGTTTTTATGGTTTTTCAGAGTACAGGTCTTTTACTTCTTTGGTTAAGTTTATTCTTAGATATGTCATTTTTGGTGCAATTATAAATAGGATTGCTTTCTTAATTTCTTTTTTTGCTTCATTATTAGTATATAACAATGCAACAGATTTCTGTACATTGATTTTGTATCCTGTGATCTTAATGAATTCATTTGAGAATTCTAGAGATTTTTGGTGGAGTCTTTTGACTTTTCTGTATATAGTGTCATGTCATCTGAAAATAGTAAAATGTTTTACTTCTTCCTTACTAATTTGGATGCCTTTTACTCCTTTCTCTTGTCTGATTGCTGTGGTTAGGTCTTCTAGTACTATGTTGAATAGAAATGGAGAGAGTGGACATCTCTGTCTTGTTCCTGACTTTGGCAGAAATGCTGTTTTTCACCATTGAGTATGATGTTAGCTGTGGATCTTTCATATATGACCTTTATTATGTTTAATTATGTTCCCTCTAATGCTACTTTGTTAAGGGTATTTATTATGAGTGTATATTGTACTTTGTCCTGTGCTTTTTCTTCATCTATTAAAATGATCATATGGTTCTTATCCTTTCTCTTATTGATATGGTATATCACATTGATTGACTTGCAAATGATGAACCATCCTTGTATCCCAAGGATAAATCTCACTTGCTTTTGGTGAATCATTTTTTTTAATGTATTTCTGCATTTGGTTTGCTAATATTTTGAGAATTTTTGTGTCTACGTTCATCAGATATATTGGCCTGTAGTTCTCCTCCTTAGTGGTGTCTTTATCTGGTTTTAGTATCAGCAAAATGCTGGCTTCATAGAATGAATTAAGAAATTTCACTTCCTCTTTTATTTTTTGGAATAGTTTGAGAAGAATAGGTGTTAACTTTTCTTTAAATGTTTGGTAGAATTCACCTATGAAGATGTCTATCTAGTTCTGGACTTTTGTTTGTTGGGATTTCTTTGGATTGTTCATTCAATTTCATTGATGGTAATTGATCAAATTTTCTATTTATTCCTGATTTAGTTTTGGAAGGTTATAGGTTTCTAGGAATTCATTTCTTCTAGGTTGTCTAATTGTTGGCATATAATTTTTCATAATCTCTTATTCCTTTGTATCTCTGTGGTATCAGTTATTTTTCTCCTTCATTTCTGATATTTGAGTCCTCTTTTTTGTTGCTGTTTTGGAGGGAGGGAGGTGTTTTTATTATTTGGTTTTTGATGAGTCTAGCTAAAAGTTTATAATTTTTTTTTCCAGAGAACCAGCTTCCGGTTTCATTGATTTGTTCTATTGTCTTTTTAGTTTTTATTTTGTTTATTTCTGCTCTAGTTTTTATTATTTCCTTTGTTTAATTGGTTTTGGGTTTTATTTGCGGTTCTTATTCTAGTTTCTTTAGATGTAAGTTTAGGTTGTTTTATTAAGGATTTTTCTTCTTAAGGTAAGCGTGTGTTGTCATAACCTTCCCCCTTAGAACTGCTTTTGCTATATCCCAAAGATTTTGGACAATCATATTTTCATTTGTTTTCATGTAATTTTTTTAGTTCTTCTTTAATTTCTTAGTTGACCATTCATTGTTTAATAGTATATTGTTTAACCTCCATGTATGTGTATTTTTTTCTCGTGATTGATTTCTAGTCTTATAGAATTGTGGTCAGAAAAAAAAATATGACTTTTAGTCTTTTTTAATTTGTTGAGACTTGCTTTGTGGCCTATTATGTGATCTACTCTGGAGAATGTTCCATGTGCACTTGAAAAGAATGTGTATTTTACGGTTTTAGGATGAAATGTTCTGGATGTATCTGTTGAATCCACCTGTGCCATTGTCATTCAAAACCACTACTTCCTTGTTGATTTTAAGTCTATTCATTGATATAAGTGGGGTGTTAAAGTCCCGACTACTATTGTACTACCATTACTTATTTCCTTTATCTTTGTTATTAACTTTATGTATTTGAGTGCATAAACATTTACAGTTATTGTACTTTTTGTTTAATTGTACTGTTTATGATTATATAGTGTCCTTAGTCCCTTGTTACAGCTTTTTTTAAAGTCCATTTTGTCTGATATACATATTGATATCCTGGCTTTCTTTTCACTTCCATTTGCATGATAAATGATTCTCCATCCCTTCACTTTTAGTCTATATGTGCCTTTAAGTCTGAAATGAGTCCATAGTATATAGTTTATAGATAGGTCTTGTTTCTTTTTTCCATTCTATCATCTTATATCTTTTGGTTATAACATTGATTTCATTTACATCAAAGAAATTATTGTTATGTATATATTTATTGCCATTTTGTTACTTGTTTCATGGGTGTTTTTGTAGTTTCTTTCTTGCTCTCTTTTTTCATGAATGATGGCTTTCTTTAGTGAAATATTTAGATTCCTTACTCTATTTTTTTGCATATCTATTACTGCTTTTGATTTGTGGTTATCATTCAGGTTACATATAATATCTTCTGCAAATAGCAGTCTATATTAAGTTGATGGTAACTTAATTTTGAATCCCTTCTTTTTTTTTTTTTTAAGATTTATTTATTTATTCATGAGAGAGAGAGAGAGAGAGAGGCAGAGACACAGGCAGAGGGAGAAGCAGGCTCCATGCAGGGAGCCTGATGTGGGACTCGATCCCGGGACTCCAGGATCGCGCCCCGGGCCAAAGGCAGGCGCCAAACCGCTGAGCCACCCAGGGATCCCCTGAATTCCTTCTTTGTTATTCTCCCCTCCACATTTCAGATAGTTGGTATCCTACTTTACAACCTTTTATTTTGTTCTTTTCTTGACTGCCATTTACAGATATACTTGTGTTTTTTTTTTTTTTTTTTTTTGCTTTTGTGCTTCCTATTTTTCATACTTTTATGATTTTTGTTTTCCTTAACATTTTTTGTAGGGCTGGATTAGTGCTCAGGAATTTAACTTCTGTTTGGGGAAACTCTATCTCAGCTTCTATTCTGAATGCTAGTCTTTCTGGATAGAGTATTCTTGGCTGCAGTTTTTTTTTTTCCTTTTGGCACTTTGAATACATCATGCTCTCTCTTCTTGCCTGTGAAGTTTCTGCTGAAAAATCAGCTCATAGCCTTACGGAATTTCCTTTATAGATAACTATCTTTTCTCTTATAACTTTTAAAATTCTTTATCAGTATTTTTTGCATATTAGTTACCATGTATCTTGCCATGGACCTCCCTGGGTTTAATTTGTTGGGGATCTCTGTGGTTCTTAAAACTGAATCTCTCTTTCTCTCCCCAGATTCAAGATGTTTTCAGCTATTACTTCTTCAAACAAATTTTCTTCCTCTCTTTTTCTCTTTTCCTTATGGGATCTCTATAATGTAAATGTTATTACACCTGATGCTGTTGCTGAGTTCTCTAAGGCCATTCTAACTATGTACTATTTGTTCATCTCTTACCTATTCAGCTTGATTTCTTTCCATTGCTCTATCCTCCAGGTCACTGATACATTCTTGTGCTTCCTATAACATACTATTTGTTCTTTCTATTGTATTTTTAATTTTATTTATTAAGTTCTTCATCTTCAACATATCATTTTACTTCTTAAGGGTCTTGCTGATGTCTTCTACTCTTAAGTTCAGTGAGTATCTTTATGACCATCACTTTAAACTCTTTATCAGGCATATTACTTATGTATGCTTTATTTAGCTCTATTGCTGTGATTTAGATCTCTTTGCTGTGTCCTAATCCTCCTTTTGTGATAGATTCCTCTATCTCCTCATTTTGTCTGCTCTCTGTGTCTGTTTCTATGTGGTAGAAAAGTCAGCTACATTTCTTGCTCTTGCAAGTAGTAGCCTTATGAAGGTCCTGTGCCCTGCTGTGCAATGTCCTCTCTTCACCAGAACCTGGTACTTCAAGCGTGTCTCCTATATGTGTTGTCTGGGCCTTACTATTGTGGCTGAGCCATATTTTCCTTCATCCCAGTCATCTACAGTGGTTCTCTTGGCCTGTTATAGGCAGTGTTTGGCACTGTGGCTTTAGTGAGCCTGTCTGAGGCACATTGGGCTTGAGTGAGTCAGATTAGGCATTTGCCAGAGCTATGGTAGCACCAAACTACAGGTTACTCTCCCTGTATTGTCCCCTGACAAGCTTTCATTGGTAGGCAGGGCCTGTAATCAGACAAGATGTCTGCCCCCAGTCCACTGCTGGGATTATAGTCAGACTTAAGGTGTGATTATCATCCCCTTTCCCTAGGACAGGAGTTCCTTTGTAGTGGCCCTGGCATCTTTCAGGACTGCTTGCATACTGCCAGACCTGTGGTACCACTTTGGATGGACTCCTGCCAAGGACATGTTGGAGGGGGCAGGTTCACAAGGCACACAGTACCAGCAAGGTCCACATGAATCTGCTGTGGGAGGGGAGCTGCAGCAGCTTGGGAAAAATTGCCAAGGCTGGATGGAGTGTATGTGCTGCTAGCACACTGGGTAGAAAGTGTTGCACTTTACTGGTTCCCTCAGTATCCATGTATCTAGCCTAGGGAGTAGGGGAAGGAAACGGTGCCTGTCAGTTCTGTTGTTCTTGTAGAAGTCTCCCAAAAATCCCTGGCCCTCCAGCACATACTCTGAGATTAGTAAGTAAATCTCCTCCTTGTGTACCCCAGGAATTTTTCAAACAGTTGCTTCTGTGTCGTATTTCAATGGAGCTTTTTGTTGGGCTGTGTCTTTAAGGGAGCAGACTCAGTTTTCTATGCCCTTTGGCTCTCCCATAACCAAACCTGCTGATTTTTTAGAGTTCCAAGTGTTAAGCCCCACTGATGGTAAGAGCTCATAAAGTTAGGCCCCTCTGGTTTTCAAAGACAAATGTTATTGAAATTTATCTTCCCAATGTGGGTCTCCCATGCCTGGTATGGGGTCTACTCTTCTCCTTTCTCCACACCTGTGGCATCTCTCCCTCCTGTGGGAAATCCCAAAGATCAGTTTGGCTTACAACCATTTCTCTACCCTTTCTACCCTCTTTGATGTGGCCTCTGTTTACATTTAGCTGTGAAGAGTTCGGACAGTCTTTAGGTCATTTTCTGCATTATTTACACTGATGTGGCTATTATCTAGGTGTATCCATGGGACAAGATGAACCTAGGATTCTCCTACTCTGCCATCTTCCCTAGAAGTCTCCTCTATGAGGTAATTTGTTTAAAAGCCCTTGATCCAAGTGAAGAAAACTTTCTTTGAGGAAGGACAAAAAAGTCTGATTAAGAAAATATGATTGATGATATGATTAAAATAGAGGAGATATATAGGCCTTTACCAGAAGAATGCTGTATATTTTGGCATATTTCAGATATTGTGTTTCATAGATGTATACTGGAGTCGAATGAATTTTGACAGAAACCAAAAATTTAGCTTGAATCAAAAGAACCAATAAACTCTAGTTAAAGTACTATAAGCATTAGTATCAAACAATGCTCTTCCAAAGCTTCAATAGTCGGTACTGGCTAAACATTAATAGCTGTTGAGTGACAGATATATAGTGGGTTCATTGTACTTTTCTCTTTACTTTTTTGTGTATGTTTGAAATTTTCCATAATTAAACATTTTCTTTAAAGAATAAAATGTTACCTTGAGCAACATACTACAAATAACACCTTGCTTGCAAAAATAATGAGATGGGCTGATTTGTTGGAAAACCAATGAGTTACAGCAGTCAACTATGACTAAGAACTTTGATGTAACTCTGGTTTGGTATTCAAGTCTTTTTCTTTTCTCTTAGAGACCGTAACAAAAAATAACTACCCTTAAAAGCCTTGATAGGTGTGCTCAGAGCTGGCATGCTCTATTGAACTTATTTCCAAAGCACCACTGACAGCAGAGTTCCAAATAAACTATCTTGGTTAGTTTGTGAGACTACAAAGGCTTTGCAAATGTGTACATGAGCCAAATAAACACTACCTGACTGCTTAAAAATAGATTTCCAGGGCATCCATTATATATCATTTTAAACTATATGTAGCTTTTAAATGTTTAACAGCTTGAAAGGTTGACAGGTTTGAAAACTGATGTTCTTCATCCCAGAGCAGGCAAAGTAAAATGTGTTTGAGTAAACTTTTTTTCTGTCAACTCCTCACCTAGTCATGTATCTTAAATTATATTCTATTACATAGGAGATGGAAGTGCTAATTTCATGGACATAACAACAATGCAATTAAAATTTTAAATTATTCCAGCTTCTACTAATATTTAGAACTCTTGGAAGGATATGATACAACAGATGGAAGTGATGGGTAAATAAAACGTCAGTCTTTTATTCCATGATTTAGTGGGCTTGAAATAGGTTAATAACTGCCAAGAGTGGCCAACACATTTTGGGCCAACAACTTGGGATGGTATTGGTATTTTAAGCAGGAGGCTGTACAAAAACCAAGGCAGATGTTGAGAGAAAAATTCACTAAAGGAAAAAAAAATGGTATCCTCTATGTATATATTTATGTAGTGAATATGTGAAGTTAGGGAATTTATAACCAATTAGTTCTTTTTGTTGCTTGGAGAACTTGTTTTATGGGGAGCATTGGAACATTGTCGTAGGTCAGAGAAAGGGGCAGGAGCTGCTGGAAGTCATGATTTATAGATTCTTGTAGAGACTGTTATTCTGAGAGCATGATCCAAATATGAAAGAGAAGGAATTCCTTAAAAAGTTAAACAGCACTGAGGGGGGCACTTGACAGGATGAGAACTGGGTGTTATGCTATTTGTTGGCAAACCGAACTCCAATAAAAAATATACAAAAGAATACATATTTTTTAAAAAGAAGTTAAACAGAATTACCATATGATCCACCAATTCTACCCCTCAAAAAAACTGAAAAGAACTGAAAGCAGGGACTCAGACACATATACATCAATGCTCACACACACACACACACACACACACACACACAGAGAGAGAGAGAGAGAGAGAGAGAGAGAGAGAGAGAGAAAGGAAACTGCCGGAGATAATTTAGAGTTATTTCATGTAAGAGTCCATAGAAAATCTCTCTGAACACTTCCCTAACATATATAACAGCATTTTCTCCAGGGGAAAAGCCTGTGAATATTACTTCATATAGATAAATAGTTGAGGGTTAAATATTTAAAAATTTATGCTTCCAGTATACACTTACTTTTCATCTTTAGTGCTATCACTGACACATTTCTAAACTATGTTAGAGCAGCAGAGAATAAAAGCTGCTCACATTTAATCTACTTGTTTGATTTCTCCTCTTAGTGTTGTACCTTGGATTCAAATTATGTCAAATAGATGGAAATAGATGGAAAATGCCTGCAAATATCCATGGAGAATTACATTGCTAGCAATTTCTTAATTATTACTGGGCTTGGAACACAAAGCTAAGAGTTCGACTTATTCAGTTCCATCAAATCAGTAAACTATTGATCAAAATTTATGACATTTCTTATGCTTTTAAAACTTCTATTTTTTATATTTATACATCCAGCAACAGAGCTATCTTCTCTAAGTATATAATACAAGTCCAAGGATATACCTATTTCTTATTCTTCAGAGTCTCATCCAAAATAATCATTATTTCCTCTCATAATTATACTATTGTACTATTTCCTGTTCATTTAATTCATTCTGCATCCTGCATTTTCCATTTTAAGCATTTAGTTTTATGCTATCATTTTGTCACCACCCGTTTCCTGTCTTTTATTCCTCTCAAAGGTCATTCCCTCTGTTATTTTCTCCCCACATAATTAAGAAGCATAATGTTCAAAAGAATGTCTCAATCATATGTATTTATTGGCATACTTGATTACTACTGTATCATGAAGGAAAAGGGAAGTTAATGTGGTTGAGAGAAGGAAAGCAAAGAGACCCAAATTGAGTATGACCATTTTTTTCCTCATAAAAACAATACTTAATCTAGCTATAAATTGACTTATAGAATTAAATTAACATTTTATACATTATGATGTCTGTTTCTTCCTCCAGCTCTAATTCTTTCTGTCCTCACTATCTTCCTTCCACCTTTTTCCCAATGCAAACCCTTAAGTCTGCTGGAAAAGAAATTTTATTTTTTAAGATGATTATCTAAATCTCTTTAATTTAAACAAAGCAGATACCAAAGGAAGGATTGATTGAGTCTGTCTTTTCTCCTTGGAGTTTTATCTTAAAAGGAGATGTGCCTTTTGTTGCTCTGGATTTGCACAAAACAAAACAAAACAAAACAAAAAAACAAAACAAACAAACAAACAAAAAAACCACAGTACTGCTATCACCACGCTCACCCATCAATTTCCTGGTAGAATAGGGAAGGCAGTCTTTGGAAAAAGATGCACAAGAAAAATGAAGGATAGCCATAAAGCAAGGAAGCATATAAAGGAAAGAGAAAGACTTGTAGAATTTTCAAGCACTTATCCTATGTTCAAGTATTGAAAAATTTCAGCATACTTTAAGTAGTCAATCTGTTAGTAACTAATTCCTATTGCTTCTCTTTCCTTGTTCTCATTAGTCACTTTTTTCTCTTTGGGTGAATTTCACTGATCCTATTGATTTTTCTTCTCACCAATCAATTATAACAATTTTGAAATGTATATTTCAAGTTGGCATACTGACCTCTATCTATAACATACTAATCATCACATTTCCTAACCTAGAAGTTCATATTAGGTTTTCTTTCCAATGGCTTTCCCTCTCCTATACTTGAAGTCAAACCAGTTTCTTGTCATACTGGGCACTGAAAGTTCCCATTATCTGAAGCCCAACCTATGGGAAAAGAACCTCCTTTGCAAAACTGGGAAAATAATTGCCCAAATACCAGTTCTTCACACACTTGGTGGAAGCTATGAACTTCAGACTTCTCTTAAAATTTTAATACAAGGCCTTTAACATTTTTAATGGATTCCATTTCCTTCTCTTTTCATTATTTCTGTCTCTTTCCTTTAAAGCTTCTCATTTTTCAAGATAAAGATCTAAAGCCAGGCACATCATACTAATAAGATTCTGGGCAGTGTAGAAATAGTGAGAAGGTTTCCACAACACTTAAGTGCTTATCTTTTCCTGGATTCTGTCATGAATGCTTTCTAAAACATTACAGGAAATCCAGACTTGTGAATTCCAGTACTCTCAGTCATATAATTCCTTCTGGACTCCCCAGACATCTACTACCAGAGAAACTGTTGGCTTTTGACAGTCCTGTGGCCTTTTTTTCCTTAGAATCTCTTCAGAAAAGTGTTTTCTGTAGCTAGGCATAGAGAGAGAACAAGTGTTTCCCCCACCACCCCTCTTCAGCCAGTTCAGAAGTGAAATTATAAAGCATCCACAGCCTTGTAAGTATGGTAAACAGGACTGGCCTCATAACTCAGAACCTGGTATGAAATGAAAATTCAGAGCCCCTTGTTCAAAAAATAAGAACTGCAGATGGTGACCACAGCAAGATGGTGATAGCAGAGTATTGAGTCAAGCATAGGGCCCTTCTAAACACAGGTGACTGAACAGGTCATGTGCTCATGAAGTCAGTCCTGGTGGTGAGGAACCCTTGATAGATGATAAGGAAGCAATATCACGCTTTGTCTTTTCCTGGTTTTCTACACACAACTCATTTGTGAAGGATGTGTGTGAATGAACAAAATTTCCTGATATTGGTACGTTAAAATGTATTTTCTTAAGTAGCTGATAAATGACTTAAGAATCAGGCCTTATACCCATTCAGTACCTCTACCTGTTTTATAGTGCAGAGCTAAAGTACCAGCTTGTGTCATGGAACAGAAAAGACACTATGTTAGGAACCTAAAGATTGTTGTTAGTCTGTCTCACCAACTAATGGAGGTTAAGGCACATCTCCTTTTATGCTTTACAAGCCTTAGTTTTCTCATTGATAAAGTGAGATTAGGAATGCTCTCCTCGCTGAGTTAGCAAACTTACTATGGGTATCGAGTAGAATCAATTCAGTATGCATGTTTAGGGGTTTTCCTTCTGTAAGTGATACAATTTGAGAGATGCAGACATTGCCAGACAGGGTCTCTGCCCCCAAAGATCTTATTTATAATCTATAAAAAGAATTGAAATAAATACAGAAAACAAAAATTATAGAAGAAGTGGAGAATAATAAATCCCATAAGAGTTCAGACTGGTTAATAAACTCAGAATAGGGAAGGCAGTGTAAAAGGAGAGTACTAAAGTTGGAGCCTTGGGTATGCTTTATCTTTAAGGTACAGGGCTAAGAAAACGTATTCCAAGAAATGGGAAGAATATTAGCAGGGATATAAGCAAGTCTGCAACATTTGAAGAACCCAAAAGAAAATAATTTTGACTAAAAGCTAAGGACTGTGAAAGGAAGAGTATAGTGTAGAGCCTTTGGAAGACTTTAGAAAAAGAGAAGTATTATCAGATCAATTGACATTTTGAATGTGAAAATAATGTTAAAACAAGTGAGATGATGGTATAGTAGGTATTCGATAAATTCTTATATCCTGCTGGATGAATTATATGTTCACTCATGATATCAATGTATCAGTTGACAGTATCAGCTTAATGCTCCCTGAAAAATAGTACCTACTCCTGCCAAATAGTGTAGCATTTAATTCTGCCTTCCAAAGGATAGGAAAAAAAATCAATCTCACTTGTTATTTTAGCGGCAAGTATAATAGAAAATAACCCATGTGTACAAAAGTCTTATAAATGCAGGAACCTTGAGAACTTTGAAAGAATTTTATGATGACATTAGCAAAGGTGGCTGAGCCAAAGTTATTGAGTATAATGATGAGTAATAAAAATACAATAATAAGAATAACAGTTCCCTTCTATGGGTTACTTGCTATTTGCCAGGAACTCTATAATTGCCTTAATTACATTATTAAATTTAGTCCTCACAACATTCCTCTAATACAGATTTTATATTCTCTTTACAGGCAAGGGAAGTGATATTTTGGGAGAGCAAGTAACTTGGCCAGAATCACACAGCTATAAGGTATTGGTGCTGATTTTCCTGACTATAGTGTTTTATAATCTAGAGCCTGAGCTCTTCACTATGTTGCTGTTTTAATTTTTATTGTTTCCTAACTTTTCTATGAGGAACGTATATTACTCATGTATTTAAATAAGGAACTCATTTCATTTTATACATTTTTTTAAAGATTTTGTTCATTTACTTGAGAGAGCATACGTGTGTGTGTGAGCACACAAACTAAGGAGAGTGAGAAAGAGAATCTCAAGCAGACTCCACATTGAGTGCAGAGCCCAATATGGGAGCTCCATCTCATGATCTTGAGATTATGACCTGAGCCAAAATCAAGAGTCAGACACTTAACTTACTGAACCAGCCAGACACCTCTCACTTTTTTAAAACCACTGTAAGGATTTTTTTTTTTTAATTCATGAGAGACAGAAAGAGAGGCAGAGACATAGGCAGAGAGAGAAGCAGGCTCCCTGAAGGGAACACAATGCAGTACTCAATCACAGGACCCCGGGATCATGCCGTGAGTCACAGGCAGACACTCAGCCACTAAGCCACCCAGGTGCCCCCCCCTTTATAAAATTTATTCATGAGACACACACACAGAAAGGCAGACATAGGCAGAGGGAGAAGCAAGCTCACCTGGGGAGCCCCATGCGGGACTCAATTTCAGGACCTCAGGATCACAACCTGAGCTAAGGGCAGATTCTCAACCACTGAGCAACCCAGATGCTCCCAAGAACAAAATTTGCCACAAGTCTGTTCTGATTATGGCTCCTGTTTACATTTTAGGATTAAGTTTTGTCAAGATGGAAGAATCTTTTCTTTTTCTTAATCCTGTCTGCCAAGAGGACATTTTGAATCTACTCTAATGAGACACTTCTAAGCTATTTTGCTTCTCTGGCTCTGACTCCAAGTCTAAATTACAACAATAAAAAGTATTTGATCTTAGATTTTGTAGAAATGTAAGATCAGCCTGACTGACTCCAATGGGGATGTAGGTCTAGTATGATAGTGACAGAGACACTGATCTACATCAGACACCCTGCTATCCATTATCTGAGTATAGAGAATAGAAGAGGCATATCTTGTCTTTACTTCTCAACATTGTTCACATTCATTAGGTCTTCCTGCCCCTTCCATAGCCTTGAGGCCCTAGGAGGAAGTGAAGGCACAGCTATCAATTCACTAGGGATCACTGAATGACAGATAGAGATGCTACTTCAGGGATGATCTTATCCAATTATTGCCATTGCAGAGAAGGAAACAAAAGAATTGATCAAGGACTCTCAGTGAATCAATGCAAGTTTCAACAAATGTTCTATAAACTGTAAGACTATTCGGGAATAAATAAAATAGACATATGCATATACATGGTAGGGAACAGAAAAGTGAAGGAGTCAAGAGTTATGAAAAGTATTTTAATATGTGTAAAATGAGCTCAACTCATTGATGTTTCATTCAGTTTGTATGTATTTTGTAGACTCCTATTCTGGGGGGTGGGGGGAGGTTTCCATTTCTAGACATATACAAAGGCTGGTTGCTGGTATATTCAGCTAGGATACAAAACGTTTTAATCCCCAAACTTTGAATTTTAAAAAATTGCTTTAAATTACCTGAATGTGCTTGTTTTGCTTCTGCTCAGAGTCGATGTCTTTGTTCACCCGTCAGTCTCATTTGGTGGGCAAGCTGTCTTTGGAAACTTCCTCCTCACCAACTGTCTCATTGATTGTCATTTGAGTCTGTTAGTCATACGTCCTTGGGTGAATGGTGGGTGGCAATTAGCAGCCTCTCTTCAAGGTACCTCCTGATGCACATGGCCTCCTTGTCACTTTGTTCAGAAAATGGCTAGGTAACAATTGTCATCTCCCAGTGATCTGCCTTTCTGAAGATAGAATTGGCATCTCATCTCTGATTATGCTCATTAAAAGTTGTGTTGTCAGCTTACCTGGGAGAAGTAGCACTCTCATTAGGCATGTGATTTGTTCCTGTAACGTTTATTAAAAATCTAGTTTCAGTCAGAAGAAGTAGCAACTCTTCTAAAGGGCATACCAGAGAAACAGATGTGAAACCTATAGGTAGCAGCTGTTGGAAAAAGAAAAATAAAGCTTAGCAGCATCTAACAAACAAAGAACGCTTAAAACCTGAAAATACTTTGGAGCTCAAATAGGTTCCTAACTCATTGCTGACATTCTTTGATCCTAGAGAATTATTGACTGTTAGACATCAGCAAATAATTTTCAAATTCCTATGAAAAACATTTTCTGAAACGAAGGCTTTTAGGTGTCTATAGCTCTTTGATTTTTGACAAGAATTAAAGTAAAATTGATTTCCACTGTTAATCAGGAACAACCTAGGATGTCTAGGGCAATATTACAGAGCCACTCACTACTTAGTCTGGAATATCTTCTATCCCATCCATTAGTACTCAAGAATCACAGCAGTCCCCTAAATCCTGGCCCTGTAGAGGGGGATTGATCTACTCTTCTTTCTTTTCAACTTGCTTTCTCCTCTGATTTAAGGCAGAAGCTTAGAAAATCTGGATCTTCCCTACCAGTACCTAGTCAACCCCTACTCTATATTTTCATGGTTAGAACGGTTCCTTGGTAATTTGGTGTGTAGAGAAATGCTGGTACCTAGTTGTTGAATAGATGTTGAGAAGTGATTAATGAGTAGCTGTGTTGTTTAATGGCCTTCTACATAATTGACTAATTCCTTATATCTTTCTCCTACTTATTTCTAAAACTTTGTTCATCATATTCATTTTGTCGGTCAGTGGTTGATAATGGTCTCATTTTATGTTACATATAATCCTAAAAATTCTGTTTTTGCAAGTTAAACCATGTTTCTTATAAAGGATGTTAAAATTCTGAGCTCACTTCCCAAAGAGGAACATGATAGCACAAATGACTTAAAATCCCAAAGTTAAAGAATCAATTTAGTTTTGTGTGAACTATATGTATTTAACTAAAAAAGGTAATAAAAGGGCAAGTCAATCATACAGTTTCCCTCATATGTGGAATATAAGAAATAGTGAAAGGAACCATAAGGGAAAGCAGGAAAACTAAGTGGGAGTAAAATTAGAGAGGAAGACAAACCACAAGAAACTCTTAACGCTGGGAAAGAAAGAAAGGGTTGCAGACGGGGAGGAGAATGGGGGGATAGGGTAACTGGGTGACTGGCATCAAGGAGGGCACGTGATGAGAGATGAGCACTGGGTGTTTATACTCTAAGGTGACAAATTGAATTTAAATAAAACATTAAAAAAATAAAAGGGCAAGTCAACCTTATTATAATTGTATATTTATTTAAAACTGCTGCAGACATACCAAGACACAGAATATAGCATCTATATGCTGTCTATCTGGAGATCGTATATATCCCTGAACTGAAAATATATCATTCATAATTGTGCCCCTCTCCCTGGATAGATTTCTTGATAGGAAGTACCATGTCATAGACATTTTTGTATTTAGACTCTTGAAGATATTTCTGTGTTAGTAGAAAACAAGGGTTTCATTAGAGGATTATACAAACCTGTAATATTCAGACATACTGGCTTCATTTCACTAGAATATCTTCCCACCCCCATATTTCAGTTATATTACTATCTTACCACTGTGGTTACCATGTGTGTGTATTCTTTACAGAGGAGACTTTCACATTAAATCTTTAAGAGAATGGAAAGTAACTGGTGAGAAAAATCTTCCTGCCCTGTTTGTTATAGTTCACATATTTTAAAAGCCTTATGGGTTTCTTACAAAGCCCGAGTGGGCTTGTCACTGTGCTGTTGGCAAGCTTCACGCTATGGGAGCATTTTCTCCTAGCTGGTTCTATATGTAGGGGCTATGAGAGTGGAGAGGCCGACAGCTGAAAGGCCTGAGCTAGCAGACTCCATTCTGGGGTGGAATGACCTAAAATACACTATTACCCCAACTCAGGATTCATGGGGCTGTGTTTTTGCAAGACTGCAGTTGCCTCTGCTGTTTGTTCAGGATCCTTGCAATTGAAAATGCACAATTTTTAAACACTTTCTATCAGTGCTGAATCCTTGTGCATTTAAAAAATATACAGTCATCTTATGTAGGATTCAAGAATCATTGGATTGCTCACCAACAGAATCTAAAGAAGCAACTTATTTTTTTAACTTCAACTTGTTCTTATTTTTCCTGAAACTTAACTGCTATTGGTATTCCTCATAGTGAGCATGCCTGACTCAAAGCATGCATCTGCTGAATAATACATGAGTCTATGGCAAGATGAGTTAGAAGTATACTTAAAAAAAAAAAAAAAAAAACCAGCAATAGTCACAAAGAATTTTAAATCTTAGATTAAAGCACAAAAGAACTTTATATAAGGACGGGGTAAAACTTTAAAATCTTTATTTGGTTTAGGAAATTATTCAAATTATATTTTCTTTTTATTCTTTGCCACAATTATGGACATAGTACTCTTATGGGATTTGTATTTTACTTAGCTATGCAGGTTGGGATTTAATGAAAATATCTCTCCACTCATATAGACCAATTATCTGGACTCTGACAAATAATCTGTTTCTCATTTAGACAGATGAAATAAATTTCGAATGCACTTGTCCAATATGTTTATGTTGGCTCCGGGTGCATAGAAAAGTATTCTGCTACTAAGTTGCCCTTGAAGAGAGCTTATGTCATCATCACCTTTCATAAATTGTTTATTTGAGCAGTCATAGAAGCTTTGCGAAGTCTTTTTTTCTCTCTCTTTCTCTTCTCCATTCTTAGGTTTCACAGGAACTTCTTGGACAAAAGGAATAGCCATTTTCCATCAGGAGGACTAAATCCTCAGATGGCTTTATTTCTAACAAAACTATACCCAAAGGCAACTCTTTTTGGGATTCAGGTATTTAAAAAATTAGAAAATGAGAAATAATTTTCCTCCCTCTGTTTTTAAGTATTATTTCCCTTTTGGAAATTTGGGCTGTCTTAAGAGGAGAGAGCAAGGATCTTCTCAATCCATTTCATCTTTGAAAAACGGTAAAGTGATATAAAAAGTCAGTAAGGGTTACCTAGAACAATGCCTCCTTTTCCAACTCCTCATCCCATTTTATCCCATTTCAGGATCTTATAGACCTCCAAAAAGAAGAAAATATCAAATTGAGGACACCATTGTCATGACAGATTAAGGAAGGATTTCTCTAAAGAAATAGACCATTCTCAAACTACAAGTGCTCTAAATTAAATAGCCTTTTATATGAGAGTCCCTGTTTTTACCAGAACTTGGAAGAGTGTTTGTCTATATTGTCTAGATGTAATGCTATTGCTTTACTTAGCATATGTGTGTCCCCAGAATTCCAGGACTCCTCTAGGCCAATAATTGACCAAATATTAGAAGCTCCAGTAATCTAATATGTTCAATAGCAGAGGCAGATGGAATGAAAAAGAACATGGTTGTGGTAAACATATGCAACTCCATTTATATCCCAACTATCACTAGTGTGTGACCTCAGACAAGTTACTTAACTTTGGCAAGCTTCACTTTCTGTATTTTAAAAATGAAGATAACAATCAACTTCATACATAAGCTGAATGATTTCTATTTTTAGTGGCCAGTCCTCAGGAAACTTGACATTGAAAGAATTTACTGAGCATATCATTTGTGTAAGAATACTTAAATTTTCAGGATCCCTGGGTGGCTCAGTGGTTGAGCATGTGCCTTTGTCTCAGGTCATGATCCTGGGGCCCAGGGATTGAGTTCCACATCAGGCTCCCTTCATTGGGCCTGCTTCTCCCTCTGCCTGCGTCTCTGCCTCTCTGTGTCTCTCATGAACAAATAAAATCTTTTTAAAAAGACACTTAAATTATCTGTCAAATCCATATTTTGAAGAATGTGGAAAGTCATTAGGAATTCAGTTTTTAGAAACCACAAAAAAAGAGCTCACCTGATTGATTTTTGTTGACACTACAAGGAGCTCTCAAATTTTTTTGCATCCATACCTAGAACAACATGTATATAAACCTTTAAGTAGATTACCTTAGTCTCTACCCAAATCCCCTAAAAAGAACACTGAAACAATCTAAAAGAGAACAAGAAGGTACCTAAATGCCAGGTGGAATATGTGAAAGAAAACAAATCTTTAGCCACCTATTGTGATCCAGACATTTTAAGAAATACTTATATCCCAGAGGGCATTTTGGAAAGATGTTGGTTTTACTACTAATGAGGACTTTTGTCCCATATCCCAATGGGGTCAAAAGAGACATCTGCTATGAGGGGGGACCTGGAGAAACAGTGACTATTTGGAAGGTATCTAAAATCATTTTGGGGGAATAAGGTATGACTAGAAGTATAGGAAAAGGTGGTGGCATGGGAGTGGGAAAAGATAGAGAGAGAAGCAAAAACTATTTGGCCTAAAAATTTTACTTGCCCTTACCTTATGAAGGAATATTGCAGGACTGACCATTAGTGGTTTTTCCCAGTTTCCACTGAAGATAGGAAAAAATGAACTTGAACCAGTGCAACCACTTGCTAAATTTTGGTGTAACAGTGATACTGTACAAGCCATCTTGACCTTTCTAGATCTTAATTTTCTTATCTGTACCAGGCAAAGAATACACTAGGATTCCCAAAATCACTTTCAGTTCTAACTTGTAATTTGTTATCCATAGTAGCTAAGACTTGAAAATATGTTGTAATAACTTAAGGAGGCCCTTTCACTGAGGAATATTAAGTAATAATGGTAACATTTTTTCTGAGATGCTGGACACTTGCACTTACTACATAGAGTGTTGCCTGAATTATGAGGATAGAATTCATGCACCTATCTAAATGTTATCCTTAATGTGTATGGAATGCACAGAAACATGGTGAAAGCTTGAATGGTAATCTTGGAAGCCTTCTAGGAGGAGGTGAGTGCTGAAATAGTTTGAAGGACCTGCTGAAAAAGATTAGAAAAGGAAGCATATTGCTGAGAAAAAGCAGGACTCAGCCATGCAAATACAGGACTTAGTAAGTAAAGAGCAGAAAAATCCAGATGGGTTTTAAACATTCCTCTGTGTTAGGAAGCTAAGTGTATCCTAATGTAATTATGCCATATCTTCAGAGTTACACAGGTTTGAGTTTGAGTCCCAATTTTGTATCCTTGAGCAATCCTCCCAAAGAGTTATAAGATTCCTCACCTGTAAAATACAGATAATAAAATCTACTTCTATTGGGTTATTGAAAAATTAAACCTAGGATGTATAGAGTGTCTAGTATCCTGCCAGTAATTTAGTAGGAGAACAGCAAATATTAGTCACTGCCCTTTGCATTCTGGGACAAGCCAAACATCCTACTGTGAACTGCACAGATAACGTTATGAGGAAAGAGCAAGGTATTGTAGGGGCAAGGGAACTGGGCTGGAAATTAGAGACCAAATTTGTGACTGCAGATGTGGGTTCTAACAAGCATATAAATCAAGATTATTAGATTCAGTTTTCTAAAAATTGTCAGTTTATGATTGATCCCTAAGTTTTCTTATAGTCCCAACATCCTAGATTCAGTCCCTGCCCTTATGATGATACTAACATCCAGAGAAGACCATACTTGTAAAAAATTCCAGACTGAGACTTAAAACAAAACAAAACATGGAACAATGGCACACCACGGAGTTTTTCAGCTTAGGATGGTAGAAACCAGCTGTGAGGAAATAGAAGTCTAAAAACCTGTACTGCTTTGCTCTGGACATATTAAGGGCATGAGTCTGTATAATTCACATAGCCATTCACTGAGTGCCTACTATGTTTCAAGCACCAGACCAGGCCTGGGGATATAAAGAAACAGCATGGGCTCCCTCTCAAGATGCTCCCAGTCAATGGAGAATCTGGCCATCAAGGAACAGTGTAGTGTATAAGTGAATAAGGTGTATGCAGGGCATGCAGTGGGAGCACAAAGAGTGTAGACCCATCTCAGAAGAGAGGGAAGGAAGCCTTCAAAGAATTACCAGTAAAATCAGGTCAACTGAGGTTTAAAGAGTGACTAGGAATAAAACCCCCTTGTGCTTTACAGAACAACAGAGCTTCATATCAGAAGTCTAGTAGGGAGACAGAATATCAACACCGGGAGCTAATGCCCACAAAAGCCTCTCTGCTATTCAGATTTCTTGAGTAGATTTCAGTGCTAGAGATTCCCCTTTTGGCACCAGCCTTCCCTTTCAACAAAAGTTTTAGTCCAAAGGTAATAATTTCAAATACTTTGTGGCAGTAAAGGTTTTGGTTGCCAAAATAAAAACCATCTCAAGCCAACTTAAAGGAAAGACAACATGCTTTAGAATTGGGTAAACCCACAGAATCAGTGAGGACATGTGAGAAGTCCTGAACAACTATAGAAACCAAGGGAAGTGAGGCACGGCCAAGATCACCTCTGAGTCTACTACCATCCTGACAGGACATGTGTGGCCATGCCCTAGACTCTGCTACCCCTGGACACTTGCACTTACTGCTAGTCTCTCATCAGTGTGGAAAATCTCTATCCTTAGACCTTCCTTTCATTCTTATTCCTGTGCAGAATTTCTACTAGGCTTGTGAGGAAACATCTGTTCTGAAAGGCTTACCTTTCATCTGTTTATAGATATTGGACAGCCAGAAACATGCACATATGCACATGCATGCACAGACATACAACATTGTCTCCTGCCTGGCTCATGGGGATGTTTTGATCATTTGTAATAATCGGCATTAAATATACTGAAGCAAAGTGTTATCCATATATAAAGTATTATTAATATCAATGATTAATTTTAGTCAGTAAAAATTATCTTATTTATGCTCTTTGTAACTAGAGAACAGTTGTCATTTTCTCTAAAATGTTCTAAATTAGCTATGTTCTGGAGTGAGGCTGAATGTCATAATATGTTAAGCTCCTTCAAAAGGAATATTTGTGTATTTAAATTTAAAAGAAGTATAAATAGACTTATTATATTAATGTCCTAAATAACAGCATAATTATATAACAGACATGTCTCCTGTTTATAGACATTATGCTAACACAGTATTTTGAATAGCATATTTTAAAGATCACTTCAATTCTTTATAAAATACCTAGAAATGATCATAAGGATAAAAAAATATTGTATTCATTAATTCGTAACATTTACATAAATTTGGTGTACTGAGTGCTTTGGATGTCAAGTTATTATAAGCACTAAGACCCATTTGTATTTAAGTTAGGTCAGCTATTATAACCAACCAAGAAAATCCTAATTGCTTAAAATACTAAAGGAGAATTTCTTGCTCACATCACAGTCCAACATGGGCCAACAGGGGTATCTTCTCCATGTAGACATTTGGAGAGCCAGACTCCTAGCTAGTAGCTTAGCTTTACCCTAAAGCCCTAGAGCTTACCACTGGACATTGCATCTAGCCGGAAGAGAGAAAAATATAAAGGACTACAGAATCCAGTCACATGACCGTGCCCAACTTTGAAAGATGCTGGGAAATGTAGTCTGAGAACCAAGAAAGAAAAGTTAACATTTTTGTTAACACTTCACAGTCTTCTGTCACATGAACTTAAACAGGGATTCTTAGCGACAACATAGGAGGGAGTAAGTGTGAAGGGAGCCCTCTACTGTATTAATTCAAAAGGGATAAACAGCACAAAGGAGTTGGTTGACTTCCATACCCTGAACCCTCTACGTGGGCAGGGCTGGCTGATAAAGCTAAGTTCACCTTCATCAGTGCATCCCTGAGACTTTTGCTCCTCAGAGTGACTGGCTTATTAAAACCACTTTTGTTTTCATACACTATTTAGGAACTATAGTAGGCAGAATAATGGCCCTGAAGGATGTTCACTTCCTAATTCCCAGGATCTGTGACTCCTACTTTACATGGCAGAGAGGAATTAAGGTTGCTAATCAGCTGGTTTTAAAATGGAGAAATGATCCTGAATTATCCAGGGGGGGCTCAATGTAATCACAAGGGTCTGTGACAGTGAAAGAGGGGTCAGCGTGATGCCATCAGAAGAAGACTTTGACCCACTGATGCTGGCATTGAAAATCGAATAAGGGTCCCATAATTCAAGGGATGTAGGTAGCCTCTGAAGATGGCAAAGGCAAAAAAACAAAACAAAACAAAAAACAAAAAGATTCACTCCTAGAGCCTCCAGAGTGATACATAGCCCTGCTGACACATGGATTTTTTTTTTAACCCAGTAAGCTCTATATCAGATTTCTGACCTAAAGAACAGTAAGATAATAAATTTGTGTTGCTTTAAGCTACTAAATTTGAAGTACTTTGTTTAAAGCATGAACTGTAAATAAGTCATTGCTCAAAATCTATCAGGACAGGAGAAGCCTACTAACATGCTAATCACTACAAGAGCTACCAAGGCAGAGGTGGTTGTGATCCTAACACACTTACAGAAGAAAGCTACCCAGGAGGTGCTACCACTTCCTAAAACATTTTCTAAATAGCTAAAATATCATCATCTTGTCTCTGAGATGTGATTTTTATTCCCTTTAACCACAGTTTCTATAGGAGCTAGAGAAACATGGTCTACCAGGGTCCAACTGAATGTTAATGTTCAGTAATATCTTTACATCTCAGAGTACCCTGAATCCTTTTGATCTGTTGATGTCAAGGATTAGGTGTTGAGAAAAGCCATCAAGATATGAAATTAAAATCTAATGTCAACTAAATCTCTTACCTTATACAAAATATGAATTCCAGATGAATAAGTACATCTGTGCCTTCAACTCTAAAATCCCTAAAAGAGCATCATGAACAAGTTATCCTCTCTTTTTCTTTTACAATCTCCCATCTTCTTCTCATTGTGGGCAGTCTTACTCTTTACTCCAAAATGTTCCATTGTTTCTATGAGGGAGGCAGGTGATACTAGATTTAACAACTCTAGTGTTCCAGGATAACGCTGTCTCTGGATACTGCCCAGAGCATTAGCAATAGGTTTTTAATCAGCATTGAATTTTCAGAAGAAAGGTGCTAGATAAAGAGAACATATAAATCTATTCCAGGCTACTGGCCCCAATAATGATAAACTATAAATATCTCAATAGAGTGAAAAGCTGAAAAAAACTTCATTTAAAATTGTTATGCTCTTTCTGGAAAGTTAGTAAAAAGAAGCCAGGGAACTGAATTATAAGAGTCTTTTGTGTTGCCACTCATCTTTCAAACTGACAAAACGTCCTAGTTTTTCATAAGGTACCTTGATATGGCTAGAGTGTGACTTGATTCCAACAAGAAATAATAAATTGTGCAGTGAAGAGAAAAAATATTGCAGGCAATGTTAAGCCTAGTCTTTGTGTAACAATTTTCATATCCAAGGAGCACACAATGAGAAGATAATTTTATTTTATTTGATGACTATCAAGTATTTACCTCCCAGGATACTTTGTCTTGAGGTGGTTTTACCACATTGGCGAAAAGTTCCAGCTAAGTTCACTTCTTTCTGGCATAAAGCAGAGTAAGGATGACTTTTATTCAATGCTGTCTATTTAAGTTGAGAACTATACATTTAAAAGCTTAAGTCAAATAATTAGTTTTAAAGTGAAATGCTAAGGTCATATGTATGAGAACAAAGTTCACATAAAGAAATGAATAAATAATTTTGAAAATAATTTATTTAACCTTTCCATTTTTGTGACACCTTTTTTTTACAAGAATTTTCTGGTTTTCAGACCATCAAAAAAGGCTAGAATCTGCTCCTGCTAGATTTGCAAAAAGTAAGGCTGGTACAGTATAAATACATACAACAAATGTCCATTTGTACTACTAATTTTGAGTACAAAATTAGAGGCTGCCTGATTTATGTGCTATGGAAACTTATCTCATTGTCTTATAACCACATTCTATACATATATCTATACCTCCCTTATTTCCCCAGGCTATATATGCTTGAGGGAGGAAAATAAATCCCATCCAACTATGGTTACCTCTTATCTTGTAGCCTTCATTTGGGAAATCATGAACACCAATTTTTCCCTTCCTATTCAAAATCCATAGGTCCTCATCCAAACTATTCCAAAATTGTAGCCTGCCTTTGCTACCTTGTTGTAGCCAACCAGCTAAAAACAACTAGCAAAAAAACAGAAGCCCTTGGTCTAATTCTCTACAAGGGATTAAATGTTGCCAACAGCTATGTGAGTTTGGAAGCAGCCCTTCCCCCAGTCAAACTTTCTGATGAGAACCTAGCCCGGGACAGCATCTCGATTGCTGTCTTGCAGAGGAACCAGCTAAACCAACCCGAGACACCTGACCTACAGAAACTGTAAGATACTAAGGGCAGTTGTTTTAAGACTCAAGTTTGTGGTAACACTGTTACACAGCAATAAATAACTAATACACTGGGGATTAAGGAGCAGGAAGAGGGTCCTAGTTCCCTGAAGGCACTTTGCACTAGTATTTCAGCTCTGGACTTCAAACCAATTCTGGGTTTAAATTGAAGGAGATAGATAAGATAAACTTAAGCTCTTTTATTTCTCAACTTTTCTGTGGCTTGGACTTCAAAGCAATCCTCGCTGGTACAAGGTGGCCTGTAACTCAAGTTGTTTCCTTCACTCTGAGCACAACGTTCCTCTTATTTAGGACAACTCTCCGGTTTGAAAGGTTGTGGCTGCTGAGTAACTCTCAGGTTTGCTCCCAAGTAGTTTGATTCTAAATCTTTCCTCCAATAACTATTAAGGTAAGTTAGAGGAAGAACTTTCCTCATCCATTATTAAAAGGGGAACAGAAGGAAATTGAGGAGGGAAATGGAAAGAGGAAAAGACGATTGGTTTTTTTTGTTGTTGTTGCTTTGTTTTTAACCTCCAAACTATGGGTGTAGACCTTCTTATTAGTTTATTATGGGTGATAAATGTGATTAAAACATTTGTGGTGGAATTTCCATCAGACGAGATGCTTTCAGTTATGACCTTTTCATTTCCACTTCTATCCCAATCTGCAAACTGGGCACAAGGCCCCATAGAATATTCTACTTTACCCACCTATTTTATTCATTGATTGCAAGTCTTTATCACTCTCAACATGTATAGGCCCTTCTAGCCTTTGGGAGGTGAGGTTTCCATTTTTCCCCAGTAATGTGAATATTTAGTTCTGAAAATTTCCCCCTAGCCTTCCAATCTCCTAAGTTTTATCCAACCTTAATTCAAACTGAGGTCAACTAGTTTTGGAGGCATCACCATTTCCTGCTCAAAACTCCTGCTACTGAGCCTTTGGCATGGACTATCTTACCCTCATACCCAATAAATAAAAATAGCGTTAGCTCCAGTATAGAGACCAGAGAACTGAGATGTGGAGTCATAAAATTTTAGCTTGAGAACAGACTTTTGAGAAGTTACAGTGCTTTTCCTATTATACAAAAGAAGTGTTTGGGAATAAAATTATGAATATAATCTGACTGGTAATTGGCTCCAATACTTATAAGCCCTGTGACCTTGGTAAAATCCCTTACTCTTACTGAAACTTTCTGTGACTGAAACTTCTTGCCTCCTCCATAGTGCTGTGGTACAGACTAAAAAATTCATAAATATGAAAGGTTTTTGAGAATTCTAAACACCACAGACTACATAAACTGCAGGAATACTGGGACCCACACACTCTTGAATCCACATTGTACATTCAAGCTATGTGCTGTCCTGGGTTTGAGGCTGCATAAAAACACAAAATGCCAAAAGGTGTAATCTTCTAGTGGGAGTTATAATACTAATATTTACAAGTACAATTTTACAAGTATTTTGAACATTTTTAGTTTTTACATTTTTTAAAATTGTCTTGTTTTGTAGATTTGTTTAGTCTTCCAGAGGTATTTTGTCTACATCACAGTTTATACTCTGCAGTGATTGGATCTCTGCTTCATAAAGAAAGGGAATAATTAGTATTGGTTCACACTTTCAGATACCACTTATTTAATTCTCAGAAACACTGGATTTAAATTTAAAAAAAAGAACCACTGGATTTAAATTGCAATTACAAGCTCCTTTATTCAAAAGATCTGTCAGGAGTATATGACCTTCGGTAGTGGGGTAGTTATTCACATATTGAATGCTTTAAAATAAACCATAGTTAAAAAAAAAAAAAGACAGCAAAAGCCTAGGATTTATAGCCAATAGGCAAACCAAGAACTTTTAATGTTTATCTGTTGGGCATTAGTCTAAAAGGAATGTCACTTGGCAACTGATGTCTAAAGATTTTCAACATGGGTTCTGACTGTAATGATTTACTTCTCGGTGAATTTCCAGCAACATAGGTAAACATGAGGAAAATTAGACTAAAAAAATCCTTCAGGATTATTCCATGCCTCTATTATAAAAACCATTAAAATTAATATAAAAATTTCTCTAAGCTATCAAAATAGTATAGAAACTATTCTTCCTAACAAACATCATGATGAGGACATGGCATTGTTTTCATCAAAAGTGAGTGTTTAGGGCTCACTGGGTGGCTCAGTGGTTGAGTGTCTGCCTTCAACTCAGGGCATGATCCTAGGGTCCTGGGATCAAGTTCCACATCAGGCTCCCTCTGGGGAGCCTGCTTTTCCCTCTGCCTATGTCTCTGCCTCTCTGTCTGTGTCTCTCATGAGTCAATAAATCTTAAAAAAAAATTTTTTTTTAAAAGCAAGTGTTAACCTTGGTGTTTTTGGCATGTATTCAGAATGGCCCACTAGTATCAGTCTTATCAATTTTGGTTCACAGAGGTCTTTTAAATAATCCATAAATAAAAGGTAGAGAATGAAATTTTTTTTAACATTTTTCCTTCTAACTTATCTCCTTCCATTGTCTAAAAGCCTATATATGTTATATCACAGTAACCCATATTGTGTATTTCATGTGCATTAAAGTCCAAACTCCCAAAACAGTTTTCAAAAATTAATGTAAGATTTTACTTTTTATCAGTCATTGTAGGGTATACCAAAGATGAGTTTAGGTTTTTATTGTTTTTTAAGCAATAGGTAAATATAGAGATTGTTATGCTTCTCTCCTCTCAGGAGCTTAGCCTCAAACAACAAAACAAAGACTTCTCAGCTCTACTGGATTATAAAACCAGCCTTTTCTATTTTAGTGATTGCTAAAGACCCAACTCTGAATTTTCTTCTT